>NC_033797.1:113937916-113962453 GCF_001876935.1 Asparagus officinalis
CGGTGAACCAAGTAGCCCGCGTACTCATCAGCCACCGAAACGGCGAACCAAGTGGCTTGCACGCCCATCGGTCATCGTCAAGCGACTTGCATGTTCACGAAACATATGAAGCGAATCAATGAACTGTACAAGTTAACAAAACGATGGAGTGCACACAGAAGGGCAAAACAAGTCCAGACCGAACACACCGAGAAAGCCCCTGGCGCCCGAGTTGCGTCAAAACGACTCGTCCAGGCCAGTGCTCGGCCCATGTTGTCGACCAGGCTGAGCCACCAAACTTACAACGACATAACTAGACCTGAGCCACCAATTTTGGGCCTCCGCTCAGACCGAGCCATCAAATGGTGGTTCACGCCTGAACTAAACCGGTTCAGTTTGTTGTGCACCCGGTTTAGCCATATTCGATCCGAAAACACATTTTTTGACGGTTTTTGACGAGTTTTCATAGAATTTCTTCTATTCCAAAGGTTTCTAACTGCCTAGATATTATCTTTAAACGTGGTTACACGGTTGTCAGCTGAGGATAAGGCCAAATTCATCATTCTTATCCGAAACCCCCCAACTGAAGCCTATACATACAGGCCTAGGGGCTCTTTTCACAGGCTGGAAATCAAGAGGGCGAAGTGCTACCAAATTGGAGAGTGGAGCACGAATTTTAGAGGGTTAGCAGATCTTGGCGAGGTTCCTCAGTAAAAAAAAGAGAGAGTTCGAGAGATCTGAGACCTATTTCCCCCATTCCTTCAGATTTAAGCTTGGTCTTAATCCCGATAAGAGTCATAATCTCGCTTGGTCGGGATTACCACTTCTGTGAATACTTCTTTCGTGAAGTAAGAGCTTTGATTATTAATCTGTTAACCGGATCTGATTCGTAGTGGTCTACGGATTTCAAAGCCCCTAGCGGCCGAGTCGCGTCAAAACGATTCGGCTCGACCATGGGCGGAGCCACAAAATGTGTTTCGGCGGTCGAGCCACCAATTAGTGGCTCAGACCAGGCCACACCATTTGGTGGTTCGTGCCTTAACTGAACCGGTTCGGTTCGTTTCACACCCGGTTCAGCCATATTCGATCCGAAAAAACGCGGTTTGACGGTTTTCGACGAGTTTTCATGGGATTTTTTCTATTCCAGAGGTTCCTAACAACCTAGATGTTATCTTTAAACGTGGTTACATGGTTGTCAACTGAGGATAAGGCCAAATCTATCATTCTTATCCAAAAACCCCCCAACCGAAGCCTATAAATACAGGCCTAGGGGCTCATTTCACTGGCTAGAAATCAAGAGGGCGAAGTACTACCAAATTAGAGTGTGTAGCACGAATTTCAGAGGTTTAGCAGATCTTGGCGAGGTTCCTCAATAAAAAAGAGAGTTCGAGAGATCTGAGACCTATTTCCCCCCATTTCTCCGGATTTAAGCTTGGTCTTAATCCCGAGAAGAGTCATAATCTCGCTTAGTCGGGATTACCACTTATGAGAATACTTCCTTCGTGAAGTAGGAGCTTTGATTATCAATCTGTCAATTGGATCTGATCCGTGACGGTCCATGAATATCAACATCCCCGGCACAGGCGAAGTTCCCATGCAAACAATAGGCGATAAACATCTATTGTGTGTTGTTTGAAGAAATTGTAATCTTTCATTTTTATTGTTTAAGGAGATCTTATAAAAAGATCAACTTTTTTATTTGAGTTTATTGTAACGACTGAAGTTGTAATAGATTCGATGATAATGAAAACTACAATTTCTGAACCAAACACACTGGCGACTACAGTGGGAGCCAACAGCTTCATTACTCAAACTATCATGCCGTAACCATGGATCCGGATCCCGGTTGACGAAGAGGTCAAGTACGAGTTCGACCAACTAAAATTCGAGGAGTGTCTGTCATTGTCCTCCTCTAGATCCTCTACCCCTCATAAACACAGGAAGATCAAGGCCCCCGTTGCTGCTGCCATCTCGCCTTGTAACACCTGGCCTCCAACAAGGTTGGATCTGCAGATCTAGATTCCTCCTCAATCAAGGGGATAGCCTCTAGAGGTGCGCCAATGCCTCGCGCGCCAGCTGGACAAAGCTTTGGAGCCAGTTGATGGAATCCGCTATGACACTAATCTGAATTTCAGGATGCGCCAAGCATCGCAATAGCGAGCAGGCGACTCCTCCTCCAAGCAAGCGATGAATGAATGGGTCTGCATCCAAAAGACGTGTTCAACCCTCGAAGAACGGATCCAAAAACGCCATGCGTTACTCGCGCATGTGCGGATTCTTGTGCAAGAAGCGCAGAAGCTTAAGCTGGAAGAGGTCACCAAAACTTCACCAAGCCTGGAAGCCAAAGTCCAAAACGACGTCGAAAAAAAGTCAAACAACGCCCGAAACTCACAAACAACCTCTGGCTGGCTCGGCTCAAACCGAGCCACCAAATGGTGGCTCGGCTGTAAAACCCCAAAAATTTGTGATATATATATAATTAATATGTGATTAATTATGATATATAGATTTTTATTTTGATAAATATAGTTAAAGGGTATGTGAGTAGTATACCATGTATTTTGAGTATAAACAAGTTCATTCATGAGGAAGAAAAGATTCAAAACATGCACAATGGCCAAATATTTGAGGAGCTGGAAAATTCCAGTCCGGTCGATCGTCACGGGCGACCACGAGACCTGCAGAAGCTTTTCTCTTGTTTTGAGTTGGTTTCAGATTTCTAAAGCCTATATTCATTTCCCTTGGTTTATATATCAATCTTTCACGAATTTTCTCAGTTTTTCTAAGAACCCTAACAACCACCAAACCCCATAAACCATAACTTGATTCTTGGAGAAGATTGGAGGCTTTTGAGCGGGATTTCGTGTGGTTTTTGGCATTTGGAGTGGAAATCTTCTTTGGTTTGGCATGTTAAACGTTTTTCTATAAATCTCAGGTGAGTTCATCTCTGCTAATCCCCCTCCTAGTTTTTAAAACATTTTTAAAAAGTTTTTAACATGTTTTATAGAGCCAACTTGACTAGTTTATGAATAAAAGTTAATTCTTTTGTATTATATGTATAAAGACTAGGTTTTTCCATGTATAAAAACTTAGTGGATCTCATAGCACCATTAGCAGCTCATCTGGCAGCTATTGAGGAGTAGTTAGCGGATCAGGTTCGACAAGGAACACCCATTCAGGAGGTGATGCCAGAGGGGACACCGGTAGTCACACCACCACCACATTCAGTTGATGATGGAATGGCCGAGCGAGAGGCTTGGCTTCGTTTGGTAGAGAGGTACCAGAAGTTGAAGGCTCCAGAGTTTCATGGTTCAAAGGGTTCATTGCGGCACACAAATGGAAGAAAGATGTAAGAAACATTTTTGACATGCTTAATGTGGATACTGTGCAGAAGCAGAGGCTAGCAGCTTTCAGCCTCAAGGGCGATAAAGGAGGATGGTATCGGCTTCGTTTTACTCCAGAGCAGAGATTGACGGCCTCGTGGGAGACTTTTGTGTATTTTTTTGAAGAGCAGTATGTTTCGGCTGTAGCGAAAGCTGGGAAGGAGTTAGAGCTGGCTCGATTGGAGCAGGGGGATATGTCTGTGACGGATTTTGAGAGTAAATTCATGTAACTACTTAGATTCACTGGCATGTGGCACACCGAGGAGAGGCAGACTCAGATGTTCATGATGGGACTTCGCCCAAGTTTACGCTGATATCTAGTATCTCGGAGATTCCGTTCAGTACGGGAGGTAGCAGATGCTGCCATGGCTCAGGAGACAGACACGGCTATATTTATTAAGGGCAAAGATGGTAATGCTAAGTCAGGACAGTCCGGGGATAAAGGTAAAGGTAAGAGACCTTTTACAGGCCCAGGAGGACCCCAGCATCAGAATAAGGCTCCACATCTATAGGGTCCCCATAAGAAGGGCAATCAGCAGGATTAGAGGGTGCAACAGCAGTGCTGATTTCATGGAGCTTGCTTCAATTGCAACAAGCTCAGTCATAGAGCAGCAGAGTGTCGCAACGCACCCACAGCAGGCCAGCAGGGCAGGAATCAGTAGTAGCAGCATCAGAACCGCACTCAGGGATGCGGTCAGGGTCAGCAGTTGAGGATTGAGGTAACTCCAGTAGTCCTAAGGGTTAAGGGACGGGAACGAGCGATTCAAGAGACCCAGCAGGGACAGATAGTCTCATATGTTCTAGGTGATGCAGCGCAGCAAACTGGTAGAGTGTATACAGTTGTTCCTCGCGATCATGGTGCGAGCGGGACGATGGTGGAAGGTACTTTCCTTGTGAATTCCTTTCCAGCACATATTCTTTTTGACTCTGGCGCTTTGCATTCTTTTATCTCCTCCGATTTTATGGTTAAACTCCAACTTGTGGTGCAGCCATTAGATTTTCCTTTATCTGTATTTATTCCTTTAGGGAGACGTCTCTTTTAGAGAGTGTTTGGAGGAGATGTATCATTAGTTTGGACGATTCTGAGTTCGTGATAGACTTGATCATATTGCGTATGTCTGAATTCTATGTTATCCTTGGTATGGATTGGCTATCTTCCTACCATATGAGTATCAACTGTTTTGCAAAACAGTCAGTTTGCGAGCTTATGATGGATCTGAGTTAGCAGTGGTGACCTCCAGAGGTAACCAGTTTGCAGAGTCATATCTGGCATACGTCAAGGAGGTGATGTTGCGGGATTGGGGTGCAGATTTGAGTGAGATGCGAGTAGTCTTAGAGTACCAGGATGTTTTCTAGGACATACCAGGATTACCTCCAGTGAGAGAAGTCGAGTTTTGCATAGAGTTGCAGCCAGGCACCGTGCCAATTTCTCGAGCTCCTTACTATATGGCGCTTGCTGAGATGAGAGAGCTACAGATCCAGCTAGATGAGTTGTTATCTCAGGGATTTATTTGACGGAGTCACTCTCCGTGGGGAGCACCGGTCCTCTTTGTGAAGAAGAAGGATGGGAGTATACGATCATGTATTGATTATCACGAGTTGAATAAGGTCACTATTCAAAACAAGTACGCAATACCGAGGATCGATGACTTGTTCGGCCAAATGCAGGGGCTCAGTGTTTTGATAGATCTTCGTTCCGGTTATCATTAGTTACGGGTTCGGGAGATGGATATTTAGAAAACTACCTTCTTGACTCGATATGGTTCTTTTAAGTTTCTTGTCATGCCATTTAGGCTGACCAATGCAGACGCAGTATTCATAGATTTGATGAATCGAGATTTTCCTCCATACTTGGACCAGTTCGTGATAGTTTTCATCGACGATATCCTCATCTATTTGAGATCAGAAGCCGAGCACGAGCAGCATTTGAGGTTTGCATTACAGACTTTGCAAGAACACCAGCTGTATACCAAATTTAGCAAATGTGAATTCTGGTTGTCGGAGGTCAGATTTTTAGGCCATGTCATCAGCCGGGAGGGCATTACAGTAGATCCGGCTAAAGTAGAGGCCGTACTTTATTGGAAACCACCAAAGATAGTTACAGAGATTCGTAGCTTCTTAGGTCTGGCGGGCTACTATAGAAAATTTATTCAGGACTTCTCGAAGATCGTGACGCCACTTACAAGCCTTAATAGGAAGGGTGTACCGTTTATTTGGGCGACAGAATGCCAAGAGGCCTTTGAGACATTAAAGACTAAGTTGACTTCAGTACCAGTATTGATTATTCCCAGCAGTGAGAAGACTTTTGTTGTCTACACTGATGTATCCTTATCGGGTCTTAGAGGAGTATTGATGGAGACCCAGAGAGTTATAGTCTATATTTCGAGACAGTTGAGGACTCATAAGAAGAATTATCCCACGCATGATTTGGAGCTAGCAGCAATGGTCTTTGCACTAAAGGCGTGGAGGTATTATTTGTACAGAGTACAGTTTGAGTTATTCACAGATCACCAGAGTTTGAAGTACCTCTTTTCACAGAAAGAACTCAACCAGAGGCAACGGTGATGGGTAGAGTTTATTAAGGATTATGAGTTCGCTATACAGTACCATCCGGGAAAGGCGAACGTGGCAGCAGACGTGTTGAGCAGGAAGCATCATCACGGGCGAGCAGATTTGAGGTGTTCACTATTTCGGGATCTTTATACTCTCAGCCATTATGATTTTAGGCCAGAGATTGGCGGGAGTAATGTTTTCTAAGGAGCTTTATCAGTACAGTCGTCTTAGGGAGATAGAGTAGTCGGAGCTCAGTTAGAGGATTCTTGGATTCAAACCCACAAGTGGGAGATTTCCAAAGAACCCAAGGATGATTGGACTATTGGAGTTGATGGAGGCCTTCGGATGAAGGACAGGATTGTCATGCCGAACAATCTACACCTGAAAAGGGAACTTTTTGATGAGGTACATCGTAGCAGATATACAGTGCACCCAGGCACGACGAAAATGTACAAGGATCTGAAGAGGCACTTTTGGTGGAGTGGTATGCGCAGAGAGATTTTAGAGTATGTGGCTAAGTGTTATAGCTACCAGCAAGTTAAGGTAGAATATCAGAGACCTGTAAGAACCCTACAGCCTTTACCCATTCCTGAGTGAAAGTGGGTAGATATTTCTATGGATTTCATAGTAGGGTTGCCTAAATCAAAGAAAGGAAATGATTCTGTTTGGGTTATAGTGGACAGATTGACAAAGTTGGCGCATTTCTTACCCGTGAGGACGACTTATATGACAGACATATATGCGAGGATTTTTATTCGAGAGATTGTCAGATTGCATGGAGTTCCGAAGATGATTGTATCCGATCGGGGCTCAATATTCACATCCTATTTCTGGAGGAGATTTTAGGATACTTTTGGCAGCCAGTTATCATTCAGTAGTATCTTCCAACCCCAGACAGATGGTCAGACCGAGAGCAATAATTAGGTATTAGAAGATATGCTGAGAGCATGTGTTATAGATTTTCAGGGTAGCTGGGAGGACTATATCCCATTGATTGAATTTGCATATAATAATAGTTATCAAGCTACCATCGGGATGTCACCGTACGAAACCTTGTACGGGAGGCCTTGCAAATCACCTATATGTTGGGCAGAGCAGAGGATAGTCAATTACTTGGCTCGGACGTAGTTAGGTAGACCACGAAAATGGTGGCATTGATTCGGGAGCGCATTCTTGCTGCATAGAGTCGGCAAAAGAGTTATGCAGATCAGCGGAGATGACCCTTAGAGTTTTAGGTTGGAGACTTAGTTATGTTGAAAGTATCACCGATGAAGAGTATTCAGCGATTTGGTAGACGGGGGAGGCTTGCCCCGAGATATGTTGGTCCTTTCAAGTTTATCGAGCGCATTGGAGTTGTTTCTTATAGATTAGACCTTCCAGCATCGATGTTAAGTGTACACGATGTATTTCATATTTCAATGTTTAAGAAGCATTTGCGTGATGAACAGTAGCAGAGAGTGATTAATTCACCAGAGGTTGAGATCCAGAATGATTTGACTACCGTAGAGATTCTGGTATGCATTATTGCTAGAGAGAATAAAAAGATTAGAAACAAAGTCATTGCATTAGTGAAGGTCAGTGGAACCAACAAGGAGCCTAAGATTTTTCTTGGGAGCGTGAGGAGGATGTACATCGCGACTATCTGCACCTGTTTGAACAGGTAAGATGTTGATATTTAAACATGCTTATATGCGTTGATAGATGTGATTGCATGTATTATTTAGTCATGTTTATACTTAACGCTAGAATGGGTCATTCAACACTTAGCTCTTAATTATTCAGAATATATGGTATATATATGGGGTGTTCCTTGTTTGGATTTTTCGTCCGACGTACTAGTTCCGTCTAATTAGGGATTAAGTGAGGATGCATATATTCTAGATTGGTTAAGTTTAAATGTGGCTTATGATTTATATCTAGGAATTAATGGTACGAGATGTGTACGGGAGGGTTTCCTTGTCTGGATTATCCCCTCTTAGTACTTTTCTTATATTATTAATTCCTATGATACGACTGCGGAATTTCTAGGACGAAATTCTTTTAAGGGGGGTGAATGTAAAACCCTAAAAATTTGTGATATATATATAATTAATATGTGATTAATTATGATATATGGATTTTTATTTTGATAAATACAGTTAAATGGTATGTGAGTAGTATACCTTGTGTTTTGAGTATAAACAAGTTCATTCGTGAGGAAGAAAAGAGTCAAAACATGCACAATGACCAAATATATGAGGAGCTAGAAAATTTTAGTCCGGTCGACCGTCGTGGTCGATTGCAGACGGTCGACCGCCACGGTCGACCGTGTGACCTGCAGAAGCTTTTCTCTTGTTTTGATTTGATTTCGAATTTTCTAAAGCCCATATTCATTTTTCTTGGTTTATATATAAATCTTTCACGAATTTTCTCAGTTTTTATAAGAACCCTAACAGCCACCAAACCTCATAAACCCTAACTTGATTCTTGGAGAAGATTGGAGGCTTTTGAGCGGGATTTTGTATGGTTTTTGGCTTTTGGAGTGGAAATCTTCTTTGGTTTGGCATCTTAAACATTTTTCTACAAATCTCAGGCGAGTTCATCTCTGCTAATCCCCCTCCTAGTTTTTAAAACGTTTTTAACATGTTTTATAGAGCCAAATTGACTAGTTTATGAATAAAAGTCAATTCTTTTGTATTATATGTATAAAGACTAGGTCTTTCCATGTGAAAAGGTTTGAGAACGAATTTACAGAAGATATTTAAGATCTGAAAATGATTTAAAAGTTGTTTAATCTAAAGAAAAATGAATTGTTCTTTGTTTCAAGTTCTTATGCATGTTTTAGGGTTTTAAATATGAATTTTTATGCACATAATCACGTATTATATATTGTGTTGCTCCCAGAAGTTTTTATCTGCTGTTGACATATTTCCATGCAAGATTCATATTGTTTAATCATGTTTGAATCACCTAAATATGGCTTGAACACAACACATACAACCAGATTTAGAATCTAGAATTTTAGCCCACGGTCGACCGCACCTTATTAGCAGTCGACCGCGTGCAGGGCAAAGGCCTGGATAGGCCCTGGAACCCATCGCGTTCGACCATCGCATAATTACGGTCGATCACCAAACTGTATATTAGTCTGTGCATGTTTTGTTTGATTGTTTTGGTTTTCGAGCGAGCCTCTCAACCTTGTACTGCTATAATATAATGTTTATGAGTTGTTTAACACTCGAGCTGTCAGTAAATACTAGATATAGACATGCACATCGAGACATGTGCACGTATGTTTAGAATATGTTATGTAGACATACCTTTGTCCTAATTTAAGTTGATAAATATGAAGAGTATAGTAATTTCATGTTTCCAGAATAGGGAGTTGAAACCTAATCTGTAGGGCAATTGAGTAAGAATATTACAAAAGTATTGTCATATTATGTATCCAAAATAGGGAAATAAAACCATTTCCGCAGGGCGATTGAGTAAAAACATTACAAAATTATCGGCATTTTATGTATTCGGATAGGGAGATAAAACCTATTGCCCGAGAGCGATTGAGTAAGAATTTTAACTGAATATCACTAATGCATATGAGATGCACACTTGTAAGTATTATAAATTGTAGTTTTGCTTCCATTTTGAATACCCGTAAATAGGGTGTTTTCTCTGAGACTGTGGCTTACACGATAGGGCTTGTGGTTAATCTTTGTTTTGGATGAGTTTCTCTTATGTTAGATCCGTCTACCCGAGTGTAGATCAGGATGAGATATTTGTTCTACAGGTTTGAGGTTTGGAGTGTTACCTTTTTGTTTATTGTTCTTTTTCACTCATAGAGTTTGGAATTAGTATTTTGGGAGTCACAATTTGAGACATGGTATATACGTGAGGGTTTCCTTGTTTGGATTATTTGGCTCGACGTACAACTCTCATGTTGTGGATTCCTAAATACTAATCTCTAGTTAGATTTATATGAATGATTTTATACTTATATGTTGTCTGTATTTTCTATATACTCCTACCCCTTTCCCTGGAGAGAGGTGGAGATGATCTCGCTATAGCGCTTTGACGCTCGTTGTTTTCCCCCCCTTTCAAGCAGCGAGTCCGACGCATGGAGAGTCGCAGGTTGATGGGATTTGTTCATAGTTTCCATCTGGTTATTTATTATATTTGTAGCTTTTACAGAACTCCACAGTTAGTTATTTATGTTCAGACTCTAGACTTGGGTTATTTATTATATTTGTAGCTTTTACAGAACTCCACAGTTAGTTATTTATGTTCAGACTCTAGACTTGTATCTCATTTTGTAGTGGCTGAGAGCCATAGAGGTATTTTGTTTGACTCATTGTATTTGAGATTTATTTCAGACTCGGAGATATTTCAATTCTATTCTAGTTGGACTCACTTATGATTATTCTCATATGGCTTCTGTGTATACTTGGTTTCATTCTATTTCTATTTTTCGCCTGTCTATACCTTCACCTATTTATTGTTTCCACTAGAGAGATAGTGACTGTGATGGTAAAACATGTCGTAGCATGGTGTTTGGTGCTTGGCAGGTTTGACAATCCGGGTTCATCTTGGACTGCAGCCTTTTGCGTGAAACCTGGGGCGTCATAGGCTCGGCCTAGGCTGAGCCACCAAATGGTGGATCGTGCCTGAACCGAACCGGTTCGATTCGTTTTGCACCCGGTTCACCTCCTGCAGCCCCTTCTAAGCCTCCGACAGCCCCTATTCTTGTCCCAACGAATCACGCACCTCCACTAGAGCCCCATGGCTACGTGGACTTGTTTCGATTCAAGATGAGGATGGCGGATTGCCTGGGTCCTTTGCACGAGGATCGAGGTAAAGTTTCGATCAAAGAGCGCTTGGGTCCGGTGACTGAACCCCGAGTAACTCATTGAGCTTGGGGTCACACTCGCCCTCACAACAACTCTGAGCCTTCTCGTAAAGAGGAAACTCCTATAACCGAATGCCTCAGACAGTGTGTCAAAGTCTGAGAGCCTGTTGAGGTCCCATGCTCATGAATGTGTAGCTCAAAACGTGTGACTCTTGAGAGTGCTAACAAGACGTTGAACCCCTAGAAGGAAATGTTTTTGTCTGATGACGACGACATTATACCTGGGAATTCATGCCAACACACGATAGGTTGCGTCGGTAATTATGCCGATGAGTTGTACTATCGGGCTGGGGGTACGAATAGATCTCGAAAGAGAGATACCCGGGAGATGGACTCTCATTGTCTGTGTGAAACTCATCAGGGTAGTATTATCAACATGTAGATGCTCCAAGACCATTCCACAGAGGTTCTCGGTATTCCAAAGGCTTTCCTCTGAAGCGTCAAAAACCAAGCCAAGGCGTTTCCATAAGAAATGATCAGCCGTTCAAGATGACGAACTTTCAGAACTCACAATTAACATGGCTGATAAGAGAAAGTCGACTCGACCTTCTAGTTTTGACCCGCTCGTATCGTATCGTCTAACTCGGCTACGCGTAGAGACTACTAGATATAGGGACTATCAGAGGATGAATAGAAGGTTATCCTCGAATGATGAAGCATCAGATGCTAACTATGTAGTCACTTCTGACAATATGGTATCCAGCCTAGGACAATCCCGTGAGGCGTTTATGATCAATACCGAGTTAATAACGAAAATCATCGAGGATGCCTTGGCCAAGCAAAAAGTGAACTTCAAGTTCGAAATAAAAATGGCTATGCTGCGGATGAGGGAAGAGCATGATCACCAGATTCGGGCTTTGTCTAATCAAATTGGTAAATCTAGTCGTCATAATAATGCCTACTGAATAGGTGACAATTCAGACATAGATGAACACCTTGATGTATTTAACCCTCCCGTTGATCAAAACGTTAGGGGTGGCCCCACTAAAGGTAATGACACTTGGGGTGGTCCCACCGAAGATGACAATGCCGGGGGTGGCCACGTTGCTCCTCTTAGAAATCATCTAAAGCATGATACAGACGAGGACGAGAAGATGAAAGATCTCGAGAACAAAATCAACGTTCTGATGTCTGCTCGAGAGGTGAAGAAGACCGGTATTCCGTGTCCTTACCCAAGAGAGTGGGAGTCGATCCCGTATCCGGCGAAGTTTAACCTGATTAACTTCATGCCATTTGACGGGAAGTGTTCGCCCACTCAGCACCTGATCTACTTCAAGTCCCACTTGGACATAATCTCCGGCAATTAGCATTGATGGTCCGGTCATTTGTTGGCACCATTCGCGGGCCCGCCTTTGATTGGTACCTCTGTCTCAAGCCTGGAAGTATTAATAGCTGGGACAACCTGGAGAACCTATTCCTTGCTCACTTCTTTGATGATGACACCGAGGTGTCAATCAGGATACTCTTCAATGAGAAACAGGAAGACGACGAGACAGTTGATGACTTCGTCAAGCGCTTCCGGAATAAGGCGATGAACTGCCGATATCCGATCATAGAGGACTTCATCCTCTAAACCTGTCATAATAAACTCTCTTTGGACGTGTTAGAAGTTATGGGAGTAGCACCGTCCAATACTTGGAAAGAGATGAAAGTGCGCGGAGAGCAGGCCGAACGCTTCCTCAGAAGGAAAAAAGCCGAGAGAAGGTAACCGACGGCTAACCCTCCAAATTCAAGCTTCGTCTCCTGTGGTAAAGGGAAGGCCCCTGCAGCTGCTGTTGATGCTTATTAGATGTCACAACAGTAATCCTAGAGACAACAAAAGACTTCGGATCCGAGACTCCAAAAAGAGTACTCCTTCAAGGACGAAGATGTTCCAGCTATTTTCGAATCTCTCCTTGAGAACAACAAGATCAAGCTATCACCTATCGTAAATCAGGAGAAAGATGACAATACTACGGATCCAAAGTACTGTGCGTACCACAAGAGGATCCTTCATCATACCAAGGCTTGCTTTGCTCTCAAAAATAGCATCCAAACCTTAGTTGAAGATAACGTCATAACGCTAAATTAAGACTAATCAACACTCCGAAGAGTATACGAGTATAAACTACTTCTCAATACTCCAATAGGTATATGAGTCTAAACTATTTCCTTTCTTTCACGGGAAGTTCCTGTAGAGTGCCATGCCTGGTATTCATAAGGATAACCCGGTCATCCAACTAAGTATAATGTTAGACCCAATTTCGCAAAGGAAGCTGGGGGTGGATGATTCATGTAACGGGAAGTTTCTGAAAGAATGCTATAGGGTGTATTCTTAGGGATAACCCGGTCACTACAAAGAAATGATAAATGAAAAACTCCCACTCGGACTTTGAATCTTCCAAGCACCCTTTTGCTGAGATGAGATTCGATCACTTTGTTGGATCAATCTTCCCTCACGAAACTCCCATGGTGTAATTGTAGAGTGATTGATGATTCATAGTTCTCCACCACAAAATCCCTCACTGATCAAATTAATTAACAATGGAACCACTAAAATTCTTTCTGGTCTAATCCACTCAAATTCCCGCTACGTCCGTGCACTCAACACTTCCATGGTTAGAGTCCAGACATAATGCTTGGAATTTTGATTTGTCAATCCTTGACGAATTGTCAAATCTCTTCGTGTTAAGTTCTTATCACTTGACACTAAGAACCCCACTGAGTAATCGGTATAAGTAAACACTCCTACTGTGAATTATACTCCCACTCCCACTGTGTACCTGGTCAAACCTTCTTACAGTTAGGACCACAGTCAAAACCCCTCTCGATTCTTTTCATGAACGAGAGGTCCACAAATTGAACGATCAAACCTTTAAATAGTTCGGATCGTCTCAAACCCCATTTGGTTAAACCTTCCTACAGTTAGGGCCACAACCAAAATCTTCTCTCGATTCTTTCCATGAACGAGAGGTCCACTTTCAAATCAAGTGATCAAACCTTCCTACAGTTAGGGTCGCCTCAAAATCCCACTTGGTCAAATCTTCCTATAGTTAGGGCCAAAACCACAATTCACTCTCGATAAACGAGAAACTCACCTTTAGTTCGGTAATCAAACCTTCCGATAGTTAGGATTATCCGAATCTTTTCGATTCTCAGAGTGGAGATCCCACTCTTAGTTTCACCTTCCCAAATTCTTAAAGTGAAGATCCCACTTTGAGTTTCCTTTTCAACTAGAGATAGAATATAAAATTCTTTCTCTTCAGCTTTAGGAGATAGAATATAAAATTTTTCCTCTCCCGCATCGGGTTCGTCTTTGCCCCAAGAGAAGACATAATATTTTAACATTATAACTCCCAAAATCCGTGCTTCATAAGCATGGGAAATTTTAACCCGAAGCCTAAGTAGGGATAAGTCAGCGCCTAACACACGTTGCCGGTTTAGTCTTTCACCGATTGAAGAAGACAGCAGAATCCAAATCTGGGGAATTTTATCCTGAAGCCTAAGTAGTGATAAGTCAGCGCCTAACACGCATTACCGGTTAGCTCTTGACCGTAAAAAGGACAAAAACCCACATATTCGATATTGTGGCAGGTTATTATTAATAACACTATAATCTGTGCCTTACACGCACGAGGAACTTTATCCCGAAGCCTAAGTAGGGATAAGTCAATGCCTAACACGCGTTGTCGGTTTAGTCTTTTACCGAGTGAAGAAGACACCATAATCCAAATTTGGGGAATTTTATCCTGAAGCCTAAGTAGGGATAAGTCAGCGCCTAACACGCGTTGCCGGTTAGTCATTGATCATAAAAAGGACAAAAGCCCACATATTCGACATTGTGGTAGGCTGTTATTAATAACGCCAAAATCCACGCCTTACATGCACGGGGAACTTTATCTCGACTTCTAAATAGAGATAAGCCTATGCCTAACACGCATTGCCGGTTTAGTCTTTCGTCGAGTGAAAAAGACACCAGAATCCAAGTCTGGGGACTTTTATCCCGAATCCTAAGAAGGGATAAGTCAGCGTCTAACACGCGTTGCCGGGTAGTCTATTCCCGTAAGAAAGATGAAGTCTACGTATTCAATATTATAGCACAAAAAGAGTTAACTCTTTTATCACAACGTTACATGCGGAATAGACTTAAACAATCCGTATGCAAGCCCGATTCAAACGGTAATAGGTAAAGGCACGTGAAACCCATTAATGGCTGAAGATTAGCCAAAAATCTTGAGTCTGCATCTGATACATGCGACCGGATAATCTATTCCCATGAGAAAGATAAAGTCTACGTATTCAATATTGTAGCATTAAAAGAGTTAACTCTTTTAGCACAACATTACGTGCGGAACGGACTTAAACAATTCGCACGCTAGCCCGACTCAAACGGTAGTCAGTAAAGGCTCATCAAACCCGTCAATGGCTGAGGGTTTACCAAAAATCCTATAAATGTGAGAGTCATTGATGCACTAGCCCCATTAGTTGGTCTCATGACTTCAGCATCTGACAACTTCAGGATAAAATCTATACATGCAGATGAATCGGCTTTAACAGTTTGTCTTATAGCCCTAACATTTAGGATCGCCACGCTCTAATGCCTTAAGAGCTTAAACTGTGTAGACTCCAGTAAATGTACGAGTATAAACTATGTTAATGCCGGTCAACACGCTACAGTAAAGGTCGATGTCGGTCAACGCATCAGTAATCTCACCAAAATAAGCAAAGGATGAATCCAGGGAGTTCAATCACATTCAGATATGAATTACTGACGAAGATAATCAGTTCAAAGTCATCTCAATGACAAGAACTAAGTTCAGAAATTTATGCATCAACTTCAGTTTAAGATTTCGACAACGGTCAAACGATAAACGCAGTGCCGGAAGAACTTTATCTATTCGACAAAACACTGAATAAACTGAAGGCTGAAGAAGTCAATAATTAAAACAATCCACAAGTCCTTCTATGCAATCTCCTCGACAAAATACTAAAGAGGTTGAAAACATGGCCTATCTTATCCAAAGCATTCCAGACTCCTCTATAAAAGAATGAGTCTGAAAAACTTTGGAGGGATATCTGTAGGTGTCTAAAAATACCTATAGGTATCCACACACAACTCGAGACAAAGAGAAGATGATGAACGTCATTATCCAAGTCGAAGAGGATTATTCGAGTCAAAGAGGATCATCTGACGCTGACAAGCGCATGAAGAGAATCGGCGAACCATTGATGACGTGGCGACGAACTAACAGAATGGCCAACGCCAAGTGGCTCGCGTGCTCACCGGCCACCGCCAAGCGGCCCACATGCTCATCGACCATTGAAACGATGAACCATATGGCCCACGCAATCATCAGCCAGCTCCAAGTGGTCCGCGTGCTCACTGGCTCCCGCTAAGTGGCCCACACGCTCATCGACCACCGAAACGGCAAACTAAGTGGTCCGCGCACTCATTAGCCACCGAAACGGCGAACCAAGTGGCCCGTGCACTTATCGGCCACCTCTATGTGGCCCAAACACTCATTAGCCAGCTCTAAGTAGCCCGTACGCTCATAGACTATCGAAATCGCGAACCAAGTGGCCCGCGCGCTCATCGGCCACCGAAACGGCGAACCAAGTGCTTGCACACCTATCGGTCATCGTCAAGCGACTTGCACATTCACAAAATGCATGAAGTAAATCAGCGAAGTGTACAAGTCAACAAAATGTGGAATGTACGCAGAAGGGTGAAACAAGTCCAGACCGGACATACCAAGAAAGCCCCTAGCGGCCGAGTCGCGTCAAAACGACTCGGCCAGGCCAGTGGCTCGGCCATGGCCCGAGCCACCAATTGGTGGTTCCTGAATAGAACCAGTTCGGTTCGTTTTGCAACTAGGCCGAGCCACCAAATGGTGGTTCGCGCTTGAACCAAACCGGTTCGGTTCGTTTCGCACCTGGTTCAGCCAGATTCGATCCGAAAACGTGTTTTGACGGTTTTTGACGAGTTTTCACGAGATTTCTTCTATTCCAGAGGTTCCTAACTACCTAGATGTTATCTTTAAACATGGTTACATGGTTGTCAACTGAGGATAAGGCCAAATCCATCATTCTTATCCAAAAACCCCCCAACCGAAGCCTATAAATACAGACCTAGGGGCTCATTTCACAGGCTAGAAATCAAGAGGGTGAAGTACTACCAAATTGGAGAGTGTAGCATGAATTTCAGAGGGTTAGTAGATCTTAGGTGAGGTTCCTCAATAAAAAGAGAGAGTTCGAGAGATCTGAGACCTATTTCCCCCCATTCCTCCGGATTTAAGCTTGGTCTTAATCCCGAGAAGAGTCGTAATCTCGCTTAGTCAGGATTACCACTTATGAGAATACTTCCTTCGTGAAGTAGGAGCTTTGATTATCAATCTGTCAATCGGTTCTGATCCGTGACGTTCCACGGATATCAACATCCCCAGCACAAGCGAAGTTCCCATGCAAACAATAGGCGATAAACATCTATTGTGTGTTGTTTGAAGAAATTGTAATCTTTCATTTTCATTATTTAAGGAGATCTTATAAAAAGATCAACTTTTTTATTTGAGTTTATTGTAACGACTGAAGTTATAATATATTCGATGATAATGAAAACAGTAATTTCTGAACCAAACAGTCTCTGATAGGAGTAAATCTATAGAGCAATCACTGTCGAAGAAGGTTGCTCAGATGAAGAAGAAGAAGAAGCTAGAAAAGGTTAAGGACGAGAAGCCAGAGAAGGTTAATGATAGATCTAAGAGTTCATCAATAGGCTACATAAGAATCAATTATTCTTTACACATTCTTGCATATTTATATTGAACAAAATTTTGTAACTTTATCAGTATGTTAATTTGCATTGTTTCATGTTAACTTTCTTTGTGCATGTTAGTATACATTGTTTCATGTTGAGTTAGTGTTAAATGTTAATACTTAGCAGAACATGTGAATTCTCAACGTAACATGATAACTTTTATCCTTACATGTTACCTTTCGTGCTTACATGTTATTTTTTATTCTTACATGTTAACTTTATTCTGTACACGTTAATTTTTAGTGTAACATATTAACTTTCATCCTTACATGTTAGCATTTTAAATTTTGTTGTTTTTCATAACTATTATCCTTAATTTTTTTCTTTGTTTATATAACTATAATGGGTATATGATTTTTTTTAGATTTTCTCCAGACATATCAGTGATGCTCTTGACAAAGAAGATGAGATAGAGAAGTTAACAAGTGATGAGCAAATTCATTTTTAGAGGAACACTGCCAAACTAAATTGAAAATTGCTCCATGTTTTAGAGCGTTGCAAGTGATATCAATGAGATTCTTGCACCAAGGAGATACAACGACTTAACAAGAAATTGGAGATCTTTGAAGGAACCGGTGATCTCATTGACCCCGAACACCTGAAGAAGAATGTGAAGAATCTTATGGCACAGAATGAGAGACATACTAAGGCTGCACAGAGGAAGAATAAATTTATTTTGGATTCTTTTGATAGGGGTCATGATATTGGTTGCTTCGATTATGACGATGTAACCAATATTGAAAAAGAAGCTTCTCATATTGCAGAGAAGGTTGTGCAAATGGAGATAAAAATAGATGAAGTAGAAGAGAAAAAATAATGAACTGCGCAAGTAGAGAAGGAAGTAGAGTAAGAAGAAGGGCAAGAAGTCGATGTTGAGAATATGGAGAAAGAGAAAGAGAAGAAAGAAGGAAAAGAAGAGGATGGTGAGAATGTGGAGAAATAAGAAGAGAAGAAAGAGAAAGAGAAAGAAGAAGAGAAGAAAGAAGAAGAAAAAGAAGGAGAAAAAGGAGAATGTTAAAGAATCATCAATTGAGAAATTTATTGCAACACCGGAGGTAAACGTTTATCAGAAGAGAACGAAGAAATTAGCTTCAAAGGGGACAATGACACCAAGTACCACGATTAGGATGCGATCATAGCTAGTCCAAACCCCGTTCACTAAAGAAAAGAAGAAGGAAGCTGATGAAGAGATAATTATAGTATCACACCAAAAGGATGAGGAGAGGGAAAAACTCAAGTACTATTGTAAGCTCTATGAATGCAGCTGGGATTTTCTAAAGAACAGGAAAATCAAGAAGATGGAGGAGACTCTTTTGAAGTTGTTAAACAAAGGTTTTCCTAATATTTCTGATTTTGGCAGCTTGGTTGATAGTGAAGGACCCTTCATTCACAACCTTAGAATATCTGATCATGTAGCGGCAAAGCTCACACAAAATGAGAACAGATGAGTCTTAATTTTTTGCAATCATAAATTTCATCAGTAAGCTTAGTAATTCACATTCATGTTTGTCTACATATTACATATGATCTTTTATCCATTCATATTAATATTTGTGTATAAATGTTAATATTTCCCAATATATTTTAACTTAGGGACATTTATGTTAACTTTTGCTCGTACATATTAACTTTCATCGTTACATGTCAACGTTTACCAATAACTATTAACGTTTGTATCTTAATATTATATTTCAGGTGTGTATCATTATCAATACGTCGAACAGTAGTATTCATGCTTTTGAGCTTTTGTATCTACTTCGTGGAGGCCGTCTCGATAACCATGCAAGTTTAATATGTTAAATATATGCATATCTATTTTTTATGTTGTGTTGTTATGTGATTTAATTTTCATCTCTTGCATGGTAATTTTATAGGTCATGGAAGCTTTGATAGATTAAGCATATCGTTAGAGAGACCAGAAAATACATCACTGAGTAAGAAATATGGAGTCGTATCAACTTACTTTTGCGTAAGCACTAGTTTCAAACCCTTAACATCTTTGCATCTTGTTTATAATTGACATAACATTATCTTCTTGGCAATAAAGCATAGTTATGCCAAGACTCCTAATTTTTCACATCTGTACGCTTCGTTTATACAAAAGCATGTTGATGCAGGAAAGAGTATACTATTTATCCCCCTTATGCATCAGGACCATTGGCATGTTGCTGAAGTCAGGTTGGATGAGAATGTTGTTAAGCATTATAGCTCGTCTAGCCATAGTGCGTACATTGAACCGGTGAATAAAGTAATTAATTTTATGGATCATATGAAGTCTGGATTTTTTCCCCATAATGTTTGGAGAAAGTACAGATATGAAGCTTGCCCTTACGAGCAACAGTCTGGATTGTTAGTATTTCACAAATTTAATCTTTTTTATTTTATCTAATATCATATATCTAACTAACTTACTACTTTATTTCATGTGATTTTGATTGTGGAATTTTCGCTCCCTTATATATGAAGGCTATAATTCGTGGTGTTGATACAATTCAAGTAACTACTCCCAACGATGAATCTGATGTCATATGTGCCAGGCTTACTGCTGAACTTCTAATAGAAGAATAGGAACAGAAGAATCAAGCAAAGACATTAGATAAGGATGGGAGAAAGTTGTTCTAAAAATTAATTGATTGAACCACAACCTGTGTTCATGTTTATATTGTGTATAATAAATTAGTTGTGTAAACAGTAGAAGTGAATGACAAACAATGCAACAAGCTTGACCTTTATTGTTTTCATTGTATTTCTGGTATTTTTGCCCTAATATATTTACGTTTTGTTTTGATACAACATATATGTAATAGGTTTAAATGAAAAGTTTCATGTCCACCTAAATGTCAACAGGAAAAACTAATATTTAACATGTACATTTGAAAAGTTAACATTCCAGGTGAAAGTTATCATGTTAAGAAGAAAGCTAACATATTACGGTGAAAGTTAACATGTTCTGCTGAAAATTAAAATGTTCAACTTAAAGTTAGCATGCATAGCTGAAAGATAACATGTTCACGTGAAAGTTAACTTATTCAGCTAAAAGTTTACATGTTCGGTTAAAAGTTAATGTGTACATATGAAAGTTAATATTTTTAGCTGGCAGTTAACTTAGAGATCTAGCATGTTTATAAGAATGTTATCATATTTAGCTAAAAGTTAACATGTCCAGCTGCAAGTTATCGTGTAAAACTTAGAGTTATTTTAGAACCGATATAATTATCAGGAAACACAAACAAAATACTTCATCTAAACAAGTACATTACACAAAACTTCTTACATTCTTGAAGTTGATATTGCTTGAATACACAGTAAATACTTAGTCTTACAACCTCACAGATTATAAAGTCTTCCATAATATCATTTTCGTAGGTGCATATTATCATTTCATTTTCATTTCTGGCATTTTCGCCATAATAAATTTATGCTTTGTCTTGGTACAATATATATTCAACAGAAAGTTAACATATATAGCTAAAAGTTAACATGTATAGATTCTAGCTGAAAGTTAATATATTCAGCTGAAAGTCAACATCTTCACTTGAAAGTTAACTTAATAATCTAAAAGTCAACGTGTACAATTGAAAGACAACATGTTCATTTGAAAGTTAACATATTCAAATAAAAATTAACATGTTCAGCTGAAAGTTATTATACTACCAAGATAATTAACAGGAAACATAAACAGAATACCTCAGCTAAACTTAAGAATTTGAAAGTCAACATATTCACTTGAAAGTTAACTTAAGAATCTGAAAGTCAACGTGTACAGTTGAAAGCCAACATAATCGTTTGAAAGTTAACATATTCAAATAAAAGTTAACATATTCAGCTGAAAGTTATTATACTATCAAGATAATTAATAGGAAAAATAAACATAATACCTCAGCTAAACAAGTAAAGTACACAAAATTTCTTACATTTTTATAGCTAATATTGCTTGAATACACAATATGATTAGTCTTATAACTTCACAGATTAGAAAAGTCTTCCATAATATACTGTAAAATTCTATACATCCTATATTTCTCTAACAAAATTATTGTTGTAAGAAGCAATCCACACTAATCACCAATTGGCTCGTTGCAAGTTGCTTGATTGTGACCCTCAGCTTTGCCTGGAAAACATTTCACTAGACATTTGTAAATGGTTCTATTATTTATACGTCTAGTTTTATTTCTTCCATTCCTCTTAGTGGTAATTAGTGGCAATATCTAGATTTCATCTCTTAGCACACTCTGCTTCTCATAATCTGGTATACATAAAGGATTTTGTTGTAGCTCTTCTTAAACGCTTCTACAGACATAAACTAATCACAATATTGATATACATCTCTTTTCATATAAATAATGACTATACAAGCATGCACACAAGGAATACATGTTACGTCCCAAGCTCGGTAAGTGCATGTCCTCTTCTCAAAATCAACATGAGTAGTTCTATGTGATTTCACTTTGAATATATCATCTCTAGATTACTTAATCTCTAAAATATATCTTTTTTTTCCATGTTTTCTCTAACAATTTGCTCAGCTTTAGGATAAAAATAGCCACTCTACTTATCAACCATTATGCGTCTGTTGTTCATGCGAACCATAATTTATTTTTGGATATGCTCCACCATTTGTAGTACATGTAATAATCGAGCTTCACATATCCAGCTATTAAAGTATTCTACGACATTAGAGTTTACATGACCATATCTGCAAACATCAAATAATATAAAGTATAATGCATACACACAAGTAAAAAAATAAGGCATCCTAGACGGAAAATTCCGTCTAGGAAAATCAGATTTTCGTCTAGGATGCGTATCCTAGATGGAATTCCGTCTAGGATACGTGTCTAGAAAGTTTTCGTCTAGGATGTAGTATTCTAGACGGAAATTCTGTCTAGAATACATCCTAGACGAATTATTCTAGATGAAATTTAAAACCGTCTAGGATAATCCTAGACGGAAACATCCTAAACGGAAATTCCATCTAGGATGAGTATCCTAGACAGAAATTCTATCCTAGATGGAAATTCCATCTAGGATTCCCAAAACATCCTGTTCGCGGGGAAAACTGTTTTCTTCATTGAAATAATTGTCATCTTGGATTACAAAGATCCGGTCTTTTATAGATCCGGTTACAACTAAATCAAAGAAAAAAAGTAAAAATTACAACTTTCCTTCTGTGAACAAATCGCGAGCTCCTGTTTTGCGGTCGCTCGCTTTGGTGGGTTCTTTGCCAACGCCGGGGTTAATCCGTGGACCACCGCGCGATCTAGATCCGGTCGGATCTACACGATTATACGGGTATTATTCCACGAAGGGAATAATAGCCGGGAGGGATTAGTCCACCAAGGGAATAATCGCTCGGATCTCGAGATCTAAGACCAAGCTTAGATCTGGAGTGTGATCTCGTGTAGATCTCAGATCTGTTCTTTCTTCCTCTCGAAATCCTGCCTTTTCTGACGTGGATGCTCGCCGAGGATCAGATCCGAATGTGCAAGTCTTCAAGTCTTCAAAGCTCCGAGTTCACTCTTCAATCCGGCAGAGTTTCGGCTCTTGAAAGTTCCCCCTTTGAAATGAACAACCCCTTGGCCTATTTATAGGCTCTCAAAACAGTGCCCGCAAACAGAGAAACGTCGGCCACCTCTGGGTGGCCGGCACTGTGTCGAGCCACCCATGTCTCTTGGCCGAGCCACCCATGGGTGGCTCGGCTTAAGCCGAGCCCCCATATGTGTGGGTTTTCCGAGTTTTTGAGTTGTGTCCGTTTTCCAGTTTTGTCCGTGATTCGATTGATTGAGACTCTGATTTGTTGATCTGATTTGGCAGTGAGTCGGATTCCTGATTTGGCAGTGAGTCGGATTCCTGATTTGGCAGTTTTGGCAGTAAATCCACTTCTGAGTTCGAGTCCGAAACTGATCTTGATTCGATCGTGATTCGTCCGAGTCTGTTCTCGGTTGGATGACTCGTTGATTCTTTGACACTTGGCTTGATTCCGAACGCGTATGGATGCATTCCGTCGCTTGCGTGCGATTCGTCGATCTCGTCGCCTCGTTGGTTCGTCGGTTTATGCCGAACTGTGCTAAGGGACCTATAAGCAATTTTATATGCCTACAGATACCCCCTCCAAAGTATTTCAGTCTCGTTCTTTTATAGAAGAGTCTGGAATACTTTGGATATGATCGTCCCCACCTTTAGTCGGTGTAACGGGACCTTTGGAATGATCTCCGTTCTTGATTCCTTCAATCTTCCAGGCTATTCGGTGCTTTGTCGAATATCTGTAAGAGTTCCGGTGCTGCATTTATTGTCTGACCGTTGTCGGAATTTTAAACCTGGAGTTGATTCCTGATCTTTTAGCTAAACATCGATTGTTGGCGTCGAGTCTTTATTTGCAACGCGTTGTCCGGCGTAGTGTTGTTGAGTTATCCTTAAGAATATTTATAAAAACATATCCTCCAGGAACTTCTCAAACCAAAAAATAGGGAATAGCTTATACTCATATACCTTATTGGAGTGTTTCTGTGCCTAAATGAGCTGAACCGGCTTAAAATAAGCCAAAAAAGGTAGTAAATCGGCTCAAAAAATCCTCCAACTCTTCCGAACATGTGGGAGAAGAGTGAGTAAATGATGGGCTGAATCGTCGCTCGATTTGAAGTCGTTTCGATGCTCGGTTCGGCTTCAATTTGGATTCTGGTTCAAAACCGGTCCGGTCCGGTTCGGTTCGGTTTGGTTCAACCCGGTTCACCCTATAAAAAGGGGTCTTTTTTCTTTTTCTTTTCCTCCACCTAGGGCCGGCCCCCCTCTTGCCTCCTTTTTTGCTTTTCTCTTCCATCGAGTGTCCGATCTCCTTAAAAACTTGATATTCGTCTTAGATCTAGTACTCCTTTTGATCTTTGACTGAAAAATCCTTCGAAACTTCCATTTTTGGAATTTCTCTCAGGCCCCTCGAGCGTGTGGTTCGA
>NC_033797.1:113963453-113976675 GCF_001876935.1 Asparagus officinalis
CCCCCCCCCCCCCCCCCAAATCAAAATTTTCAGGAGCCTCCCCCCAAATCCTCAACTCCAAACTTCTACTCCTCCCTCCACCGCCTCCCCCTCCTTGTTAGGAATCTTGATCCGAAGATTATTTTATTTTGATGATAACAAATATTATATATTTGTGTGTATTATGTGCTAACATTTGTTTTGCTGTATCAGAGCTATATCAACAATTATATTCAAAGAGATACTCAAGACATAGATGAGTTCAAGGCAAAATGAAACAAAGAATAATATATACTTTATTATCAAAATGTAATTTTATATTTTCTTTGCTTAGAAATTTGTACAAGCCTTGATCACTCACACACATGCACACACATAGTGTTAGAACACACTAACACATACTTAGTATGTTGGTTAACAGTAGAAATCCCTTATGCTAGCCATTAGAGTTTATAGATATTGAGTGAGTCTTAAAATATTTCATTTATACCCCTTAACAATTAGAATCTGGAAAAACTCAAAAGATCAAAGTTCTAGGTCTCTTCAATATCTTTCCAACAAATCTTAAATCACCTCATTCCGATATCGGATGAGAAAGTTACAGTCAAAATACTAAAACGAAAATTCCAGAATCGTGAGTTACAGTGTAGTCGACTACTATGCCTTGTAGTCGACTACTAAGCAATTTTCTGACTTCACAGAGTCTGTTTAGACTCAGTGTAGTCGACTACTATGACTTGTAGTTGACTATGGATGCAGTTTTTCCAGATTCCAAGTTTTGAATAAGTGACTGTTTATAACCGTTTTGTGTACGTTTTTAGGGGTTGAAAACTTGTCTTTTTAAGGGATATAAATAGGTTATAAGTTTAGAGATTTTCACAATTAATTTATACACATAAGATCAAACATTTGTGCATATTCACTCTCTAGTTTTCCAGATTTTCATGCTAAGTGTTTAGAAAAAGAGAGTTTCTGATATTACCTTGGTTTCAATCATTCTTAGAGATTGTATAGGCAATATTCAGAGAGTTAAAAGAATCCTAAGCCACTACTGCACTTCACTACACATTCAAGGCTTATAGGATCAATTGTGTTCTTGCTTCAAAAAGGATTTCTCTTAGGTTTGAGAGGGTTGATCTCTTGGTTTAGAGATTGGGTGACGATTGGCATGGTCTTGTCAATTGGGTTTGCAATTTGCATGGTCTTGCAAATTGGTCAGGTTTGCTTTTGATTTTGTAAGGTTTCAAAATCATAGTGAAAACTCTCAAGCGTGATTTGCTTGGGGACTGAATATACACCAGGGAGGTGGAACCAGTATACATGTTTGTGTTTGTGATGTTCATTGTCTAAGATTGTTATTTTTTCTTTGCAATTTATAATCTACTTTACAAACTCGCCCTCTAATGTTTAAGTGTAAAGCTTCCGCAGATTTTTATAAGAGCGCACTCTATTATTAAGGGTCACGATCCTACACTTGGTATACATAAGCAAAAATAGGACCCTACATTCCTCTCCCTTTCTCTCCCCAACCTCACCCCCTCCCCCTCCCTCCCCCTCTACACCCTCTCCCTCCACGCCCCGTCATTAACGGACCGCTACTTCACCGTGGGCCTGGTCACCTCCTTGTACTCCTCCAACATCGGCTTCCTCCTCCTCAACAAGTACCTCCTCTCTAATTATGGCTTCAAGTACCAAATTTTCCTCATGATGTGTCACATGACCACCTGCTCCCTCCTCGGCTACGTAGCCATCGCTTGGCTCAAGATCATCCCGATGCAGACCATCAGATCTAGGCTCCAGTTCCTCAAGATCGCTGCTTTGAGCCTCGTCTTCTGCGGATCTGTGGTCAGCGGGAACATCTCGCTGAGGTACCTGATGGGATGTTAATTCGAGCAACTTTTTAGTTAATTATTGCCCTCTAAAGTTTCCTGTTATATCATAATATATAATCATGATTTTCTGCCTTGCTTTTAATTTGTGTTGAGTTTGCTTCATTTTGTTTTTTTACTGGTTTAAGAATTGAGTGGAACCAAAATATGTCATTGCAGGAGTTATGCACTTCCTTAATCTCTGGATTCCTCCATATATCCATGTTGATTTTGTCTAGATCAGTTTTTCACACTCACCAAAAAAGTAAGATTAACTGCTTTCATCTGAATTCTACTTTATTTTTTGCTAGCTGTATATATTTGTGCACTGGCATTAATGGTCTCATAAGCAGCATAAGGAAATTTGCACCTGTGTGCTGGCGTCAATCAATAAATAGATTCATAGGGAGCAATTCATTTGCTGCTGCATTATCTTCCATCTGAAACTGTTCATTTAGTTAAAATATATAGTAGTGCACCAAGAAAGAATCTGACCATCTCCGAAATCTAACTATGATTAAAAAAAGTATGAGATTTTAATTTTGGAATCACCAACATGACTAAGCCTAGCTTTTGATTAGCTCCCTATTTAACTTGGCTAAACTTGTAGTAATAGGTATGTGGTGTTCTGATAAAATCAATTGTTCAACATAAATTGGCACAAGGTAATGGCATAGATCTGTGATGTACTCATGCAATTGTCATGTACTGTATTCAAAGCTATGAGCGCCATGACTTCTATGAAAAACGATTGCTAATGTTTTAAGAGGGAGTACATTCCATAAGCAATGCTAAATAGACATAGAGGAACTATCATCACGTAAGTATGTTAGCACTTATTGTCCTTGCCATGTAGCTATTATATAATTTTGCAATTTCTTAGTTTATTGTACATTTTCAGCTAAAGTTGATCCTCAAATTGGTTGTATTGTCATCGTGTAATCCATTTATAAACACCCTAATTTTCCCTTCTTCCATTGGATAGTAATGAAGAAAAATAGTTTATATTATTGTTTGTCTCACAGCAGTTGTTCGTTTGCAATCAGAGAAAACTTATTTGAAATGGATTCTCAAGATACAAAGTATACATGGCCCTAGCGCTCCTCTGCCTTTTCTCAAATCCATTGAGGTACAAATATTTGTATCCTTTAACTGGGAAAAAATATACTGTATTTGCTAACAAGAATGTCTAATGACTTGATTGTTTTTCTCGTATAATTTATTTATATATGCATTTTGCTCATGCCAGTGGTAGATTGAAGCACATTCATGCCAGTGGTATAATTTATTCATGCATTTGCTAACAAGAACTGAAACAAGCTAACTTAGCTAATAATGGCTAAAAGATGCTGATTTAGCTAATGTGTTTGTTGTATGATTTGACATTTGAGTGTGCAATCATTCCCTGAAATCTTTAGTTGGGTATTCATTTTGTATATACAAACCGAGGTAGTCGAATAGAAGAATTTTGGTTTTGTTTTCCGTCTATTGTATATCCTCTATCTGTGGTTTTAATTTTTAATTTTGGTTTTGTTTTCCGTCTATTGTATATCCTCTATCTGTGGTTTTAATTTTTGTTTCCCATGTTTTGCAAGTGTTTATCTGTTAACAGAAGTGTTGGTCATTGGAGAATTCAGGTGAGCTTTGTTACTGTGTATTTTAGATCTCAATGCATTAGTGTGCATTCATGTGTTTTGATGGTGTTCTACTTTTTATTGATTGGTTCTTTTACATGGGGATATTATAAAATTGTCCATGAAAATATGTATCCTTTTGGAAATATGATATAATCTTTCACTAAATTATGGCTTCAGTTTGTATTATCATTTATGTGCATCATGATAATTCAAAACATGCTTGGGCTGGGTTTCTGCGATGCTACTAAAATGGTGATACATACACTTGCATTGACAGGCTGTATTGATCTTGGATTAATTGCATTCATTAATTGCATTGACAGGCTGTATTTGTAGATTAGTTGTTAAAAATGTATTTCTTTACTAGATGCAAAGACCAGAGGACGTTCTTGCTGCGAACCACTTTGTTTTTCATGTGGCTGGAGCTTTTGAAGCAGCTTTGAATGTGTTAAATCAGAATGGGTAAGTTCTCTTTTAGTTACTTACAGTTATTGTTTTGAATAACTGTGAGTTTGAGGATCTTCAGCAAGTTTGAGGTGTTGGAACTAATTTAAAGATTTGAGTTCTTATGCAAATATGACTTTTGAGGGGTTCTTTTGCAAAATTCCCTTTCCTTATCTAATTCACATACGCGTTATTATCCTCTGTCATCTTCCTCTTTCACCGCTTATTCCATTCTCCGAGCATTAAAATAAAATCCCGGTGATTCCTCCTTCCTTCCTTCTTTACCTCCAAGCGAAAATATCGTCCTCATTGCGGCAACGGCGGCGGCCTCTCCGAACGTGAATTCCTCCTTGATGACAGCGATTATTCCAACGGGAAAATCAAGATTGCTATAAAAGGGGATCTCAATGAAAGATGAAACAGACGAAAAAGAAAAACAGTGAGCAAGCCCTAATCTCCCTCTTATTCTCTACAATATTTAATTTCTGATTTCAATTTTCGGGCAAAACATCCATTGAGCAGAGATCAAAGTTTCGCAGAAAAACTTTGGTGCCGGCTTTCTCGGGGGTTCTTACCGCTAGGCGTGGTCGCATCAAATCGTCTCTGCGAAGGCGGCGACTATTGTTCTAGGGCAGTGATCACACGATTACCCCTTCTCAGGCCTGCGTTTCTAACTTCTTGGAATTTCTATTTTGATTTTTTGCAGAGATTTTCTAACAATCTAGAACAATAGTAGCATTATAATCATTCTGTTTCAAATAATCAATCTGAAGTTTTGTGCTCTGTCATACTTTTGCCTAATTTCTATTTTCCTTATATCCAAGTTAGTATTCACCTTGTTCTGTATTTCTTCTATATACATATTAGCTGATATCTATTACGTTCATGTTATATTAAAAGATAATCAGAAGTCTCTTAACCCAACTTGGAACAGAATTGCACGAAGGCCCCTTAAGCATAATTTTTTCATGTCTTTGTCTCTAAACTAATTTGTTACTGGAATTGCCTTTTGCTTTGTTGTGAAACATAAGCAGTTATACATTTGTGCAAATTAAATACGCATTATATTAATTCATAATATTAAGCTTTGAGTTTCTGCATCTTTGCTTGGTCTTTGGAAAACATATTAATTGTTTTAATAATCTCTATTCATTTGATATTGCATTACAAAGAAATTTGTAGTTCTCTATATTCTCAATATATTCAGTTTGCATATAGTTTCCTTTCATCCATTTTAATAGCATACAATTGTGAATTTCCTTTCTTGAATTTTGCTAGTCATCGTCATATAGTTATAAGTCTATATCTCACAAACAAATTCTTTTCTCAGATCCTTGAATTACCAAGACTAGCAATTTTTATTTTAGGCTTATGGCTAGTTCTGATCTATCTAAGTCTGCCAAACCTGAGAAGTTCACCGGTTTGAACTATAAACGGTGGGCTAATCAGATGAAATATTGGCTTACTACTTTAGGACTTATTTCTGCTATTGACTCTGATTTTTCTCTATCAACACCTACGCCCTCTTCATCATCACAAGCTGAACCTACCTCCACACCTACCACATCATCCGGGATTTCCAAATCTCCTGAGGAAATAAACTTTCATTGTTACAACCGAATCCTTAGTGCTCTTTCAGACAAATTGTATGACATTTATTATGAGTATAAGGATGCAAAAGAATTGTGGGTAGCACTAGAGTCTGAATATGGTTTAGATGATGCTGGTATAGAACGTTTCTCCTCCTCCTCCTTTAATAAGTTTGTTATGGTAGATAGTAAACCCATCAATGATCAGCTTCATGAATTTCAAGACTACATCCGATACCTTCAGTCGAAAGGAAATACTTTCTCTGAAGAATATAAGGTATCTAGTCTTATTGATAAACTTCCTCCTTCTTGGTCTGATTTTGCTAAAGATCTCCGTCATCTACAGGGTGACTTGACTCTTGTACAAGCCCTCAAAGGTATTAGGATAGAGGATCAACATAGGCAAAACTTCGAACCAAAAAATGAGATGAAAGCAAAAGTAAACCTAGTGGAAGAAAAGCCTAAGAACTTTAGAAACCCAAATCACAAACCCAAGGGCAAGAATTTCAAGAAAAAGAATCATTCTCATCGTCCTAACCAACATCCCAATCTCTCTAGAAACCACAAACCTTTTAGCCAAAAGTCTGAGACTAAATTTTGCTATGTCTGTGGGAGAACCAATCATCTTTCAACTCAGTGCTACTACCGAAAGAAAGCTCCTATCAAGACTCCTGTAGGCGGAAAGGGTGAAGAAGCGAGTCATAAGGTCAACATGGTAGAAAATAACTCAGGCTCCTTTAGGTTAGCTTCCTCCTCTTATGTTGTAAATTGTACCACTTTTTCTGATGACTGGTGGTTGGATTCTGGAGCAAATATTCATGTTTCTTCTGATCGCTCTTGGTTTTCAACTTATCAGGAATCAAGTGGAGGAAGTGTAATTCTAGCAGATGACTCGACTAGACAAGTAATGGGAAGTGGACGTGTGGATCTAAAGATGACTTCCGGAAAGATTTTGACTCTTCACAATGTCCTACATGTACCACTACTTAGAAGAAATCTGATTAGTGAATCTGTTTTATTAAAAGTTGGATTTAGGATTGTTAAAGAGTCAAATAAGTTTGTAATTACCAAGAATGATATATTCATTGGTAAAGGTTTTGTTTGTGTAAAGAGTCAAATAAGTTTGTAATTACCAAGAATGATATATTCATTGGTAAAGGTTTTGTTTGTGATGGTCTTTTTAAGTTGAATGTAATAAGATCCTCTGATAATAAAAGTTCTTCCATAATCTTAAATGTTGAATCTTTTGACAAATGGCATGGAAGGTTAGGACACATAAATTATGGAACAATTAGGAAAATGACATCCTTGAACTTGATACCTAAAACCAGGATAGATCCACCTTCCAAATGTGAGATATGTGTTCAAGCTAAAACCATTAGAAAACCTTTCCACTCTATTCATAGAGATTCTGAACCTTTAGAACTTATACATAGTGATGTTTGTGATTCAAACAGAATTCTTACTAGGGGTGGGAGAAGATACTTTGTAACCTTCATAGATGATCATTCAAAGTATTGTTATACATATCTTCTCAAAACTAAAGATGAAGTCTTAGAAAAGTTTAAGATATATAAAGCAGAAGCTGAGAATCAAATTGAGAAGAAAATCAAGATCCTAAGATCGGATCGTGGGGGGGAGTATACCTCAAATATCATGACCGAATATTGCCAAGAACACGGTATTATTCATGAGGTGACTGCTCCCTACACACCACAATCAAATGGAGTTGCTGAAAGAAAGAATAGAACTCTCATGGATATGGTGAATTGTATGCTTCTCAGCTCAGGAGCACCTGAAAACCTATGGGGTGAAGCACTCCTATCTGCTTGCTATATTCTTAATAGGGTACCTCACAAAATATCTGATATCTCTCCCTATGAACTTTGGAAGGGTAGAACACCTAGAATAGATTATCTTAAGGTTTGGGGATGTCTAGCTAAGGTAGGGATACCTGAACCTAAGAAGAGGAAAATTGGTTCAAAAACTGTAGATGCTGCTTTCATTGGATATGCATTAGATAGCAATGCAAACCGATTTTTAGTAGTCAGCTCAGATATTAGTGATATAACCAACAACACTATCATTGAGGCTCGAGATGCTGTATATTTTGAAGATATATTCCCTTTCAAGACTAGGATTCCTAGTGAGCTCTCTTCTAGCACACTTCCTTCTAGATTTGCCTCATCTTCTAGTACTCCACAATCGATAGAAGTAGAACCCAGAAGAAGCAAGAGAGGAAGAATCGAAAAGAACTTCGGAGAAGAGTTCTTTACTTTTTTGGTTGAAGGTGATCCAAACACATACAAAGAAGCTATGGATTCTTCTGAAGCTCCTTTTTGGAAAGAAGCCATAGATAGTGAAATTAAATCTATTATATGAAGCTCCTTTTTGGAAAGAAGCCATAGATAGTGAAATTAAATCTATTATAGAAAATAATACTTGGGTCTTAACTGACTTACCTCCAGGATGTAAACCAATTGGTTGTAGATGGATTTTCAAGAAGAAATTAAGACCTGATGGAACCATTGAGAAATATAAAGCTAGACTAGTAGCAAAAGGGTATACTCAGAAAAAAGGGTATTGATTATTTTGATACATACTCACCTGTAGCTAGGATTTCTTCTATTAGAGTTCTTCTAGCCTTAGCTTCTATTCACAAGATGATTATTCACCAAATGGATGTTAAGACCGCTTTCTTAAATGGTGATCTCGAAGAAGAGATTTATATGGACCAACCAGAAGGGTTCATAGCCAAAGGTCAAGAAAGAAAGGTCTGTAGATTGATGAAATCTCTATATGGGCTTAAACAATCTCCTAAACAATGGCACCAAAAATTTAACAAAATCATTGCGGAATATGGTTTTTCTATCAATGAGTTTGATAAATGTGTTTACTCAAATGTTATTCACAATGATTGTGTCATCTTATGTTTGTATGTAGATGATATACTCATTTTTGGGACTTCAATCGAAGTCGTTCTAGAAGCTAAAAATCATTTGTCAAAGAATTTTGACATGAAAGATCTTGGAGAAGCTGATTTGATTCTTGGAATGAAAATCTCCAAAACTCCTAAGGGCATTTCTTTGAGTCTATCCCATAGCATAGAGAAAATGTTAGAGAAATTTGACTGACATTGCTTATGCAGTAGGTAGACTAAGTAGATACACTAGTAACCCAAGTCAGGAACACTGGAATGCATTAGAAAGAGTCTTTAGATATTTGAGAGGTACAACAGACTATTGTTTAACTTATTCTGGATACCCTGATGTGATTGAAGGGTATAGTGATGCTAACTGGGTCACTGATTCTGACAATGTGAAGTCTACTTCTGGATTTATTTTTATGCTTGGCGGTGCTGCTATATCTTGGAAATCTTGTAAACAAACAGTGATTGCCAGAAGCACCATGGAGTCTGAACTTATAGCTTTAGATTCTTGTTGCTCAGAAGCTGAATGGTTGAAAAACCTTATATCTGAACTCCCTTTTGTGTCCGGACCTATTCCTCCTATATCTGTTCACACAGACTCCAGATCCACTATAGAACTTTTGAAACAAAATACCATCAATAAAAAATTGAACAGACATCTGCAGATAAGATTTAAATCTGTGCAGAACCTTATGGGAAAATATGTTGCTTTGGAGTTTGTGAAGTCAGAGAAAAATTTGGCAGACCACTTGACAAAGGGTCTATCTAGGAGTGCAATCCTAGAATCATCGAGGGGAATGGGGTTAAGCCCATAGTAGAGTTCACTGACAGCGGGAACCCAACCTTTGATTGATGAGTTATTCTCATGGAAAAGGTTCAATGTGGTAGAAACAAGCTGGATTGGTGATCTCGTGTGGAGCACTGACCTTCGGAGTTATACTCATTTTGTAGTGTTGGATGCATTTATGACTTGCACCATGTTAGCTACTCCCTCATTCCTATGGTGACAGTGCTCTTATGATGTGACTGGGCAGGATGAGTTCTACTCTTAATAAGTCCAACCTTTGTGGGGGGTATAATATCCAGTCACAATACCCTTGGAGGACTTACCTACGTGAGAGGAACCGTGACGGCCGCGGTTGGGGACATGGGGCTGAGTCCTAGTAACTCTCATGAGACGGTTATTGTGAGCATGGCCATTATCGCTCCGACCCGCTCGCTCAATAAATGGATGCATATTATGTGTGCTTTTGTTAATTTCTGATCAAGGGGCCTAATTCAAGGTCTAATCCATTATGCCTCTCAGATTGCGACAAATGTCACTAAGTAAAGATTCAAAGCCGAAAGCTATCTTTACCGAATTCATAATATGAGGTTGCCCGACCTATATTTTATTACTGTTATCATTGTTGTTATTATTATTTTCTTTTATTCCCCAGAACTCAATCTTTTGGGGGGGGATTGTTGGAATTAATTTAAAGATTTGAGTTCTTATGCAAATATGACTTTTGAAGGGTTCTTTTGCAAAATTCCCTTTCCTTATCTAATTCACATACGCGTTATTATCCTCTGTCATCTTCCTCTTTCACCGCTTATTCCATTCTCCGAGCATTAAAATAAAATCCCGGTGATTCCTCCTTCCTTCCTTCTTTACCTCCAAGCGAAAATATCGTCCTCATTGCGGCAACGGCGGCGGCCTCTCCGAACGTGAATTCCTCCTTGATGACAGCGATTATTCCAACGGGAAAATCAAGATTGCTATAAAAGGGGATCTCAATGAAAGATGAAACAGACGAAAAAGAAAAACAGTGAGCAAGCCCTAATCTCCCTCTTATTCTCTACAATATTTAATTTCTGATTTCAATTTTCGGGCAAAACATCCATTGAGCAGAGATCAAAGTTTCGCAGAAAAACTTTGGTGCCGGCTTTCTCGGGGGTTCTTACCGCTAGGCGTGGTCGCATCAAATCGTCTCTGCGAAGGCGGCGACTATTGTTCTAGGGCAGTGATCACACGATTACCCCTTCTCAGGCCTGCGTTTCTAACTTCTTGGAATTTCTATTTTGATTTTTTGCAGAGATTTTCTAACATGAGGCTCCTCTCTCATCATCAAGCAATGAAGTGGGAAATAAAGTTGGGAGGCAAGAAGGTGAAGAAGGAGAAGAAGAGGGCTTGAGTAAATGTATAGGTAAGGAGCTTCTATAGTGTCATAGCCATTGTAAATAATTTATGTAAAAGTTTATAAACAATTTATGTATTTCTCTACTATTTTGGTGAATGTATTATTTGAATATAATTGGATTTAATATTAGAATATAATTAGATTGTGTTGGATATAAATATAATTTGTTGTTGTTCAATATTGTGTAATGCACTCAAAGTAGATTCTGCAAAAAAAAAAAAACTACTGTAGCATAACATCCTAGACGGAAATTCCGTCTAGGATGCTCAAATTCGATCTAGGATGCTTGTTTTTTTGAAAAATATTAAAAAAATTAAAAAAAATATCCTAGACGGAATTTCCGTCTAGGATGGGTATCCTAGACGGAAATTTTCGTCTAGGATACCCATCCTAGACGGAATTTTTTTCCGTCTAGGATGTAGTATTCTAGACGAAAATTCCGTCTAGAATAATCTGTCTAGGATGTATTCTAGACGGTTTTGAATTCCGTCTAGAATAATCCGTCTAGGATGTATTCTAGACTGAATTTTCGTCTAGTATACTACATCCTAGACGGAAACATACTAGACACGTATTCTAGACGGAATTCTGTTTAGGATACGCATCCTAGACGGAATTTTCCGTCTAGGATGCCTCATTATTTAGTAGTGAATAGACTGAATAATTTTCCTCGCATCGATATAGTAGAAAAATGCTCTAAAAGTTAAGGTGATAAATTTGGTTAAGCTAAAAGAATAGGAGTGGGGAAGGATGCATGCATGTCCGAAAGTAGGACTGAGAGAAGGTGGATCTATCATTGGGTAAGAGGGGAAGTAAACACTATGAGAAGGAATTAAGTAACAATAACTTTCTTAATTTATTGCAAGTTTTGGTAAGAAAATGATAAATTAATGTAAGGAATAAGATGTTAACAACGTATGGAAGTTTGGATAAGATGTTAACGTATAGAAGTTTGAATCTGAATCCTATTAGAGCCGCTCGCAAGCGAGAACGAATTACAAATTTGCCCTCTTCATTTCCATCATAGGAATCGAAACCGTCCATCACACGTGGATGTTTCTTATACGATTTGAACTCTAGAGATTTTGTGTCAGTACTCCCAAATTGCTCATATTTGGATCCAGAAGTTCTGTCTTTTCGCACTGGACAAAGACATGACTAACTGCATGAATACAAATGAGGAGGTATCAGCGTCCAAAAGGTATGTATACCTCAAGATCAATCTGCATCATTTTCTAAGCCACGTCTCATAGGAGGAGGATTTAAAAAAAAAAAAAAAACTTTTTTGTATTCTCATGTTCCTCAAATCATGCAGAGAACAAACATATAATGTGACGCATGAGACTACGTCATGATTCTGGTCTATTCGACTATTCCCTCTTTTAACGCGCGCATCTTTGTAAAACTTGGGAACAAAAAATTTCACAAGGCACTAGCGTTGCCAACATATCAATCAATACTATAGTAATAAGTAAAAATCTGATAGTATTACTGTCAAATCCTGAGGGACCTAATAGTTAATATTTAATAGTGTCTTTTCCCATCATCCTTAAGACCTAATTCATGGCTAAATATCCATATTGATATTTTAATTCCACCCCATTTACCAAGAAGGTATTTTAATTAGGCAAACCTGCTTTAAGGCATTTTAATTGATTCAACTTACCAACAAGGCACTTTTTCTCGTCGGCGACCAGTTTTCTGGTAAGAGCTCGTCACGTGCGTGACACGTGATGACTTAAACTGCTTTTTAGCTGCTGATGTGGTACGGATTTTCTGACGTGGCAGTGTTTAAAGGCGGGAATTAACCCTCTAAAAATCTCAATTCACCCAAAATAGGACAGATCCGTGCCACATCAACAGCTAAAAAACAGTTTAAGTCATCACGTGCCACGCACTTGACGAGCTCTCGCCGGAAAACTGGTCGCCAACGAGAAAAAGTACCTTGTTGGTAAGTTGAATCAATTAAAATGCCTTAAAGCAAGTTTGCCTAATTAAAATACCTTCTTGGTAAATGAGGTGGAATTAAAATACCAATATGGGTATTTATCCCCTAATTCACTCCACATCTTGGAAATCTTTTTTTTTTTCCAAATTCTATAAATCATTGCTTTGTCATCTCCCTTTACAAAAAAAATCTTAACCTATCTCCCAGGTGTCCTGATATACATATAACAAAGTCAATATATATTCAATCCACCGGTGACAACTAGCGTATGTGCTACAACAATAAAAGTAACCTCTAGAGTTGTAAAGCTTATTAAATCAACGCTTTGAAAACAAACAGAAAGATTTCATGTTTCTCAAAACTAATTGAAAACGTTTTAGTGGAACTAATTTGAAATCATGAAACATTCCATTTTTCATAGTGCAATTGAAAACTGAACCATTAATGGAGAATGATCCACTACTACACCAATTTCTTTATAAATGGAATGTACAGCATCATCATATTTCATCCAGCTGATCACATGCTTTGATTCAGAACATCGGAATACTACCAAATTAACATTTTTGTATGAATCCTAGGGAAAAACTTGCAGGCTTAATTTTACCTCGGATAAAATAGTTGCAGACTCCCGTTGACATATGCATT
>NC_033797.1:113977479-113978287 GCF_001876935.1 Asparagus officinalis
GAAAAAACAGAAGAGATGAGAAGACGAAAAATGCTAATATAGCTTCACCTGGATACTGATGGCGAAGCGCAAGAGGACAGTGAAGACGATGGCATAGGCGGCGAACTCTGTAGAGCCAAGATGGCCAATGAAGGCCTGAGTGATGATGGAGACACCGAAGGTCGAAAACCTTGAGAATATTGCAGGTCCTGCTACCACCCACAGCTTCTTATTCTCCACCCACACTCTCTTGCTAAGCTTCTCCTCTGATCCCTCTGCTTCTCCTAAGAGAAGTTTCTCCTTCAAATCCTTCTCCATCCTCTTTAAGGTGCTCCCTTTCTGGAGTTGTATTTGAAACGAGCAAACGCGTCTAAGTTCGGATAATTTTTATACGTGTTGTTGTCTTTTGTAGGGGAGTAAATGGGGGCCTCATGCAGAGAATTTTGGACACCATGTACCCGTGGAAAATTTTTATACGTGTTATAGTTCCTTCCACTACTGCACCAAATATATTCCACTCATGCAAACCTCTGAAATTGCCGCGAGGGTTAGTGTCTTTTTCAATGGTTAATTTTGTTCTTCCTAGAAATTGTTAGATATTTTTTTAATTAAAAGCTAGCGGGCCCCACATGATTAGGCAAAGAAGAAGAAAAACGTGGGCGGCTGAACTTTGAAATTAAATAAAGTGGTGGGCCCCACCGAAGAAAAATTTGGACGTGGGTCCCACATGCACAGTAAATAATATTATTTTATTGGTGCATAGTATTTTTCCAAACCCTATAAATAGACCCCAAATCCTTAAGAAAAATTCATTCAAAAAACAACAATA
>NC_033797.1:113978297-113989059 GCF_001876935.1 Asparagus officinalis
ATATATATATATGTTGTAGAATAGCTAGTAGGAACCGTGCCTAAACCGAGAAGGTCATATAGATCGAGGAGATCTTTGTCTTATAGATCGATGAGATCTTTGCCTGATAGATCGAGGAGATCTTGATAGTACTGGATCGATACATACCAGAGTACTGGACTGATGTTCCTGGAAGCAATTTGGCCTTGGAATCCTTGCACCAGAGTAGGTCAAATAATACTTTAAGCACATCGTTTTACAAACGCACAGCAGCTGAGTTGAAAAATTTTAAATTACTACACTTTAATTTTATGTTTACTTTTTGCTGTTATATATCTGTATTATTCCAGATTTAACCACATACGTCAACAATTTTAAAGCATTATTTTGATCTACCATGGATCCTGCGAGGACTCTTAGAGTGGACTGTCTTAAGTTAGAAAACTTTGACGGTTCCAACTTTAACGCATGGCGTCGAAAAGTTATCATCGGGATGCAACTCTTGAAAATATACTATGTGGTTTCTGAGGAGAAACCTGACTCTGAAGAAGATTCTGAATCTGAAGCCTCTTGGGTTAGAGATGATCACTTCTGCAGGAGTTATCTTCTTAACTGTCTGGCCGATCATTTGGCAGATGCTTACACCAACAAGCTTTCTACAAAGGAAATCTGGAATGCTCTGGAGGACCAGTACAATGATGAGGAGAAGTTATCCAAATCTCACCTCATTGACAAGTTTCTGGACTTAAAGTTTCAAGATGACACTGAGGTTTTGCCTCAAGTTAAAGAGCTTGAAAAGCTTGTTATGAAGCTGAAGGATGAAAGATCAGTCTTTGTCAAACCTTTATCTCTGGTGTAATTGTCAACAAGCTTCCTCCATCTTGGATGTCATTCCCCACTGATATTTGAAGAAGAAAAAGACATGTGACTTTGTCTGATTTGAAGAGGTTCATTCGGATCGAGGACAAGACTCGGACTCACACGAAGACTGAGCTCCTTTCTAAGCAGAAGGCGTCTGCTAACATGTTGGCTGCTAATTCTGAAAAGGGTAATAATTCATCTTTCAACAAGAAGAAGAAGTTCTTTAACAAAAAGAAGAACCATAATCCAAAGAACCTGAACGTTCAGAAGAAGGAGTTCAAGAAGAGCGAGCGGTAAATGCTTCAATTGTGGGAAACAAGAATATTTTGCCAAGGACTGCAAAGCACCAAAGAAAGAAACTACACACAATATCAATCATGTGTGGCTATACTCTTCCAGGTAACAACTCCTAACAACATCTCTCGTTGGTGGTTAGATATAGGTGCTACTTGCCATGTTTGCTCCAACAGAGATCTATTCTCTTCTTATGTTGCTGCCAAAGAGAATGTATCAGTGGCTGATTGTTCTGTGGTTTCTGTTCTTGAAACTGGGATTGTGGTGCTGACTCTCTCTTTAGGGAAGACTCTCACATTAAAGGATGTGAAACATGTTCCCTCAATTGCCAAAAACTTAGTCTCTAGAAGTCTACTATATGATGCATATCGTATTGATAGCATGTACAAGATTAGTACTATTGCACCTAACTTAGTTATAAATAAAGTATTCCCTTCTGCTTACTCCACTGCATTATGGCATAATAGGCTAGGACATGTAAATTATAGAAAACTGTCTAGCATGGAGAAGTTAGGATTACTTTCAAAATGTAGGGGTAACAAACATGAGAAGTGTGAAGTTTGCGCACAAGCAAAGCTGACGAAGAAGTCATTTTCAAGTGTCGTGAGGAGCACCAACCTGTTGGATCTGATTCATTCAGATACTTGTGACTTCAAGAGCTTCGTCACTCGTGGTGGCAAGAAGTACTTCATCATATTCATTGACGACCATTCTTGCTTCTGCCATGTTTACCTGTTAAAATCTAAAGATAAAACCTTCAGCAAGTTTGTCGAGTTTCGGACTCGAGTGGAGAAGCAGCTTGGACTGCAGGTGAAAAAACTCAGGAGCGATAGAGGAGGAGAGTACCATTCTAAGGAATCGGAGGCATACTTCGAGGAGCATGGAATCATTGCTAAAACTATTGTTCCGTATTCCTCGTAATCTAATGGAATTGCAGAAAGAAAGAATCACACATTGACCGAGATGGTGAATTCGATGCTAATCACATCTGGTCTTCCTACATGCTATTGGAGAGAGGCTTTACTGATGGCAAACTGGATTCTAAACAGAGTACCCTCCTCTAATACTGATAATACTCCTCATCAGTTATGGTTGGGAATCCAGATTCTTTGGATAGTCTCAAAGTGTGGGGGTGTCTCACATACGTTCTAATTCCAGATATCAGAAGGCCTAAGCTCGGGCCAAAAATAAACATATGTGTGTTTCTTGACTTTGCTAGAGATAACAATGCGTGCAGGTTCCTGGACCTTGGAACCAACTTTATCATTGAAGCTCGGGATGCAGAATTCTTTGAGGATAAGTTTATCAAAGATAAATGCTCATTGCTCAAGGATATAGCAGAGAATACTAGTATGTCAGATACACAAGAGGAGCCAGTTTCACGAGAAACAGAAAGTGTAAATGATGACGGAGTTATCGAACTGTAGGCTGTCTAAAAATCACAACAGATAGCTGATCCCCCAATCAAACACCGATGATGGAAGTTATAATCTAACGACTTCCATAAGGCTATAATTTGAAGACTTTAACGTAGATCTATTGTAATGACCGTAAATTTCTAATACGGGTTTAAATAATTTTCTGGTATTTAAATATTAAATATTATTTTTCTAAAAGAGTATTTGTATTTCCCCAATTTTTCTAGAATTTTCTACGATTTAAAAATACTGTATTGTATTATTTTAATAGTTTTGCTAATTATAAATTTAATTATTTCGGTAAAACTTTTAAATTAATAGTTAATTATTTATTATTGTTATTGTTATTATTATTATTATTTTGATCATAAATTTTTAATAATTATATGATTTAAATTTTTGGTATTTTTAAATTATATTGTAAAGGGGTATTTTTCCCTGTGTTTTCCCTCTCATCGGTTGATCTCTTTGTCTTTCTCTCTCTTCATCTCTCATCTCTCCCCTACCCCATCTCCCTAAAACCCTCCCCCATGTTTCCCGCACACCCCAACCTCGTGATTCCCCCACTCCTCAAAAGAATCCCTCTCTCACCCTCACTCACACGTCCTCTCTCTCTCATTCTCATTCTCATTCTCTCTCTCCCCTCTATTAAATATGGGACTTTGCCTGTGCCGGGAACGCTTTGGTTCGTGGACCGCCGATTCACAGATCGTGAAGAGGGGGCTTATGATTCTAACTTCGTTATCGAAGTAGAAATTGAAACGATATCTTATCGAAGTAAGATAGTCGTTCTTCTTAAAATCAAGTCGAAGCTTAATTTCAAGGCGTTGCAAGAAAAGAACTCAAATCTGCTCTCTCTCTGCTCTGGAATGCTCTAACAAATGCTCGATCCTCGTCAGAAGTGACCCTAGGGGGGTATTTATAGCCTCAAGGGTCAGTAACTGCAAAAACTTAACAATCGAAGAAGTCAGTACGGCGAGACAGTGTTTACTGTCTCGCTGGGCGAGACAGCGTTTGCTGTCTCGACCCGCGAGACAGTAAATTTGCTGTCTCGCTCAGCGAGACAGTAAATGCTGTCTCGGAAAATGGTAGTTTCTCGCTGTAACTGTTCTCTCACGTTTCAAACTCCGTTATTTTGACAGTTATCCACGTGATTTTCGCCCATGATGTTTCCCACGTCCCTTGGTAGTTAATGGACACGCGTAGGGCAGTTACAAATGAAGTTTTGACTATTTCAATACTGTCTCGCTGGCGAGACAGCAAAGACTGTCCCGCTGGCGAGACAGCAAAGACTGTCGATTCCTTCGCCGGTGCGTAGCCCTTCGTGTTATCTATCACACGGTATATTTCTTTCACTTGGGCTCCTTATGTACACCTCGTTATACTCGTTCGAATATCACACGTCGCATTAACACTCAAATTGTAATTTTAGCCGTCGTTTCCACGAAACCCGTCGTAACGCTGTGCAACCACCCCGACGGTCCCTACTACAGTCCACGATATACCCAAGGCAAGATCCCACTTGTTCAAAACTGAATTTTTGTATTTATTATGAATTATCTGTAATTTTAGATTTGTCAATAATTATCTGCGTGGGATTGTTTGATGAATGATTTTAGATAAATCATAATAATATGATAATTAGTATTTTTAGAATAATTATGACAAATTAAAAGAATTTATTTTGGCAGCGGAATTATTTTTGGACAATTATAGTAATTAAAAAGAATTTATGTGAGAACAAAATCATTTTTTAGGAAAATTATAATAATTTAAAAGGAATTATCTTGGAAAAAGAATCATTTTAGAATAATTATAATAATTTTTAGAAATTATTTTGTGGAAGAAATCATTTTAGAATGACATATTTTTAAAAAGAAATTATGTTTGGGAAAATAGACTATTTTGAATTAATAAGAATTTATCTTATAAAAAGATTATTTTTGAATTTATGAATTTATTATTTTTAAAAGATTATTTTTAGAATTAATATAGTGAGAAAATAACTTATTTTGAAAAAGGGATTATTTTTAAGTAAATAACTTTATTATTTCAAAAGATTATTTTAGAACAATTTTATGATTCAAATTCTTAGTCTTGATTATCTGATATGCTATGATACTATTGTACATGATTAGTTGCATTGATTGTTCCTTGTTGTGATTGAGAACCGTTAGGAGTTTATGACTATAGTGACCTGTGTGACATGAATAAGACCTAAAGACATGTGTTGTGTTGACTTAGAAAAACGAGAAGAGTTGGGATGGGGAAGTTAATGTTCATGTGATCGGATATAGCTGTTGATGTATCTTCCAGGCTCGCGCCAGTGAATTCGTGTAGTCACTGGGGTTGGTTTGATGGGCTAAAGTGAATTCGTGTAGTCACTTTAGTCAGTGAATTTGTGTAGTCACCCGAGTTCTGCTTGAGTTCGGACCAGGCCGAAATCGGATTGCGTGTAGTCCTCTGACCGATTCGTGTAGCGGTATTGGATGCACGTAGGGGATTTGTGAACAGCCAGTTATCCGATGATAGGAGCGTTGACTCTGTGTGAGATGTGGACCACTGAGTTTTAGGTTGGTTAGTATTCGACCCAGTCACTGTATTCACATAGTTGTATGTTACCATTAGATTTCAGTTGCATGTATCATTATCTTTTTGTTATTATTATTATTATCATAGCATGGGTCATTAGACCGTTTTATTTGTTCATGTGAGATATTGCCGTGCGCCATGCACCTGACGTACACCTGTTTTCTCTGGTGTGCGTCAGACTTAGGAGACGAACAGGTTCAGTTCGATGATGCCGCCGAACCAGTGTATGCTCAGCCGGAATGTCCTTCTGATGGAGTGGAAGAACAAACTGAAGCCTAGACGCATTTTCTTTTCTGTAGTAGCTAATAGAGCACTCTTGCAGTATTTTCTTTAGTTTGGTGACAGATTTGGTTATTTTGTTAGTATTTCCTTTTATGGACTATGTATTTCTTATTTCCTAGTTGAACTGTTGTTGTAGTAAGGGTATGATGAACCCACATTTATGTCTGGGATGATTCACTATGGATGATATGTTTATTTCTTATTCTGGATTGTCTTTCTATTCTTGCTATTGTGATCGGGGACCTGTGATTGAGATTTATGTGTTTGACGCTTAGCGTATTGGATTGAGAAGAAAAGAAAAAAAAATGATGATAATATTTCTTCTCAATCGAATACGTCGCGGGCTTGTTCACGTTCCGATTCCCGTGTATTTTGGGAAGCGGGGCGTGACATCTATGAATGTTACAATCTGACGACCTTCACAACAACCGATGAAATCTCTAGTTTAACAGCCTTTACAATCAACATCGGGAATTACAATATAATGAATCTCATATTTTCAAGGAGTCAAGATGAAGATTACAAGATGACGGTCTTTGCAACGCTCTAGCAAAAGAGACCACAAATTGATGGTCTCTTCACATCAAAACACAGAGGTCATCCCTGTGTTACACCATCAAAACACAAAGGTCATCCATGTGTTACAACATCAAAACGTAGAGGTTATGCCCGTGTTCTAGAGTCAAAACACGGAGACCATCCATAGTATTCAAGTCCAGACTTAGAGTTCGTGGACTCAAAACGCAGAGTTCATGCAGAGCCTAATTTTGCGTCTCAGGTCCAAAACGCAGAGTTCATGCAGAGCCCAACTCTGCGTCTCAGGTCCAAAATACGGAGTTCATCTCTGTGTACCAACTCTGCGTTTCAGATTTACAACGCAGCGTGACCTGTGCGTTCAACCACTAAAATAGGTCCAACTTTGCGTTTTAAGTCTAAAACGCGGAGTTCGGGCCCTGAACGCTATTTTTCAGCATTTGACTCGTTCAAAGCACAAATTGAACGGTTTCAAAACTGTTTTCTCCATGATTTAGAGAGCTGTTTAAAGGGGCGGTTACACCCCACTCAGCCCCACTTAGGAATAAATTAAGAGGGTGCTTATACCTCTTAATCCCCTATAAATAGCGAGAAACTCAATTGAGTTAGGGCACTCGGATTGATTCTTCAGTCCTTGGACTTGGCAACGAAGAAGAGATCTTCGGCTAGCTCTTTGGGGGAATTGATGGAGCTTTGAAGATCGACAACATGAGTTTTCTTCATCCTTGGTTTACAAACCGATTTCGGTTAAATCAACTATTTCATAGAGTTTCAAACTCGTTCGGAGTTCTAAAACTTGCTTTGCAAGTTCTCTACAGTGTCAAATCGTGAGGAGAAGATATCGTTCTAGTGGATCAAGATGTTCGGATCATCAACGGAGAGCAAACTCGACACGAGTATTCGAAGGAGACACTCCATCGCTACCGTGAAGAACCCAGAATTAAACAAAAATGAGAATTCAGATTAATTCTTCTCTCTTTTGTAATCGAAAATTCAAATTATAATTGAGATTAAGAGAATACAAATCAAATATATTTCTTTCAGTTTTACTACAAATTTTCCACCAAACACGAACCATCTTCCAATCGTATTAGGAGACATAAAGATTTTGGAGATGACTTCATCACCTATAATATGGAAAGAGATCCACAGACTTTTCAAGAAGCAATGTAGTCAACAAACGTTCTTTTGTAGAAAGAAGCTATAGATGATAAGATGGATTCATTAATCCAAAGTCATACTTGGGAGCTGGTGGATGCACCTGAAGGTGCAAGGCCTATAAGTTACAAATGGATCTTTAAGAAAAAAGCTTCGTCCTGATAGTACTATTGAAAATTACAAAGCAAGACTGGTGGCAAAAGGATTCTCTCAAAAAGAATGTATAGATTTCTTTAATATCTATGCACCAGTTTGCAGGATCACTACCATCAGAGTGCTTATCGCATAGGGGCGATTAAAAGGTTCGTTATATATCAGATGGATGTGAAGACTGCCTTTCTCAATGGAGATCTCACAGAAAAGATTTACATGGAGAAACCAGAAGGACTTGATGCTCTAGCTGGTAAGGTTTGTAAACTTGTTAAGTCTTTATATGGACTTAAGCAGGTACCAAAACTTTGGCATGAGAAGTTCGATGGGGTTGTTCGCAACAATGGATATCAAATCAGTGAATCTGACAAGTGCCTATACATCAAGGTCGCTGAAGGAAAGGTGGTGGTCATCTGCCTCTATGTGGATGATATGCTCATCGTTGGGAGTGATTTGGAGATAGTAATATCTACCAAAAAGAAATTTCTTTCAGCACAGTTCAGCATGAAGAACCTTGGAACTGCAGACGTGATTCTCGAAATCAAAATCATATACTCTGAAGAGGGTATTAGATTGTCCCAATCTCATTATGTCAAGAGCATGCTAAGGAAGTATGGCTACAACGACTTGGCAGAACTATCAGTGCCATACGATTATAACAAGAAGCTTTGACCAAACTCTAGAAGACCAGTAGAGCAGCTGAGGTATTCAAAGATTATTGGGAGTCTCATGTACGCGATGAGCTGCACAAGGCTAGACATTGCATTCGTTGTAGGAATGCTTAGTAGGTTCACAAGTAATCCTGGAAAGCTTCATTGGGATGTTGTCCACAGATTGATGAGATACTTGAAAGGAACTACAGGTCTGGGCCTATTCTATACTGGATATCTGGCTATAATCGAAGGCTATTCAGATACGAGCTGGTGCTCAGAACGAGATGAATGCAGATTTACTGGAGGATTTGTCTTCACTATGGGTAGAGTTGCCATCTCGTGGAAGTCTAAGAAGCAGACCATGATTGCACAGTTATCGATGGAATCTGAGTTCTTCACACTCTGTGCTATAGGAGATGAAGTTGAATGGCTCAGTTGTTTTCTCCGAGACCTTCCATTGACAAAATTGTAAGGCGCAATTACTATCTATTATGATAATCAGGCGGCGAGTGCTGTGACAGCAAACTCGATGTTCAATAGAAAGAAGTGGACCATTCGTCTGAAGCATGACTATTTGAGAGAGCTCATTTGTCAAGGAGTCATCTCTGTGATTGACGTCCGATCGTTAGAGAATATGGCTGATCCTTTGACTAAAGGTCTGAAAAAAGACATAGTCGAAAGGACATCTGCTGGAATAGGTCTCAAAGTTTTATAAGTCTTATAAATACTTACCATTTATATCAAATTTTTAGTTTAAAGTTTATGCTACTAATGATAAGATATTTGGTTCAAAAGTCAAGTAAGATTTACAAAGTTTGGTGAGTCTAACAAATACTTACCATTTACATCTAATTATTAGTTTAAAGCTTATACTACTAATGACAAGATAAATGGTTTAAAAGTCAAGTAAGATTTACAAGTGAAATCCTAAGGGGGGTTCAAGCTTTCTTGGATTAGTCGGTGTCTAAGGCAATGTTTGGGGGTTGCGTAACGTGCTCTGTAAGGAACGAGGTACTTAATTGATCTTTGATCTCCCTCTAGTACTATCCTTACCTGGCTGAACTACCCGAGCAAAACTTTGATCTTTTTACCTATGATCCTATCATGTAAAGGGGATGACTGTTAAGCCTTAATGAGTCTAAAACATTTCGAATGTGGGGTGTTAGATAGGAAACACACCTAAAGAACTCACCTAGAATCCTATCATGAGAGAGGATGACTCTTAAACCTTAATGAGTTCAAATCATTTCGGATGTGGGATGTTTGATAGGAAACATGCCTAAAGAACTCACCTATGCATGGGTGGAGATTTGGCTATATCCTATGGTGTCTTGTGGAAAGATACCTAGAGCCCTAGCAGAAACCAGGACATGCACAGGGCCATAATGTGCAAAGGCAAAGGCAAGGCAAAGGAAAAGACAAGTGTGGTTCAAAGTGAAAACTACTACATATAAGTTTAAACTTGTGTGATCGCTGGATTTTTAGACATGTGCTAGTTCAAGTCTCTACGACACCATGTATCTATCTTTTATTCAATTGGTCTAAGGGGATTCAAATCCTTGCGACATCTACCTTATGCACAACGATTGAAACAACGACACCGTTATACGATACTATTTTTAAAAAAAATTATGGGGTATTGTTAGATAATTTTTTTTAAATTAAAAGCTAGCGGGCCCCCACATGATTAGGCAAAGAAGAAACAAAATATGGGCTGCTGAACTTTGAAATTAAATAAAGTGGTGGACCCCACCGAAGAAAAATTTAGACGTGGGTTCCACATGCATAGTAAATAATATTATTTTATTAGTGCATAGTATTTTCCCAAACGCTATAAATACACCCCAAACTCTTAAGGAAAATTCATTCTATAAACAACATCTTATAGATCGAGGAGATCTTTGCCTGAGGAGATCGAGGAGATCTTTGCCTGATAGATCGAGGAGATCTTTGTCTGATAGATCGAGGAGATCTTTGCCTTATAGATCGAGGAGATCTTTACCTTATAGATCGAGGAGATCTTGACAGTACTGGGTCAGTGCACATCAGAGTACTGGACTGTTATTCTTGGAAGCAATTTGGCCTTGGGATCCTTGCACCGGAGTAGGTCAAATAATGCTTTAAGCACAGCGTTTTACAAACGCACAGCAGCTGAGTTGAAAATTTTTAAATTACTGCACTTTAATTTTTTGTTCAGTTTTGTTGTTATATATCTGTATTATTCCAGATTTAACCACAGGCGCCAACAGAAATCACCTTTAAAGTAAGGTTAAAATACAGAAACCATCTTTGAATGACAATTAATACGTAAACCACTTTTAAAGGGCACTTATGATGCAATCAGTCACCTCCCGACAAATTTTTACATGAAGCTTAGAATATACATACAGAGCTCGAATTCTGTAGAAGTGACGAACATGGGAAAGAACAGCTCAGGAAACAAGTAGTAAACTGTCAGGTAGCTTGTCGGTCGATCGCAAGATCAGATGCGGTCGACCAGCAAACGTGCACACTACAAGATGCATTTTCGGATTTCTGTCCGGTCGACCGCTTTGAGAGAGTATCGTGCATCCTTTGTGGGAGGATTTGAGAGAGATCCAGAGAGCTTTGTTTGAGCGTTTTTGGTGAGGTTTGTAACCTATTTGTAATTTTCTTCATCTCTAATAGTAAGAACCCTCCCCCATTTTCGGATTTCTGTCCGGTCGACCGCTTTGAGAGAGTATCGTGCATCCTTTGTGGGAGGATTTGAGAGAGATCCAGAGAGCTTTGTTTGAGCGTTTTTGGTGAGGTTTGTAACCTATTTGTAATTTTCTTCATCTCTAATAGTAAGAACCCTCCCCC
>NC_033797.1:113992402-114037199 GCF_001876935.1 Asparagus officinalis
TCGAGGAGATCTTTTGCCTGATAGATCGAGGAGATCTTTTGCCTGATAGATCGAGGAGATCTTTTGCCTTATAGATCGAGGAGATCTTGACAGTACTGGGTCAGTGCACATCAGAGTACTGGACTGTTATTCTTGGAAGCAATTTGGCCTTGGGATCCTTGCACCGGAGTAGGTCAAATAATGCTTTAAGCACAGCGTTTTACAAACGCACAGCAGCTGAGTTGAAAATTTTTAAATTACTGCACTTTAATTTTTTGTTCAGTTTTGTTGTTATATATCTGTATTATTCCAGATTTAACCACAGGCGCCAACAGAAATCACCTTTAAAGTAAGGTTAAAATACAGAAACCATCTTTGAATGACAATTAATACGTAAACCACTTTTAAAGGGCACTTATGATGCAATCAGTCACCTCCCGACAAATTTTTACATGAAGCTTAGAATATACATACAGAGCTCGAATTCTGTAGAAGTGACGAACATGGGAAAGAACAGCTCAGGAAACAAGTAGTAAACTGTCAGGTAGCTTGTCGGTCGATCGCAAGATCAGATGCGGTCGACCAGCAAACGTGCACACTACAAGATGCATTTTCGGATTTCTGTCCCGTCGACCGCTTTGAGAGAGTATCGTGCATCCTTTGTGGGAGGATTTGAGAGAGATCCAGAGAGCTTTGTTTGAGCGTTTTTGGTGAGGTTTGTAACCTATTTGTAATTTTCTTCATCTCTAATAGTAAGCCCCCCCCCTCCTTGCCCCGTGGACGTAGGCAACTTGCCGAACCACGTAAATTCGTTGTCTTGCTGTGATTTGTGATTTGTGCTTGTGTTTAGTTGTGATCTTTCTCGTTGTCTTGTTGTGCACTATTTGGCTTTCAAGCTCCGCTGCGCACAACAAATTCAAGGCGCATGACTTGTATCCCAGGCAGATCTAAACATTACTAAACAAGTCATGTATCTCAAACGTATGCTTTACAACATTTTTTATTGGTGATCAGAGAAAATTTTAGGTGGGGATGGTTGATTGCACCGAAGATCCCCTTTAAAGATGGTTTATATATTAATTTACATTCAAAGGTGGTCTCCGAACGTAATGATCCTATTTTAAAATGTTGTTTATATATGGAACGGAAAAAGACCGTTTTCTTGACGAGTTTATCGCGCTTCCTGATTTTTTTTTTACCTCTCAACTTACATAAGCAGATCAACAATATTCATGGGTGAAATGGGAAATGAAGCTGTGACTGAGGCGTAGGTGGTGGCTTAAGCAGAGTTGCTGCTCTTTGACGTAACAGGCCATGAGGACTACCTAAATTGTTCACAGCATAATTGCTTTGTTTTCAGCATTCCTAAATTTTGTTGTCACCCATGTCATGGCATTTTATTGGGCCCTCTGCAAGCATCTCAACATCAGCATCTGCTTCTCCTCACTTGCAAACAAAGGGAAATGGTTATTATTCCAACATTATAACTCAAGACTAATATCGCATCCATACAGTGTAGCCAGAAGAAAAAAAAATTAAACCACACAGTCGTGTCATCTTTTTTAAGATGCTCAGAGAATTTATTGACGAGAAACATAAATACAGAACATTAGCAGACAACTGTGTACAAAAAGCCGAAAAGGACAAACAACTCAATCTGCTTTTTCGCGAGCAAGCTATATCAACTTTTCAGTGGCTAATGAGCCAAGGGATTTCGTGGAGAGGAATTCTTACAGTGTGGAGCCGAGGACTAAAGAAGCATAAAGAAAGCTCAGGGTGGTATTGTTGTTAACCGTCAAAATCATGCTTAATTTTACGTAGCCAATTTGTTTAAATGTGACCATTGAATTTCGTGTTCTTTTCATGTTTTTGCTCGTGCGTGTTCTTACAGTAAACTTTTTTTTTTTTGCCACTGTGCACATGCACATGGACGTGTGGCATTGCTTATTTTATTTTATTTTTAATGAAAAATATCATAAAAGTCTGAAAATTACATTTGCTCATCCTTGCAATTTAAATATTTCAATTTCTTCAGCAATAATTCTACTGCACCAGAATTTAATCAGTTATATAGACTGAAAACTACAAATAATCACTTCATTTCCACAAATAACAATTTCCTTTTTACCCACAATATAATAAGAATTGTTGACATATTAGAATAGTTAAGGGGTTATTTGTAAGATGTATTCGCAGGGGGCCTATATAAGCCCATGTTATTTCATCAATAAGATTAGGGTTTTCTCATATATTTCAACTTGGTATCAGAGACTCCACAAAAAACCCTAGCCGCACGACGCCCACCGCCTCCCTCTCACATCCACATGAATCCCCCCTCGATCAGCCCCCCTCTCTTCGCCGTCAACCCCCCTCGACTCTGTTCCGTCAGCCCCCCCACCTTGTCCGATCAGCCCCCCTGACCTCTGTCCGATCAGGCCCCCCCTCCTTTGGAACCTCTTGTCCGATCAGCCCCCTCCCCCCCTCTTTTTCGCGTGCTTACAGCAACCCCCTTTTTTCGCTGCCCCAGCCCCCAGCCCCACCGACCCCACCATCAGAAATCCCCTCCCACACGCTCGATCCACCTCCAAACCTTCGGATCAGCCGCCCACGCCCACCATAACCTCCTGCCCGTGTCGAACCTCGAGTTTGACATGGATTCCCTCGACTCAGTCCTCGAACTGATGACAGGAAGAGTATATATCTCACGGCGATGAGATATATCACTGTTTTTTATTCTTGTTTCCTCTGAGAAACGAGAGTTTGTCTGAGATCTTACTCTTGTTGTGCAGCAGAGGTGCTACCGAAATTTTTACTGCACACAACAAGGGTCGGAAGAGAAGGTGACCAGGTGTTGGGTCTAAAGCTTGATCAATGGAGGAGATTATCAAGAAGTTGAACCCTACGGAGGTGTCAACTTTGATGAAACTGATGAAGTTGTCGGCTGGTGAGAGCGCGACAAAACCATCCAAGAAGTTGGAACTTTCTACCATAGATCTGAAGCTTGATGGACCGGGTACTTACCTGAGTTGGTCACGGCGGGTGAGATACACCCTTGCAGGGAGGAATCTGGAGGGTTATCTGACAGGAGAGGTGACAGAGCCGGAGGAGGACTCGGAGGGAAGAGATGAGTGGAAGGCCACTCATATGTTGGTATACATCTGGCTCCTCAACTCGTTGGTCCAGTCGATCGCCGCCACAGTGGATGCCATTGAGAAGGTGAAGGACGTCTGAGAAAAGTTGAGGAGGACCTATGATGGAGTGGGGAATAACCTGAGGGTGTTCCAGATTAAGGGTGAGATCGACGCTACAGTCCAGGGAGATAGGACTGTACAGGAGTATGCCACAGAGCTGGAACGGCTGTGGCTAGATTATGATCACTTCTCACCTCAGGCGAGCTGCAAGGACCCGGGATGTAAAGAACGGGAGGCCTTTCTACAGGAGAGGACTATGGTGTTTCTCAAGGGATTGACATCAGAGTTCGCTCAGCGAATCTCATTGCTGCTAGCTCAGCCGAAGATTCCCACGCTTGAGGAGGCTGTCTCTGCTATGATCCAGGAGGAGACTCGCATTCGGCTGCAGGCGGGGACATGTGGACTTCCTGTGGTGAAGGCAGCCCTGGCAGCCTCTAGCAACACTGGATCTAGGGGATAGACTCGATAGTGCTACAACTGCGGTGCGGTGGGTCATCTAAGGCATGCTTGCACCAAGCCACCCAAGGAAGGAGATTCGGGTGGACGTGGACAGTTCGGAGGTCGTGGTCATGGCCGTGGGGGTCGACGAGGTGGAAGAGGAGTAGGGAATCGAGCGAATCTGACGGTAGCAGAGGAAGAAGAAGCTGAGGTGGTCTTTACAGAGGAGGATCGTGCTCTCCTGACGATACTCAGAAAAAAATAGCAAGTAACAGGGGATGGAGACTTGAGGAGTGGGACTGAGGAGGCATCCACTTCGTTCTTCGCCAGAGGCAACACTGGGACCTATGCTCATCCGACTAAAGGTACTGATGACATACATGCTCTTGCTTCTATGTCTCCCGACAGATCATCAGAGTGGATAGTCGACTCCGGTGTGTCTCGCCATGTGACAGGTAATGCTAGTGAGTTCTCATCATATACTCACTTAGCATCGCCTGATAGTATTCAAACAACTGATGGTACATTTCAGCCGGTGGTTGGTAATGGTACAGTCGATTGTACTGGTTCTGTAACTTTGTCCAATGTTTTGCATGCTCCTTCCTTTCTAGTCAATCTTTTATCCATTAGTTCTATCATCCTCCAACTAAAATGCATTGTTTCTTTTGATATTCCCAAGGTGATCTTTCAGGAGAAGGGGACAGGATGGAGACTTGGGACTGGCACATAGCGTAATGGACTGTGGTATCTGGATCGTGAAGGGCTAGATTTAGCTTTGGTGTCAATGGTAGAGAGAGCAGAAGTAGGATCTGAGATGAGTGCTGAGAGTGTGTTGATGCTTCATCACAAACGCTTGGGACATACTTCTTTCGGTGTTTTAAGTAGGTTGTATCCATCTTTATTTGAGAAAGTAAATAAAGAGAAACTTGTGTGTGATGCATGTAAGTTGGGAAAGCTTACTAGAAGCTCTTATGTTAGTTCTGATCATAGGAGTTCTCATGCATTTGATATGATACATTCAGATGTGTGGGGGCCGTGTTCCACAAGTTCTATGAATGGATACAAGTATTTTGTTACCTTCATTGATTGCTTCTCTCGCGTTACTTGGTTATACCTGATGAAGAATAAGAGTGAAGTGTTTGGCTGCTTTCAAAACTTTCATAGGTATGTTCAGACTCAACATGGAGCAGTGGTGAAGGTATTGAGATCTGATAATAAGACAGAGTACACCAACAGGGTGTTTGGAGAATACTTATCATCTCAGGGAATACAACACCAGACTACATGTTCATACACACCAGCTCAGAATGGGGTAGCGGAAAGGAAGAACAGACATCTTTTAAAGGTTGCTAGAAGTATGATGATTTCTATGAATGTCCCAGAAACATTGTGGGGGCAAGCAGTATTGACTGCAGCGGCGCTGATCAACAGAATGCCCTCGAGAGTACTGGATTGGAAGTCTCCGTGTGAGACGTTGAAAGGAGATAATGGTGGGATTATTCCACTAAAAGTATTTGGCTATGTGTGCTTTGTGAAGGATAACAGACCATCAGTCGGGAAGCTTGCCCCTAGAGCGGTGAAGTGCATTTTTATGGGATATTCTGTTACTCAAAAGGGATATGTCTGCTGGAGCCCGGTGGAGAAAAGGCTGTTCGTGAGCATGGATGTGTGCTTTCGTGAATTTGAGCTATATTACACATAGAAGGTACCCTCATCCGTTGGTGACTCGCCCAATACTAGAAGTATGAGGCGAGAAGGGGAGAATGGTAAGAGGCAGATGAATAATGTAGAGAATAATATAGAGAAATCGATTTCTCTAACGATTCCTTGGGAAGGAGAAGGCAGATGAATAATGTAGAGAATAATATAGAGAAATCGATTTCTCTAACGATTCCTTGGGAAGGAGAATTGTTTGAGGAGGAGCAGGAGAATAAAGAAGAAGAGGATAAGGAGACAAGAGGTGTTAGGCCCACGGCTCAGGGGGATCTACTTACCTATAGTAGGAAGGGGAAGCAAATTGCAGAAACAGTACCTACAGTGCCACTAGTGCCAAGTCCCTTATCAATGCTTGTCCCGACTCCTGAGACACCTAGACTACCATCAGATTCCTCTCAATGTGATATCATTCCTCTCCTTACTCCTCTCACACCAATGTCAGTTCGGAGGACTACTCGCAGCAATGCGGGACATCCTCCCGATAGATATGGTTGGGATCTTGCCCAGTTTGTATCATATTCTAATATCCACCCTGCACATAGAGCATTCATTGCATCATTGGACTCTGTTACTGTACCTAATAATTGGCAGGTTGCTAAGAAGGACCCAAAATGGAAAGCATCTATGCACGAGGAGCTAGGAGCTCTGGAGAAGAACCGCACTTGGGAGCTAGTAAAACTACCAGAAGGGATATGCACGAGGAGCTAGGAGCTCTGGAGAAGAACCGCACTTGGGAGCTAGTAAAACTACCAGAAGGGAAAAAAGCAGTTGGATGCAAGTGGGTCTTCACTGTGAAGCAGAATCCAGATGGACAAGTTGAGCGCTACAAGGCTCGTCTGGTGGCAAAAGGGTATAGCCAGACGTATGGAATCGACTATGATGAGACTTTTGCACCGCTAGCGAAGATGAGCACTGTTCGGACCTTGATCTCTCTAGCAGTAAATGGTGGATGGAAGCTACACCAACTAGATGTGAAGAATGGATTCCTTCATGGAGATCTGGTGGAAGAGGTATACATGGAAATACCACCAGGATTCGACACAGATCAGACAGTGGGCAAAGTCTGCAGATTGAAGAAGTCTCTCTATGGCCTGAAGCAGTCTCCACGTGCTTGGTTTGACAGATTCAGGAGGGCTATGATTGGTATGGGGTACCAGCAGATCAACGCCGACCATACTGTGTTCTTTCGACGAAATGGAGGCCACATTACCATGCTGACGGTATATATGGATGATATGATTATTACAGGAGATGATGAGAAGGAGATTGCCCAACTCAAAGTGAGACTGGGTAAGGAATTCGAGATGAAAGATCTTGGCTTGCTTCGATATTTTCTTGGGATAGAGATAGCTCGAGGAGCTGAGGGGATTATTCTCTCCCAAAGAAAGTATGTACTGGATCTTCTCAAAGAAACAGGGATGTTAGGGTGTAAACCTGCAACTACACCGATCGATCAGAAATTCAAACTGGGTGCTGAGGCTGGAGAGCCAGTTGATCGTGACAGATACCAGAGACTGGTGGGCAGATTGATCTATTTGAATCACACACGTCCCGATATCTCTTTTGCAGTGAGCGTGGTAAGTCGCTACATGCATGATCCGAGGAAGGGTCATATGGACGCAGTGTACCAGATTCTTAGGTATTTGAAAAGTGCCCCAGGAAAAGGATTGATGTTCAGGAAGAATGAACATATAAGCATTGAGGGTTGTTGTGACTCAGATTGGGCTAGCTGTGCTGATGACAGGAGGTTTACCTCAGGATACTGTATCTTTATAGGAGGCAACTTGGTCTCGTGGAAGAGCAAGAAGCAGTCAGTGGTGGCGAGGTCAACAGCTGAATCAGAGTATAGAGCTATGGCCTTGGGAGTCACGGAATTGTTGTGGTTGAAGAGTATGTTGGTGGAGCTGAAACTGGATCAAGGTGCAAAGATGAAGTTGTGGTGTGATAACAAGTCAGCCATCAGTATCGCTAATAACCCAGTGCAGTATGATAGAACCAAACACATCGAGATCAATAGGTTCTTCATCAAAGAGAAGTTGGACAGTGGATTACTGGAGTTAAGTCATGTTTCAACTAAAGACCAAGCAGCAGATTGTCTGACTAAGAAACTTGGCTCAGTAGATATGGTTAGAGGATGTGACAAGATGGGCTTAGTGGATATCTTTCACCCATCTTGAGGAGGAGTGTTGACATATTAGAATAGTTAAGGGGTTATTTGTAAGATGTATTCGTAGGGGGCCTATATAAGCCCATGTTAAGCAACTCATATGCGGTGCAATTTTGCATAAAAATCACCGGCACAAGTGGCATAAAGACTTACGTACTTCTTGTCGATAGTGTAGGCTGTCTAAAAATCACAATAGATAGCTTATCCCCCATCAAATACCGATGATGGAAGTTATAATCTGACGACTTCCAGAAGGCCATAATTTGAAGACTTTCACGTAGATCGCTGAAGGTTACAATCTGACGACCTTCACGACAACTGATGAAAGCTCTAATTCAACAGCCTTCACAATCAACATCGGGAGTTACAATCTGATGACTCTCATATTTTCAAGGAGCCAAGACGAAGGTTACAAGGTGACGATCTTTGCAACGCTCTAGCAAAAGAGACTACAAATTAACGGTCTCTTCATATTAAAACGCAGATATCTCTCAAACCGTAAGGAATTTGGCGAAATGGAGGAAGCGAACCGAAGCCTTTGGCTGGGTTCGGATGGCTCCGTCTCGTCGAGATAGCGGATTTTCATATATAATTCGTCCAATTCCGACTTACGGTTTGAAAGTTATGACCTGTTCTTCGCAGCAAGTTATGTTCCGAAGACCGTCTACAAGACTGGACTTCGTCTGAACATTGGACTTAGCCTGAAGCTCGCCAAGCCCGCCTAAGGTTCGCCTCTGCATTACAGAGTCAAAACGCACGGGTCGAACCAGCGTTATAACATCAAAACGCAGAGTTCATACAGAGCTCAACTCTACATCCCAGGTCCAAAACACAGAGTTCATCTCTGTGCGGCCTAACTGTGCGTTTTCAACCTAAAACAGGCTCAGCTGTGCGTTTACAAGCTCAACTGTGCGTTTTCAGCCTAAAACAGGCCTAGCTGTGCGTTTACAGGTTCAGCTGTGCGTTTTCAGGCCCAACTATGCGTTTTCAGCATAAAACAGGCTCAACTGTGCGTTTACAGGCTCAACTGTGCGTTTTCAGCCTAAAACAGACTCAGCTGTGCGTTTACAGGCTCAACTGTGCGTTTTCAGCCTAAAACAGGCTCAGCTGTGCGTTTACAGGCTCAACTGTGCGTTTTCAGCCTAAAACAGGCTCAGCTGTGCGTTTACAGGTTCAACTGTGCGTTTATAGGCTCAACTGTGCGGTTTCAGCCTAAAACAGGCTCAGCTGTGCGTTTACAGGCTCAACTGTGCGTTTTCAGCCTAAAACAGGCTCAGCTGTGCGTTTACAGGCTCAACTGTGCGTTTTTAGCCTAAAACAGGCTCAGCAGTGCGTTTAGAGGCTCAACTGTGCGTTTTCAGCCTAAAACAGGCTCAGCTGTGCGTTTACAGGCTCAACTGTGCGTTTTCAGCCTAAAACAGGCCCAGCTGTGCGTTTTCAGGCCCAACTGTGCGTTTTTAGCCTAAAACAGTCTCAGCTGTGCGTTTTCAGGCCCAACTCTGCGTTTCAGATCCAGAAACGCACAGTTCAGGCCCAGAACGCTCAGCTGTGCGTTTTCAGGCCCAACTCTGCGTTTCAGATCCAGAAACGCACAGTTCAGGCCCAGAACGTTGTTTTCAGCGTTTGACTCGTTCAAGCACGATTTGAACGGTTCCAGAACCGTTTTCTCCCCAAGATTTTAGGGTATCACTACCCTATCATGGAGAGATTTATAGGGGGCGGTTACACCCCACTCAGCCCATTGAGGAGCAAATTAAGGGGGCGGTTACACCCCCTTAATCCCCTATAAATACTTTCGAAACTCAATTGAGTTCAGATCCTTCTTTTTGGGCAGCAAAGAAGAGATATTCGGCTGGCTGGAGCTGGCTCTTTGGGGATCCTTGATCGGGCATCTTGGAGCTTTCTGCAGCAACAAAGTCCTTGGAGCATTCATCCTTGGCTTATAACCGATTTTCGGTTAAATCAACTCTTTTTCAAGAGTTCAAACTCGTTCAGAGTTAAACTCGAGTTGAACTCGATCTGAGTTATCAACTTGTCCAGAGTTTCAAAACTTGCTCTGCAAGTCCATCTAAAACTCGCTCTGAGTTATTAACTCGTTAAGAGTTATTGTCAAACTTGTCACGCAAGCTCTCCACAACGTCAAATCGTGAGGAGAAGACCGCGTTCCAGTGAATCAAGACGTTCGGATCGTCAACGGAGAGCAAACTCGACGCGAACATTCGAGGGAGGCACTCCATCGCTACCAAGAAGAACCCAGAATTAAACAAATGGGAGAATCAAATTCATTCTCCTCTCTTTTGTAATCAGGAAATCCAATTGTAATCGAGATTGAGAGAGTTGTAATCATTCTATTTCTAAGCAGTTAGAGAGAATAAATCAAATACGATTCTCTCATTATTTCTTTTACTGCAAATTTCCAACAAACAAAAGATGGCGACTCCGCTGGGGATGAGCTTCTCTGATGAAGAAGTGGTGTCGCAATCCAACGTCAACCTCGCTGGAACAACGGTCGAAACTCTCGTGGTAGAGTTTGATCTGTTGGCCTTCTTGTTTTGACGATGTTTAACAAACAATTTACCACTAATGTTGTTTGTCTAGTGTCTGTGTATTCCTATGTATTGTAGACAAACAACGTTGTTGGAGGATGGATGGAATAGAGCTTCAACGATGATATCCAAAGGAGGTTGGCGGAATGTCGGATTGAAGCCTATACAACAATTCAAGTTAAAGATCAAGTTCAAGCTTCATCCGCAACGTGTACCAAGTCAAGCTTAATTGAAGATCAAGATTGCTTGGGTAATGTAGTTTAGGATTTATATTATGTGTGTTAGATACTCTAAGCTCAATATCGTATACACACACACTTATTGGTTTCTTCGTATATATATATAGTTATATATATATACACAAGTTTTGGTTTCTATATATATATATAAAGTTTCAAAAGTTGGTTTATGTCAAAACATCAAAATTCAAGTATCTCATATTTTCATGTTTTGGACTAGTTTGTAAAATGATGCTATTTTTCATTTGGGAAGTCCTTTTTGATAACCAGTCATTGTAGCATGTTTATTATCATGTCTACAATCATTCCCCAAAGTTTTATATTTTTTGGAATTTATTTGATATTTTTAAATAGTGTTTTAAAATCAGCTCTAAAACCGATTTTTCTAGAATGTCAGTTTTCGGTCGACCGGTACGGTCGACCGGTCTAGTGACCATTCGTCAGTATTTTTCCAGAGAGTCATCGGTCGACCGGTCCGGTCGACCGAGAGCTCAAATCGGTCGACCGACAGAATTTCCGGTCGACCGACGATGGTCCAGAACGTCTTCTTCGTGTTTTTGCTCTCATCGGTCGACCGACGGAATTTTCGGTCGACCGACAATATAGCCGTTGGCTACTAACGGCTATTTCTGAGCTGTTTCTCTGGGGGCTGTTTTATCATTTGTTTTGGGGGTTTTTGCTAAGATCTTTAGAGGGTATAAATACCCTATTGCTGTCATCTTTCATAAAAAAAAAACAAGAGATTGTTTTAAAATAGTTTAACAAGGGTTTAAACTTGTTTAATGTTTGTTTAAGTTTGGTTTAAAAAGCTTTTAAGCAATTGAGGGTTTTATTTTGTGAAGCAAATTTCACAAGAGCAAAGAGGAGATCATCCTTTGGTGTTTGGGCATTCAACTCATCTCTCTCTCACTCTTGATCTATAGAGAAGTTTTCCTTAAACTCAATTCTAGCTATTTATTGTTTTGATCTTAATTTCCATAAGCTAGATTTCTATATTGAGTTTAAATTGTTTTATTGATACTCTCTGTTCACACACAACCTATTGAGCTTATTGTATTTACATTCATAGTATAATTTTGGGTTGTGAGATTAGTGACTTAGAGTTGTGCTAAATTAAGTTCTCACCTTGTTTAGAGAACAAATCATTTGATTTATATTGTGCTTATTGTGAGGATTCACTTGTAATACACTTGTACACCGAGAGAAGTGTGTGGTGAGAGACGGGGTCGAATCCAAGAGGAGTGGCGTCGGTTGACGTGCCTAGGGAGAGGTTGTAACCGAGCACTTGAGGAGGAGGACACGGGCTAGGACCAACACTTAGTGTGTGAGGTGTGATTACATAGTGATTGTATTGTGAGGTATAAACGTTGTTCGGGTGAACGTAGAAAACCCGGTTGTGATAGTGGAGATCTCCTCGAGGTGAGGAGCGGGGACGTAGGTCGTGGGGACCGAACCTCGTAAACATATCCTTTTGTTTGTGATTGCATTGGCGTTCTTATTCTTGTTTTCATATCTTATATCGCCTTTGTGTATTGCTCATCATATTACCCTATCACTTGTGTAGATTGTTTATTTTACCCTTGTGTTAGTTCATATATCCTTGCTCATATATTTGTAATATCTCATTGATAGGATATATTCATTTGTTCATATTGCTTATCCTAGCTTACGTATCTTGTTGTATTTTATACTTGCTAGGATAACTTATTAATTAGTTTTAATTGGCATTTAATCGGATTAGATTAGCATAAGACCCTAATCACCCCCCCTCTAGGGTCTAACAATTGGTATCAGAGCTTGGTGCTCTTTGATTTAAGGTCTAATCGCCTTGAGTTAAAGATCCAAGTTATATTTTTGTGCTAATCTTGTTTTGATTGCATTTGTATCTTGCTTGCATATTTTTACAAATTATGGATATGAATGATGCATCTTGTTTAGGCTATGATTCTAGTGTTGCTCCTAGATTAGACAATTTCCCCTATGCCCAATGGTGTGTTAGATTTAAACTATTTGTTAGATCTAAACATTTTGATTTATGGGAAATTATAGATGATGCTTATATTGTGCCCATTTTGGAGAAATCCAAGTGGAATAAAAATGATCATCGCATGTTTACTATGAACAACATTTTGTTAGAATATTTGTTAAATGCTTTTAACTCATCTATGTCTAACAAGTTTGTTCATTTTGATAGTGCTTACACCTTATGGATATTTATAGAAGCACATCAAGGAGACTTGGAGGCGATCCGACAAGCTTTGGAGGATCCCGCTTCAAGTTCATGTGGAGCATCATGCACACGGCCACTAGGCGATAGCCCTAGTGAGGTTTGCGAGTTCGAAACCATAAATGATTTACCTAATGATGAACTTGCTTGTGCTAGTGAAAAATTATTACATGCCTTTAACAAATTGCAAAATGATTTCATTAATTTACAAAGCAAGCATGAAATTTTGAAATCCGATCATGAGTTGTTAGCATCTAAGTTTGAAACTATTTCTAATGAAAATGTGATCCTTAAAGAAAACAATGAAAAATTAAAATTGGATCATGTTTCTTTAACTTCAAACGTTGCTAGTTTAACTCATGAAAGAGATAATGCCATGTTAGAAGTAAAGAACATACAAAATAATACAGCTTCTTTTATAAATGACTATTTATGTTCTACTTCTAAAAATGCATATGTGCCTAAAAATGAAGATTTGAATCTTATGAAAAATAGTATTTCATCTTTAGATTCAACTTTGAAAATATGCATTAATAACCATAAGAAGCTTATGAACATTTGTGCCAAGACCAAATCAAAATCATCCACTCATTATCCACACATGTATAGCAAAACTTACAAGTGTTCTATTTGCGGCCGTCAAGGTCATTTAGCTAAGTTTTGTTATGATGTACAAAAACATAAGAATATTAATCATTCTTGTGCATCTCATGTAACTTCTTCATCACATGAACACACACATGCACCCATTATTCATCATAAGCATGCTCATGTGTATAGATGTGATCATTGTGGTCGTCTTGGTCATTTGGCCAAATATTGTTTTGATTTAAAAATTAAATCTCATTTGCCAAATGCTTCTAGTAGGCCACATGTTTTTAGATGTGATGTTTGTGGTAGATATGGCCACTTAGGAAAGTTTTGTTTTGATAATGTTTCACATTTGCAAAATAATCTTAAAAGAAAATATTTATTTGCAAATGATTCACGTGCACGAACTAATGGTCCACAAAAACAAATGGATCTCTTTCATTGCACAAATTGCAATCGGAAGGGTCATTTGAATGAATATTGTTTTGACCATGTTAGTGCACCACATATACCTAAGAGGGTTCATAACCCTAAGGTTTTGAGCTTAAATGATAGGGGTCATGTCCCTAAATCTTTTGGTACCAAGAGTTCTTGGGTACCAAAACAAATTTAAATTTTAAACCAAGAATTTTAGTATTCTTACATTTCCTTCTCTTGGTTTTGAAAATTATGTCTTAAAATCTATTGTTTATGAAAACAAATTTTTAATTGATCAAATCCTTTGTCTTCATGATTTTATACTTCTAAAAGATTTTTTATCCATAGTTCATGATTCTAGTACGTTTTGTAATCTTATTTTTGAACTATGAAAATCTTATTTTGATTTGTTCTTTTGAATTCATTATATAGCACAAATAGATAATTCACATTTCAAATATGCTCTATAATGTATTCTTTATACGGTTTGATCAAGTTTTTCAAAGAAAGTTTTCTTTGTTGATCAAACATTGCTTTTGGACTTAAAATTTGATTTATGATTTCATTTGAGTGATTTGTTTTCTTTTGAAAACTTTTTACATGATTCTCATGTATTCTTTCATAAATCTATTTTATACATAATGTTTATGTTCTTTGATATGAGACATTTGTTTTAAATGATACATTTATATGTGTTCTCATTATCTCTTGAATGTAAGTGATTGTTAGCATATCTTTTATGCTTACTCACATATGTTTGCCATGATCTTCATTGCATATATTCTATATGGCTTTTTGATAGGGGGAGGGCTTTGAGCTTGAATGATAGGGGTCATGTCCCTAAACAATCCGGCACCAAGAATTCTTGGGTGCCAAAATGATTTTTTTTAAATCAAGAATTTTAGTGTTTTTATTTTTTTTGGTTTTGAAAAATGCATTTTAAACTTTTATGAAAACAATTCCTTTTATTGGCTAAATTCTTTTGTTTTCATGATCATTGGTTTTGCTTTAATGAGAGGTTTGCATTTATATAACCCTCCGGGTTTATTGGGTGTTTATTCCCAAATCATGTTTACCGGATACTAGAATAATTATATGGGTTAGAACAAGCTTAAGAGCTTGATATATTGTTGCCTCTCTTGAAATTCTTTTGTTAAAGATTTTGTTTTGATTTGATGCTTTGAATTCATTATATTTCACTTATATGATGATATTTATATGTTTGTGCTTATGGATCATCTATTCGTGCCTTATAATGTACTCTATATGTGGTTTGATCAAATCCCACAAAGAAAATTCTGATGGATTTGTTTTTCACTTGAAAACTTTTTGCATGTTTCTCATGTTCCTCTTCTTTTGATTTCATAAATCTATTCTTACATGGTTTTTATAAATGAGCCACTATCTTTATAATGTCATATCATTATGTGTCCTCATTGTATCTTGTTTGTATGTGAGTGGTGTTTAGCATATCTTTTTATTTATGCTTGCTCACATGTTTGTCATGATCTTCATTTCATCTATTCTTTATGGCTTTTTGATAGGGGGAGCAATCCCTATATATTTCTTGTTTGATACTCACCTATGCTTATTGATAGGGGGAGCTTTCGCTCTCTTAATTCTTTTGTCCCCTTTTTGATGTTGTCAAAGGGGAAGAAATATTGTGAGTATATTCTTTCTTGTTTATATGCATTCCTTTCATGCATATATCCTTTTTGTAAATTGTTTGTCATCATCAAAAAGGGGGAGATTGTTGGCCTTCTTGTTTTGATGATGTTTAACAAACAATTTACCACTAATGTTGTTTGTCTAGTGTCTGTGTATTCCTATGTATTGTAGACAAACAACGTTGTTGGAGGATGGATGGAATAGAGCTTCAATGATGATATCCAAAGGAGGTTGGCGGAATGTCGGATTGAAGCTTATACAACAATTCAAGTTAAAGATCAAGTTCAAGCTTCATCCGCAACGTGTACCAAGTCAAGCTTAATTGAAGATCAAGATTGCTTGGGTAATGTAGTTTAGGATTTATATTATGTGTGTTAAGTACTCTAAGCTCAATTATCTATACACACACATTTTATTGGTTTCCTTGTATATATATGTAGTCACATATATATACAACACAAGTTTTAGTTTTCATGTTTATAAATATGAAATTACATGTTTCATATTTATTATTGTGATTTGGTTTATCTACATAGATATGAAACAAATATATTTTCATATACATACTCATAGGTTTCATTTTCTATTGTATTTGTGAAAATATTGTATTCTTAGTTTATAGACTTCAATATCAGTTTATACATGTTTTACTAAGTCTATAAAAACATTTTACAAAGTTTCAAAAGTTGGTTTATGTCAAAACATCAAAATTCAAGTATCTCATATTTTCATGTTTTGGACTAGTTTGTAAAATGATGATATTTTTCATTTGGGAAGTCCTTTTTCGAAACCAGTCATTGTAGCATGTTTATTATCATGTCTACAATCATTCCCCAAAGTTTTACATTTTTTGGAATTTATTTGATATTTTTAAACAGGGTTTTAAAATCAGCTCTAAAACCGATTTTTCTAGAATGTCAGTTTTCGGTCGACCGGTACGGTCGACCGGTCAATTGACCATTCGTCAGTATTTTTCCAGAGAGTCATCGGTCGACCGGTCCGGTCGACCGAGAGCTCAAATCGGTCGACCGACAGAATTTCCGGTCGACCGACGTTAGTCCAGAAAGTTTTCTTCGTGTTTTTGCTCTCATCGGTCGACCGACGGGATTTTCGGTCGACCGACAATATGACCGTTGGACTTCTAACGGCTATTTCTGAGCTGACTCTTCTGGGGCATTTTGGTCTTTCTGTTTTGGGGTTTTTGCTGATATTTCCTCTTCCTATATATACCCCATTGCTGATGTCTTTTCAGAAAAACCAAGAGAGTTTTTAATCAAGTTTAATAAAGCTTTTAACAAGGGTTTTAGTTTGGTTTAAGTGTGTTTAAAAAGCTTTTAAGCAAATTGAGAGTTTGTTTTTGTGATTCAATTCTACAAGAGCTTGAGGAGATCATCTATTGGTGTTTGGGCATTCAACTATTCTCCCTCCAACTCTTGATATATTGAGAAGTTTTCTAAACTCTATTTCTAGCTTTTTTATATATTTGATTATCATTGTTATTAAGCTAGAACTACATTGAGTTTAGTTTTGATTTATATCTCTTTGTTCACACACAACCTTTTGAGCTTATTGTATTTACATTCATAGTATAATTTGGGGTTGTGGGTTTGTGACTAAGAGTTGTGCTTAATTGAGTTCTCACCTTGTTTAGAGAACAATCAATTGATTTATATTGTGCTTAATTGTGAGGATTCACTTGTAATACACTTGTACACCGAGAGAAGTGTGTGGTGAGAGACGGGGTCGAATCCAAGAGGAGTGGCGTCGGTTGACGTGCCTAGGGAGAGGTTGTAACCGAGCACTTGAGGAGGAGGACACGGGCTAGGACCACACTTAGTGTGTGAGGTGTGATTACATAGTGATTGTATTGTGAGGTGTAAACGTTGTTCGGGTGAACGTAGAAAACCCGGTTGTGATAGTGGAGATCTCCTCGAGGTGAGGAGCGGGGACGTAGGTCGTGGGGACCGAACCTCGTAAACATATCGTTTTGTTTGTGATTGCATTGGCGTTCTTATTCTTGTTTTCATATCTTATATCGCCTTTGTGTATTGCTCATCATATTACCCTATCACTTGTGTAGATTGTTTATTTTACCCTTGTGTTAGTTCATATATCCTTGCTCATACCTTGCATATATTTCTATCATATAGGATATATCACCTTGTGTATATTACATATTCTTGCACATAACTCTTTGTATATCTATCTTGCAAGAATATATTTGTTAATTAGTTTTAATTGGCATTTAATCGGATTAGATTAGCATAACATCCTAATCACCCCCCCTCTAGGGTCTAACATGATCAAGCCAAGTTTGAGAAGGCACTCTCCTCCGGATCCCTTAGCCCCAAGGCTATGCGCAAGATCCACAAAGTTTCCAAGGAGACTAAAGCTCCAGTTGCGGCCAACTCATCTAAAGACTATCTCCCATGGGGGTTGCACTGTTCATACAGCCCCCTCTCTAAAGGAGAAGACCCGACTTCGGCACAACTCCAAAAAAGCCGATCTTCCAATCAACGCGAACTCCGCGTTTACGAGCCTCAACATGAGCTCTGCATAAGCCAAGCTAAACGCAACCCTCAGGTGTGCGTTTCCCAAATAGAACGCAGCCTTCAAAGGCGCGTTACAACATCAAAATGCAGACCTCAAAACTGCGTTGATCTGGCTGAACACAACTCTCAAGAGTGCGTCCCAGAACCAAAACGCGACCTTCAGAGGCGCGTTCCAACATCAAAACGCAGACCTCAAAACTGCATTGATCTGGCTGAACGCAACTCTCAAGAGTGCGTCCCAGAACCAAAACGCAACTCTCAGGAGTGCGTTCCAACATTTAAATGCAGACATCAAACCTGTGTTGATCTGGCTGAACGCAACTCTCATGAGTGCATCCCAGAACCAAAACACAACTCTTAGGAGTGCGTTTCACAAACTGAACGCAACTCTCAGGAGTGCGTTTCAGAATCTGAACGCAGATAGCAGGACTACGTTTCACTAGCAAAATACAGACTTTGGTCTTGCGTTAATCAAGCTAAACACGACCCTCATGTTCCTTCTTTGGAACGCGATGTGATTTGTCGTGTTCAAAATGATCAACATGGATTTAAAATTCATGTTTACGAAAAACCAGTCCCATCCTTTAACGGACAGGGGGTTCCATCTCTACCCTCACGCTCTGTGAGAGGTTCATCCCAAGTCTCTGACTCGCGGGAATGGCTGTCGATGTTCAACCGACCGACGAACGTCGTTTTGCTCAATAATCGACGACATTCTCACAGGAAGAAGACTTTAGAGGATGAATACCTTGGAGTCACTTCTAACATGGTTGGCAGAGGGAGATCATCAATCCCTGGTTCTGATGAGTCAGAGACAGATCGTTCTCCAAGCGTCAGAGAAATCGCTAACGAATTTGAAGGAATCTACCAATGCACTCGGACGCGAACAGGAGCCATTCCCCTGTCAACGATCAGAGTTTAGCCAGAGGAACTAATTCCGATGACGAACACTCAGCCATTGCGGAGTCTCAATCATCAAGCTCTTTCGTTGGGCATAAGAGCTTCGCCCACATGGCAGAACATTCTGAAGACCTTTCAAAGAGACTTGATGAACAGGAGGCCATGCTCAAATCTCAACAGGAGGCCATCAATGAACTCATGGCCATGCTGACTCAAATCGTCGTAGACAACGCCAAATCTCAGGAGACAGATTCGCCTCTTAGGCATGAATCTTCCCGGAGGAGAAAATCGTCTTCATCCCAACTTCACACAAGTAAAGGGAAGGAAAAAGTGATTGATGACGCTGCTTCTGACAAAGAAGCTCGTAGCCTGGAATCTTCCTCTGATGAAGGAAGAGAGACGGAGAACGAGCAGAATCTCCAGTCGGCCAAAATGGAAGAGTTAGAAGCCCGTCTCAATGCCATTGCTGACAGAAGCGAGCTCCAAGACGAGGGAGTTGTCAGACCCTATCCTGCCGAATGGGATGCAGTCCCTTATCCTCCAAAATTCGAGGTCCCGACGCTATAAACTTTTGACGGCACGGGATCACCGAACCAACATATTTATCATTTCAAGTCACAGACTGGAAATGTAATATCAAACGATGCCATACTGGCTCGATTGTTCATTGGCACTCTCAAGGGAGTTGCCTTTGAATGGTTCAGGAAACTGCCTTCCGGATGTATCCAAAAGTGGGCAGATCTAGAGAGACTATTCCTATCAAGATTCTTTGAAGAGAATACAGAAGTCTCCATCCATACCCTTTTCGCCACTAAGCAGAAAAAGAGGGAATCCGTCAAAGCCTTCGTCAAAAGGTTCCGAACCATGGTTCTCCGGTGTTCGTCAGGTATGACACAGTCTACTTTAGTAGAGACCTGTCGACACAACTTGCAGACCGACCTCCTAGCCCGAATCGGAGTTGCAGAATGCCGTTCCTGGAGACAACTAATCTCTCAAGGCGAACAGGCTTAAAAGATTATTGCCAGAATCAAAGCTGAAGAACAAAGTAGGTAGGATCAACCTGAGCAATCGGACCAAGCCCAACATTCTCCAGAGTAATCGGACCAAGCCCAATCTCCTCAGTCAGAAGGGGAAGATACTACGGCCACTGAAGCTAATCATCTTCAGTAGGATGCCGGGTCTCCAATAACTATCACGTTAATAATTACCTCTGATAGTCAAATTCAATGGATAGTGGCCCACTAGGCGATGTGTCATGTCAACCCTTTTTCCCCCTACACTTGTTCAAGACTGGGTGTTGGTTTATTTGTAGTTCTTTGGATTATAAATAATAAATTCTCTGAGTTGTCATGTTCAATAGAGTACCTCTGTCAACCACGAAGTCTACCAAAACTATCACGTTAATGATCACCTCTGATAGTTCATTTCCTCCAAATTCCCCCACCAATCCTCTTCAAAAAATCCACAAAACTATCACGTTAACAGTTACCTCTGATAGCCAAACTCATCAGATAATGGCCTACCAGGTGATGTGCTTCTATTCTGACTTCATGGATAGTGCCCCACTGGGCGATGTGTCTTGTCTACCTCTTTTTATGCCCCTGTTAAGTCTTAATCAAGACTAGGGGTTGGTTACTTGGAATCCACTGGATTAAGAGTAACGAATCTTTCACATCGTCGAGTTAACATTACACTTCAGACGATCATCACCCCCACAGAGTATGCATTCAGTTTGCATCACTCCCAATTTGTCACATTAACAATACACCTCTGACAAAATCCACTTATCAATCCTCGTCAATAGGATGATAAGTCTCCAAAGTTGCTCCAATCGCAACATAAATTCTTATCACGTTAACAATACACCTCTGACAAAACCCACTTATCAATCCTCGTCAATAGGATGATAAGTCCCCAAAGTTGCTCCAATCGCAACACAAAATCTTGTCACGTTAACAATACACCTCTGATAAAACCCACTTATCAATCCTCATCAATAGGATGATAAGTCCCCAAAGTTGCTCCAATCGCAACACAAATCTTGTCACGTTAACAATACACCTCTGACAAAACCCACTTATCAATCCTCGTCAATAGGATGATAAGTCCCCAAAGTTGCTCCAATCGCAACACAAATCTTGTCACGTTAACAATACACCTCTGACAAATTCACTTATCAATCCTCGTTAATAGGATGATAAGTCTACAAAGTTGCTCTGATCGCACCACAAATCCTGTCACGTTAACACTACACATCTGACAAAATTAACTTATCGACTCTCGTCAATAGAGCGATAAGTCCTCAAAATTGCCCGATCGCAAATTCTTCTTGTCACGTTAATATCACACCTCTGACAAAATCCACTTATCGACTCTCTTCAATGGAGCGATAGGTCCACAAACCCGTCAAGTTAACACCACACCTCTGATGACCAAATCAACTTATCGACTCTCTTCAATAGAGCGATAGGTCCATAAAATATTGTTAGGTTAACATAACACCTCTAACAGTCAACCCCCCTAATGAACTTGTTAATCCTTTTTTCAACAAGAATAGCAAGTTTTCATTATAAAATTCCCAGCAGATTAAAGATTTTCTGGAATTATCCTAGTGATAGTGAAGAAAATTTTTAAATTTCACTCTAAGTGAAAATTCATGCCAAGTTAATACTATACATCTGGCACTTCCAACTTTCTTTCGGTGTTTCAAGCCACACAGGAAGAAACGACACCAAAAATCCATACCTTCACGCATGAGGGACTTTATCTCGATCCCTAATTAGAGATAAGTCTACGCCTAACACGCGTTGCCGGTTAATCTTTCGCCGTGAAAAAGACACCAGGATTCATACCTGGGGGAATCTATCTCGACCCCTAAACAGAGATAAGCCTGCTTCTAACACATGCTGCCGAGTGGTTCGTTCCCGCAAAAATGACCAAGTCTACGTATTCAACATCGTAGCACCAAAATCCATACCTTTCACGTATGGGGGACTTTATCTCGATCCCTAATTAGAGATAAGTCTGCATCTAACACATGCTGCCGGGTAGCCTATTCCCGTAATAATGGCAAAACCTACGTATTCAATATCATAGCAGGTTGTTATTAATAATGCTAAAATCCATGCTTTACACGCATGGGAGACTTTATCTCGATCCCTAATCAGAGATAAGTCTACGCCTAACACGCGTTGCCGGTTAGTCTTTTCCCGTAAAAATGACAAAGTCTATGTATTCAAAATCATAACGCGAAGTCTAAGAGAGTTCATTCTTTTAGCACAACGTTACATGTGGAACAGATTTAGACAATCCACATGCTAGCCCGATTCAAACGGTAGTCAGTAAAGGCTTATCAAATCCGTTGATGGCTGAGGGTTTGCCAAAAATCTTATGCATGTTCGTAGGTCCATTAGCTTGATGGATGTGAACCGAACAGATGAGCTAAAGACAAGTCTCAAAGACTTAGTCAAAAATGCACGGTAGCCGCTTTCATGTCTTAAGTCAAAGCGCCAAGATCAGAGTTAAGATCCAAAGTATTTTGAAAATTCGTCCCAGTCAACCGTGAACTTTCGAAAACTTTGGAGGGGGTTCTGTAGGCTGTCTAAAAATCACAATAGATAGCTTATCCCCCATCAAATACCGATGATGAAAGTTACAATCTGACGACTTTCAGAAGGCCATAATTTGAAGACTTTCACGTAGATCGCTGAAGGTTACAATCTGACGACCTTCACGACAACTGATGAAAGCTCTAATTCAACAGCCTTCACAATCAACATCGGGAGTTACAATCTGATGACTCTCATATTTTCAAGAAGCCAAGACGAAGCTTACAAGGTGACGATCTTTGCAACGCTCTAGCAAAAGAGACTACAAATTGACGGTCTCTTCATATTAAAACGCAGATATCTCTCAAACCGTAAGGAATTTGGCGAAACGGAGGAAGCGAACCGAAGCCTTTGGCTGGGTTCGGATGGCTCCGTCTCGTCGAGATAGCCGATTTTCATATATAAGTCGTCCAATTCTGACTTACGGTTTGAAAGTTATGACATGTTCTTCGCAGCAAGTTATGTTCCGAAGACCGTCTGCAAGACTGGACTTCGTCTGAACATTGGACTTAGCCTGAAGCTCGCCAAGCCCGCCTAAGGTTTGCCTCTACATTACAAAGTCAAAACGCACGGGTCGAACCAGTGTTATAACATCAAAACGCAGAGTTCATACAGAGCTCAACTCTACATCCCAGGTCCAAAACGCAGAGTTCATCTCTGTGCGGCCTAACTGTGCGTTTTCAGCCTAAAACAGGCTCAGCTGTGCGTTTACAAGCTCAACTGTGCGTTTTTAGCCTAAAACAGGCTCAGCTGTGCGTTTACAGGCTCAGCTGTGCGTTTTCAGGCCCAACTGTGCGTTTTCAGCCTAAAACAGGGTCAAGTGTGCGTTTACAGGCTCAACTGTGCGTTTTCAGCCTAAAACAGGCTCAGCTGTGCGTTTACATGCTCAACTGTGCGTTTTCAGCCTAAAACAGGCTTAGCTGAGCGTTTACAGGCTCAACTGTGCGTTTACAGGCTCAACTGTGCGTTTACAGGCTCAGCTGTGCGTTTACAGGCTTAACTGTGCGTTTTCAGCCTAAAACAGGCTCAGCTGTGCGTTTACAGGCTCAACTGTGCGTTTTCAACCTAAAACAGGCTCAGCTGTGCGTTTACAGGCTCAACTGTGTGTTTTCAGCCTAAAACAAGCCCAGCTGTGCGTTTTCAGGCCCAACTGTGCGTTTTCAGCCTAAAACAGGCTCAGCTGTGCGTTTTCAGGCCCAACTCTGCGTTTCAGATCCAGAAACGCACAGTTCAGGCCCAGAACGCTATTTTCAGCATTTGACTCGTTCAAGCACGATTTGAACGGTTCTAGAACTGTTTTCCCCCCAAGATTTTAGGGGATCACTACCCTATCATGGAGAGATTTATGGGGGGCGGTTACACCCCACTCAGCCCATTAAGAAGCAAATTAATGGGGCGGTTACACCCCCTTAATCCCCTATAAATACCTCGAAACTCAATTGAGTTCAGATCCTTCTTTTTGGGCAGCAAAGAAGAGATATTCGGCTGGCTGGAGCTGGCTCTTTGGGGATCCTTGATCGGGCATCTTGGAGCTTTCTGCAGCAACAAAGTCCTTGGAGCATTCATCCTTGACTTATAACCGACTTTCGGTTAAATCAACTCTTTTTCAAGAGTTCAAACTCGTTCAGAGTTAAACTCGAGTTGAACTCGACCTGAGTTATCAACTTGTCCAGAGTTTCAAAACTTGCTCTGCAAGTCCTTCTAAAACTCGCTCTGAGTTATTAACTCGTTAAGAGTTATTTTCAAACTTACCACGCAAGCTCTCCACAACGTCAAATCGTGAGGAGAAGACCACGTTCCAGTGAATCAAGACGTTCGGATCGTCAACGGAGAGCAAACTCGACGCGAACATTCGAGGGAGGCACTCCATCGCTACCAAGAAGAACCCAGAATTAAACAAAGGGGAGAATCAAATTCAATCTCCTCTCTTTTGTAATCAGAAAATCCAATTGTAATCGAGATTGAGAGAGTTGTAATCATTCTATTTCTAAGCAGTTAGAGAGAATAAATCAAATACGATTCTCTTATTATTTCTTTTACTACAAATTTTCCAACAAACAGATAGCCAGCAAATGCTTGCAACACTTTCATGTGTGCAGGTATCCACAGTGATGGTCGAAGATCAAACGACCAAAGATGAGATATGTATGAAGCTCAAAGGCATAGATAGGCTAAGAGACGAACAAAATGTATTTTTGTTGAAATCTATTTCACCATGAATCACCACAACTATGTCTTCGTTGGGAGTAAGTTAGAATACACAAAAAAGAGTTCATTTATTTTTTCCAAAGAACTTTCTTCTAATTAGTTGGTCATGCAATTTCTCTACCACCATTAGTCTCCGCAGATTTTGGTATCAGCCACTTATTAACCCGTGCTTGGGCGATAGTTACCTGCACATCCATGGGAAAAATAGAGAGATGCCACTTATTAAACATAAAAACAAAGCTTTAGTATGACGTTATTTTATGCCAAATAATAGGATATTCATTCTGTGCCAAAAGAGAGTACATTTCACAAAAACTCCCTGAACTTTGTATACTCCACAAAACCCCCAAAACCTTGGGAAGGGTCACAAACTTTCTTAACTTTGAAAATTTATTGTTATGTAATTAAAAGGCCAGACAAAATTTCCAGAATACCCTTACAAAAAAGAGGGGAGATGAAAATTAAGGACATTAACGAAATTTAATTTGGTGACAACGGGCAAAAATAACTGTGTTTGGTCATGTGAGGAGCGCATGACATGTAAAGTTAAGGGCGCCACCATGCCAGTCACGGTAGCAAAATGATGCAAGTTTGTTTGTTTGGGGTGGGAAGTTGTGGAATCTACAAAGTTAAAGGGGTTTTGCATAACACACCAAAATTCAAGGGGGTTTGTGAAATTTATCTAAATAGAAAAGGAAAGGAGTTGATCATATAACGACAATTACCTGATTGTCCCAATTTGTTCTCCATGTTATGCAAATGAGAACAATTGTCTGAACTAAAGTTCCGAATATCATTCCTATCCAAATCCCCTGCAGATGGTGATTGAAAGAATTATTATAGTTTCATAATCCAGCTATTGAATTCTACATAAGATCTCAATGTAAGAGGAATTAATTGTTTAGGCAATAGTTAAATTATGGTCCAAATTTCATCTATTTGAAACTTAGCTTTCTTAGACGCATAATTTTTTTTCCAATTCTGATATATTTTCATTCTCTGGATCATATCAGTTGTGCATGTTGTATCTCACCTTGACTTGATAACCAATCAAATATCCAAGCACGATTCCTAGGGGTATCCCTATCAAGTAGTAACATGTAACATTCACATAGGCTACCACACTTTGCCAGCCTGCGCCAACAGCAACCCCTGCTCATGGAAATGACAATAAACATGAAACGTGTTATTTCTCAAAAACTAATTTACCAAAGATCATCATTTTTTTTTGTATGTTCAAAAAGTGTTAAAAAGGTTAGTCATCCCATAAAAGGATTGCTATAAAAATTCTCAATTTGCAGTTCCAAATTCACGAATTGCAATAGCCTATTATACATCTCAATAGCTTATTATACATCTTTCTTCCTTTTGTGATAGCTAAAGAATATAACTATATCTTGGTATGTAATGAAGGCGGACTGTCGTAAAATACTAATTGCAAGGTAGGAGGAACTAAGAACAGCGAAGTTAAAAGTAAATTTTGCCCAACAAAATCAACCTGTCAATTATGATGATAGTCCTTTCCTCAACTAAAACTAGATCGAAACTGTGATGTTGGATGGCTACTTTCTTTTTTTTTTCCACTGAAGAACAAGAAATATCTAATTGACAGCTTATTTTATCTGAGGAAAAAACATAAGTGGGTTACTTTTTAGATTAAAAGAAATATCATGTTTCTTCTGATTAATTTCAAGGCATTTATGGTTTTGTAACTGCATAGTATTATCAGCTTTAGAGTTTGTGGGTGCTAACCAGAAAGCACTGGCTGAACACTATTCAGTAGGATGGAGAAAGCCAATAGAGGGGAGAGGACAGCGACTTCACTTGCCACTTCTCCGTCCTCTGTGAATACATAAGCAAGACTCCCGCGAAATAAAAGAAACAAAACAAAGAGAACAGATCCAATAGAAAGTGATTCACCGACCACCACAACAATGGAGAATTTTGCAGCTTTTGCGCTCCCAGCGCCTAGCTCATTTGCCACTCGAACACTGTAATTTCATTAACAAAATAAATAATGGACCAATCAAATTTCTGAGTTCAGCAAAACTTGGTAAGATAGAAAGCAATACCTTACTGCAGATATTTCATTCAAATAGCAAAAAACTAGTATGAGTTAGTTAATACATAGGGATGTCACAGTTCATGCTATTGACATTGTTCGTATTTGTGACATATCTATCTATTTTCAGATGGTCAAGAAGATTCAGGCCATAAATAAGTCAATACACAGCAACCATATGCATATTTTTTTAGTTGGATATCTTTGAGGAGAAATAACTAAACTGCAAAACAAATATCACAATAGTGCTGTTAATTAATTATCTATGAAATGAATTTTATAATACGATCTACTTAAAAATATAATTTCATAAAGTAGCCTTCAATTGAGGATCATTACTAATCCTTTGCTTGGATATTAGTCTTGACTTAACATTTGATTTGAAAATTTATGAATTTTGCTACTATGTTGGGTGTTAGCATTAGAAATTAAGGCATTATATTGTGATTTTGTAGTAAGATATTATTTATCATGATATTTTTCATGTAAATTCTAAAAACATGTTCTTTCATGCTTGATTACATATATTGAAAAATTATGTGTGTGGTGTGCGCCTCGCATCACTCGGGCGCGCGCATCGGGTTGCGCCTTGCGCATGTGAGGGTAAAAACGCATTGCACCTCTCACATTGACAACACTGTAACAAAAACTTATTTCTTCTTCAAAATTCTGTTTTTGTTCTATCTATTTTTACATGTGTGCATGTATGTGCATGTACATGTTGATGCATCGCATTCATAAGTGTGATGATAGTAATGCAAATGCGAGGAAGAGATTAATGAAAAGATCACAATACCCTGCTGCTGCCAAGAAACCAAGGGATATCATCATTTCCCATCCATTGATGTTGAGGCTGCGCAATAAGCGAAACATCAGTGCATAAAAAATATTACTGGAAAAAATGTTAATTAAACTGAAGATAAAAAAACTCCATCTACCAGATAGAGAGCGCATCAATCTCTGTCTCGGCATTTTTCATGTGTCCTGTTAGCAAAACCAATATAGTATTGTACCATAATTCCAAACTGTAGAACAGAAAAACATTAGTCCCTATGAGATTTTAATTCAAAATTCTCAGAAAAAACATCAATAAAAGAAGAAGATGAAAGATCCCTTACCAAACCATTGCACCTGATGACAATGAGAGCCTGATAACAGGCCACAAATCTTTGAAAGCAATCCACGAAAACCCCGTCCAAGTATCCGGGCATCCCCCACACAATAAAAACGCAAACTGACCAAATATTGGTATCCACATTGCCAATACCATTGAGCCCATTGCCCCAAAAACTCCCATATGCAGCTTTGTTACAGTTATCCAAGACAAAGAAATATGGAGAATGAGTGATAGTGCAGCTAAATACGCAATGATTCGGTTCTTGCTCTGGGATTGGAGATACATCTGAAAGGTGAAGGAGAAGACGAAGGAATAGATGATAGGGATGAACCACAATGAGAAGGTTCCTGCCATTGATGCAATTGATTGTTCTTGGCCGAGGAAGCGAAGGATCGGAGCTGTGAATATGAAGAGAGGGAGGAGAAGGGTGGTGCAAATGATCAAGACTATCCATGATCTCTGCAGGTAAACTCCTAACATGTGATGTTGTTTTGCTCCATATGCTTGGCCACAAAGTGTTTCCAGAGCACTTGCCATGCCAAGCTGAAATTTTAATAGTACAAGAGATTAAGTCAGGGAAAACTTTACAAATAAATACTCTTGTGTTTTCTTGTAATATATAGTGAAAAAGGATAAATATATTTGTTGATATTAGGTTTAGTCTCACATTGATTATGAGAGCACACATCATCCTCCTCTACTTGTGTGTGTGTGTATATACACACACACATATATACACACACACATTCAATACAAAAATTAAGGGAAATTTACCTCAAGACTCTCTCTCTCTCTCTCCCTCTCTCTCTCTCTTACCATGGTATCAGAACAAGGTTAATTTTTTTCCAAATCTTGGCCTCGCCGCATTACGTCCTCTTCGTTGTCACCTCCGTGTTTGCCGCATCACGGCCTCCGTGATAGTCGTCTCTCGGCCTTACAGGAGCGGCATTGCCCTTTCACATTCAGTAACGATATCGCCGTTTCAAGCCGTCTCTCGGCTTCTTTTTTAGTCATCTCTCGGCTTCTGTTTTAGCCGTCTCTCAGCTTCTTTTTTTTAGTCGTCTCTCGGCTTTAAACAAATGGCATCGCCATTTCACAGTCAGTAACGGCATCGCAGTTTCAATCCATCTCGACATCTCAACGTCTCAACATCGGCGTTGATCCGTTGTGGGTGGGCCTCTCTTGTATTGTCACTTAGTTGTGGGCCTTCCAGCTTTGTGTTACACTTAAATAGGCCTTCCCTACGTAATATTGTTGTTAATATGGCTCATTCAGAAAAGATCCCTAAACCACCTTGATGCGACATAAACATATACCTAAAAAATACAAGTGCACAATCAATCAAGTTATAGTATAAAAAGTTATCGATCCCATGAGGAAGGTGTTTTGAAGAAGAAAAATAAAATTGGTTCTTATGTTGTGTGCACAACATTGCTGTTAATATGACTCCTTCAGAAAAGATCCTTAAACCACCACAACCCCTCAATGATCAAAGTGATTGGGCAGGGTGGTCCACCATTGTCACAAATGTCTTGCGTGGTGCTCGTCTGCTTGATCATCTCACCAGTTTGGGACCAGTTCCATTGTCCATTAGCATTGTTACATCTAGCAGTGACGATACCGATCTTTAAACCGCACGTGTTCTCTATGTCAATGAGAGTTCGGACTAGCAGTTGTAGGAATTTTATGTCATAGATTATCTCACTCACTGTGTTGGCTCTGGTCTCATTGTTGAGATTGGCTCACTTCCCTCTGCTCGGGCCATGTGACGTCGTCTCACTGAGCGCTTCACAGAGTGCTCCGGTGCACGGGAGGCATATCTTCTGTTATGCGTTGCTATACAACACAAAGGTAGTTCTTCTCTATAGTCTTATTTTGGTCAAATGCAAGCCTATTGGACAGAATTATGCTCTATGCTTCCTGGACGTGATTCCACATACGAAGACTGGCTAGCCTGGTATGAACGGCACGAGGTGCATCAACTATTTCAGTCCCTTCCTAAATTACTTTATCAGCCTTAATTTCTGACTTTGGCCTCAGTTATGAGAGCTCTCACTGCTTATGAGACACAACAGCAGACCGCACGACTCAATTTGACAACAGATGCTCCTGCCTTTTCACTCGAGGCTGTTCTGTGTGTACCAATCATTGTTTCTATTATGAATTGTACTTCTAAATGGGCTCGATCTAAGCTCTTTTGCACATATTACAAGAAGAAGGGACACCGCATTGAGAAATGCTTCAAGCTTCATCCTGAGTTACGTTTCCCACGTACTAATCGTGGTCGACAACCCCCACATTCTCAACTCTCTCACGCACCAGTCAATGCTATACCATCTACCACTTCTGACACTACTAGTCAAGCTATTGAAAATCTTCGTCGTCAACTTGATGTTCTTTAGCATACCACCTCTACAACACTGTCTGGCTTTGCTGACTCATTGACTGCACAAGGCTTTGGTATGAATGATCTCTGAATTTTTGACTCTGGTTGTTTCTTTCATATAATTCGTAATGTCTCACTCTTATCATTTGTCTTCACTTTATCTTCTCTTCCCACTATCTACACAGTTGTTGGTCAACCATTGCCTATCACTCAGTATGGCTTTATCACCCCATAAAATGACCCATCTGGTCATCTAACACTTGGCCCCGTCTATGTGGCTTTTTAATTGTGCTTGGATTTAATTTCTATTAGTTCTTTGTGTATGACTGGCCTACTTATCTCATTTGCTTCTGATACTTATCTTGTACATGATCCACAGACGGGTAAGACTGTTGGAGCTAGTCGTAGGAGGCACAAGCTGTATTTTTTGGAATATCTTCACCTTTCAGAGTCCATATGTCCATATTCTCTTGTTGCTTATGTTTGTCCATCAAAACCTTTTATCTCACTTTCCGCCAATTTGTGGCATAGACGACTTGGTCATGTGTCCAATAAAAGATTGGAGAGTCTTATCGAGTCTGGAGTACTTGGTCATGTGTCATCTAGTTCTCGCATTGAGTCATGTACTGATTGTAAATTGGCTAAATTTACTGTTCTACCATTTCTAAACAGTATATCTGTCTCCACTTCCTTAATCAATTTAGTCCATTCTGATATTTAGAGGTCAACTCCTCTACCTTCTTCATCTAGCTATTTATATTATGTTAAGTTTTATCGATGATTTCTCTCGTTATACATGGATCTATTTACTTAAAAACCGCTTTGAGGTACCTACTGCATATCAAGTCTTCACTGCTATGATCTTCACTCAATGGAAAACTCGTATTAAAGTTTTTTGATCTAACTGTGCCAATGAGTATTTATCCTCTACCATACGCTCTATTATGACCTCCCATGGGACTATCTTTCAACAGTCATGTCCCTACACTCTGTAGGCTGTCTAAAAATCACAATAGGTAGCTGATCCCCATCAAAACACCGATGATGGAAGTTACACTCTGACGACTTCTAGAAGGTTACAATTTGAAGACTTTCACGTAGATCGCTAAAGGTTACAATCTGACGACCTTCACGATAACTGATGGAAGCTCTAATCAAACAGCCTTCATAATCAACATCGGGAGTTACAATCTGACGACTCTCATATATCAGAGAGCTAAAGCAAAGATTACAAAATGACGATCTTTGCAACGCTTCGACAGAAAGAGACTACAAATCGACGGTCTCTTCAAATCAAACTGTGGAAGTCCTCCCCGCATACCAGCATCAAGATGCGCCACGTTCATGGCCACGAACGCAGCTCCAATCGCTATCCAACGCAGCTCTAATCGCTGCCCAACGCGGCTCTATACCGCTGCCAGACGCAGCTCCAATCGCTGCCCAACGCGGCTCTATACCGCTGCCAGACGCAGCTCCAATCGCTGCCTAACGCAGCTCCAATCGATGCCTAACGCGGCTCTATACCGCTGCCAGACGCAGCTTTAATCACCGCCAGACGCAGTTCCATAACACTGCGAAACGCACCTTCAAACATCAAAGAACGCAGCTCCATATCGCTGCAGAACGCAGCTTCCAAATTGCTGTAAACGCAGCTCAGATCCGCTGCCAAACGCAGCTCTTAAATCGCTGCAAATGAGCTTCCAAACGCTGCGTCCGAGCTTCCAGATGCTGCGTTCAAGCTTTTAGGCATTGCGTTTGGACACAGAATTCATACCAGAACACGGGCCTGCGTTTGAATCGTTCAAATACGAGCTGAACGGTTTCAAAATCGTTTCCCACGATCTGAGGGGATCACAACTCCACTCAGGAATGATTTAAGGGGCGGTTACATCCCATTAGCCCCACTTAGGAGCGAATTAAGGAGGTGGTTACACCCCTTAATCCCCTATAAATAACTAAAAATCAATTCAGTTCAAGGGTCGGTCTGTTGGAACTTCTTGGCTAGTCAACAGTATCCTTAGAGCATTTCTGGAGCTTTGGAGATCGGCAACAAGATCTTATTCATCCTTGGCTTATAACCGACTTTCGGTTAAATCAACTCTTTCATAGAGTTTCAAACTCGTTCAGAGTTCTCCACAATGTCAAATCGTGAGGAGAAGATCATGTTCCAGTGAATCAAGACGTCGGATCGTCAACGGAGAGAAAATTCGACGCAAGCATTCGAAGGAGGCACTCCATCGCCACCGTGAAGAACCCAGAATTAAACAAATGGGAGAATCCAGATTCATTCTCCTCTCTTTTGTAATCAGGAAATCCAATTGTAACTGAGATTAAAGGAATACAAATCAAATTTTCCTTCATTTCTTTTACTGCAAATTTTCCACAAACAAAAGATGGCGACTCCGCTGGGGACGATCTTCTCTGACGAAGAAGTGGTGGCGCAATCCGATATTCATCTCACTGGAACAACCGTCGAAACTCTCGTGGTAGAGTTTGATCAAGCCAAGTTTGAGGAGGCCCTCTCCTCCGGATCCCTTAGCCCCAAGGCTATGCGCAAGATCCACAAAGTCTCCAAGGAGACTAAAGCTCCAATTGTTGCTCCTATGCCGAAGGAAGCCTTCTCCTTCAACCAAGAATGCTCGAACAGCCCCTCCTCCGAAGGAGTGGGCTCAGCTTCGGCCAAACTCGTCCACCGAGTTGAAGGTGTTGCTGCCAAAGCCTTAAAGCAGGCTAAGAAGAACGTCGCTCGACGAAGGATGAGATCCCTACGACGAGCACATCTCTGTGAATGCCGATCTTCAAGTCAGCACGAGCTTCGTGTTTGTGAGCCTAAACGCGACCCTATGCCCTGCGTTTCTGTTTCAGAATGCAAGTCTCGCGTCTATGAGCCCAAACATAGGCTCTGTGTGAATAAGACTGAACGCAGCCCTCAGAACTGCGTTTCACCAGCAACACCTGGAGCTCAGGCATGCGTTCGGGTGACAAAACCCAATATAGAACCTGGTGTAGCGCGATTAGATCAGGCATGCGTTCGCGAGACCCCCGAATAATCTGCGTAGCGCGATTAGATCGAGGGGCGGATATAAGAAGTTCATGGATCCAAGGCATCTAAACCAGATTCATGTCCATCAAGAGCCAGTCATGTCCAATCATAGACTGGGGGTTCCAGTTCAAACCTCACAATCAGTGAGTAATTCTCCTCGAATCTTTACAACAGATTTGAGAGAGTTCACATCGAGAGTAAGACCGATGCAACAAGTCATTCGTTCATTCCAATGTGAACGTTAACCAACAAAAACGCAACCGGCAAAGGTGCGTTTCATCAACAAAACGCAGACTTCGGTCTAGCGTTAGTAAAACAGAACACGACCCTCGTGTTTCTTCTTCAGAACACGATGAGATTTGTCGTGTTCAAAAAGATCAACGTGGACTCAAGATCCATGTTCACCAGGAGCCAGTCTCATCCTTTAATGGACAGGGGGTTCCATCTTTACCCTCACGCTCTGTGAGAGGTTCATCCCAAGTCTCTGACTTGCGGGAATTGCTGTCGATGTTCAACCGACCGACGAATGTCGTTTTGCTCAATAATCGACGACATCCTCACAGGAAGAAGACTTTAGAGGATAAATACCTTAGAGTCACTTCTAACATGGTTGGTAGAGGGAGATCATCAACCCTTAGTTCCGACGGGTCAGAGACAGATCATTCTCCAAGCGTCAGAGAAATCACTAACGAGTTTGAAGGAATCTACCAACGTACTCGGACTCGAACAGGAGCCATTCCTCCTATCAACTATCAGAGTTTAGCCAGAGGAACTAATTCCGATGATGAACACTCAGCCATTGCGGAGTCCCAATCATCAAGCTCTTTCGTTGGGCATGAGAGCTTCGTCCACATGGCAGAACATTCGGAAGACCTTTCAAAGAGACTTGATGAACAGGAAGCCATGCTCAAATCTCAGCAAGAGGCCATCAATGAACTCATGGCCATGTTGACTCAAATCGTCGCAGACAAGGCCAAATCTCAGGAGATAGATTCGCCACCTAGGCAAGAATCTTTCAGGAGAGAAAAAGCGTCTTCATCCCGACCTCACACAAGCAAAGGGAAGGGAAAGGTGGTTGATGACACGGCTTCTGACCAAGAAGCCCACAACCTGGATTCTTCCTCTGATGAAGGAAGAGAGACTGAGAACGAGTATAATCTTCAGTCTGCCAAAATGGAAGAATTGAAAGCCCGTCTCAATGCCATGGCCAACAGAAGTGAGCTCCAAGACGAGGGAGTTGTCAGACCATATCCTGTCGAATGGGACGCAGCCCCTTATCCTCCAAAATTTAAAGTCCCGACGCGACAAACTTTTGACGGCACGGGATCACCGAACCAACATATTTATCATTTCAAGTCACAGACTGGGAATGTAATATCAAACGATGTCATACTGGCTCGATTGTTCATTGGCACCCTTAAGGGAGTTGCCTTTGAATGGTTCAGGAAACTACCTGCCAGATGTATCCAAAGGTGGGCAGATTTAGAGAGACTCTTCCTTCAAGGCGAACAGGCTCAAAAGATTATTGCCAGGATCAAAGCTGAAGAACAAAGTAGGCAGGATCAACCTGAGCAATCGGACCAAGCCCAACCTTCACCTGAGCAATCGGACCAAGCCCAATCTTCTCAGTCAGAAGAAGATACCACGACTATTGAAGCTAATCCTCTTCAGTAGGATGGCAAGTCCAACAACTATCACGTTAATAATTACCTCTGATAGTCAACCTCATTAGATAGTGGCCCATTAGGCGATGTGTCATGTCTACCCTTTTCCCCCCTGCACTTGTTCAAGACTGGGGGTTGGTTTATTTGTAGTTCATTCGATTATGAGCAATAAATTTTCTGAGTTGTCATGTTCAATAGAGCACCTCCGTCAACCACAAAATCCACCAAAACTATCACGTTAACCGTCACCTCTGATAGTTCTTTTCCTTCCAAATTCCCCCACCAATCCTCTTCAAGTAGGATGGCGGGTCTATAAAAAACTATCACGTTAATGATTACCTCTGATAGTCTATTCCTTCCAAATTCCCCCACCAATCCTCTTCAAGTAGGATGGCGGGTCCACCAAAACTATCACGTTAACAGTTACCTCTGATAGTCTAGTTTCTCCAAATTCCCCCACCAATCCTCTTCAAGTAGGATGGAGGGTCCACCAAAACTATCACGTTAACCGTCACCTCTAATAGTCCTTTTTCCTCCAAATTCCCCCACCAATCCTCTTCAAGTAGGATGGCGGGTCCACAAAACTATCACAGTTACCTCTGATAGTCAAACTCATCAGATAATGGCCTACCAGGTGATGTGCCTCTATTCTGACTTCATGGATAGTGCCCTACTAGGTGATGTGCCTTGTCTATCTCTTTTTATTTCCCTGCTAAGTCTTAATCATGACTGGGGGTTGGTTATTTGGAATCCACTGGATTAAGAGTAACGAATCTTTTACATCGTCGAGTTAATATTATACTTCTGACGATCATCACCCCCACGGAGTATGAATTCAGTTTGCATCACTCCTAACTTGTCACGTTAACAATACACCTCTAACAATCAACTTATCAATCCTCTTCAATAGGATGATTGGTCCTCAAAATTGCTCAAATCGTAATCTTCCCCAGCAAGACACTAAGTCTTTAAAATCTTAGTATCAAAATTCATCGCTTCTGATGATAAACTCACTTAGCAATTCTCCCCAGCGAGACGCTAGTCCCCAAAATCTTGTTCAAATCACAAGTATACAAATTCTGTCACGTTAACACTAAACCTCTGACAAAACCCACTTATCAATCTTCATCAATAGGATGATAAGTCCACAAAGTTACTCCAATCGCAACACATTCCTGTCACGTTAACAATATACCTCTGACAACAATCCACTTATCAATCCTCGTCAATAGGATGATAAGTCTCCAAGGTTGCTCCAATCGCAACACAATCTTGTCACGTTAATATCACACCTCTGACAAAATCAACTTATTAATCCTCTTCAATAGGATGATAAGTCCACAAAGTTGCTCCGATCGCAACAAATTCTCGTCGTGTTAACACCAAACCTCTGACAATTAACTTATCGACTCTCCCCAATAGAGCGATAAGTCCTCAAAGTTGCTCCGATCGCAACATTCTCTTGTCACGTTAATATCAAACACCTCTGACAAAATCAACTTATCGACTCTCATCAATAGAGCGATAGGTCCTCAAAGTTGCTCCGATCGCAACACTTTCCACTTATCGACTCTCGTCAATGGAGCGATAGGTCCATAAAAATACTATTAGGTTAACATCATACCTCTAACAGTAAACCCCCCAATGAACTTGTTAATCCTTTTTCAACAAGAATAGCAAGTTTTCATTATAAAATCCCCAGTGGATTAGAGATTTTCTGAAATTATCCCAGTGATAATAAAGAAAGTTTCTGAATTTCACTCTAAGTCAAAATTCTCAGTGTTTCAAGTGAAAATATAACACAGGAAGAAACAGTGACAAAGTCTATGTATTCAAAATCATAGCATCAAGTCTAAGAGGGTTCATTCTCTTAGCACAACGATACATGTGGAACGGACTTAGACAATCCACATGCTAGCCCGACTCAAACGGTAGTCGGTAAAGGCTTATCAAATCCGTTGATGGCTGAGGGTTTGCCAAAAATCTTATGCACATTTGCAGGTCCATCAACTTAATGGATGTGGGCCGAGACTTAAAACAGATGAGCCAAAGACAAGTCTCAAAGACTTAGTCAAAAATGCACGAAAGCCACTTCCATGTCTTAAGTCAAAACGTTGAGGTCAGACCCGCGATGCAAAAACCGAACGCCGAGGTCACACCCGTGTTCCAAATTCAACATGCAAGGATGAGACCCGCATCTCAAGTTCAAAATACAGGGTCCACCCTCACAGTACAGAAGCAGGATTATGGCGCATACCTTCACACAGGTCCTACGTGGCAAAACACTTCAACCAAGATGCCTTCGAAGCAAGTGCAGAGAACAAATCCTCTACCACAAGGAATCAACAGCTCCAAGATCAGAGTTGAAATCCAAAGTATTCCGAAAATTCGTCCCAGTCAACCGCGAACTTTCGAAAACTTTGGAGGGGGTTCTGTAGGCTGTCTAAAAATCACAATAGATAGCTGATCTCCATTCAACCACCGATGATGGAAGTTACAATCTGACGACTTCCAGAAGGCTACAATTTGAAGACTTTCACGTAGATCGCTGAAGGTTACAATCTGACAACCTTCACGACAACCGATGAGAGCTCTAGTTTAACAGCCTTCACCATCAACATCGAGAGTTACAATCTGACGACTCTTGCATATCAAAGAGCTAAAGTAAAGATTACAAAATGACGATCTTTGCAAAACTTCGATAGAAAGAGACTACAAATCGACGGTCTCTTCAAATCAAGACGTGGAAGTCCCCCCCGCGTACCAGCATCAAGATGCGCCGTGTTCATAGTCACGAACGCAGCTCAAATACAGCTCCAAAAGTTGCAAACGCAGCTTAAATCGCCACTGGACGCAGCTCAACATCGCTGCACAACGCAGCTCAATATCGCTGCCCAACGCAGCTCCAAGCGCTGCCCAACGCAGCTCTATACCGCTGCCAAACGCAGCTTTCATCCGCTGCAAACGCAGCTTCCAATCACTGCGTTCAAGTTAGGCATTGCGTTTGGACACAGAATTCATGCCAGAACGCGGGCCTGCGTTTGACTCGTTCAAACACGAGCTGAACGGTTCCAAAACCGTTTCCCACGATCTGAGGGGATCACAACTCCACTCAGGAATGATTTAAGGGGTAGTTACATCCCATTAGCCCCACTTAAGAGCGAATTAAGGAGGTGGTTACACCCCTTAATCCCCTATAAATAACTGAAAATCAATTCAGTTCAAGGGTCGATCTGTTGGAACTTCTTGGCTAGTCAACAGGATCCTTAGAGCATTTCTGGAGCTTTGGAGATCGGCAACAAGATCTTCTTCATCCTTGGCTTATAACCGACTTTCGGTTAAATCAACTCTTTCATAGAGTTTCAAACTCGTTCAGAGTTCTCCACAACGTCAAATCGTGAGGAGAAGATCATGTTCCAGTGAATCAAGACGTCGGATCGTCAACGGAGAGCAAATTCGACGCAAGCATTCGAAGGAGGCACTCCATCGCCACCGTGAAGAACCCAGAATTAAACAAAGGGGAGAATCCAGATTCATTCTCCTCTCTTTTGTAATCAGGAAATCCAATTGTAACTGAGATTAAAGGAATACAAATCAAATTTTCCTTCATTTCTTTTACTGCAAATTTTCCACAAACACACTCATGAGCAGAATGGTATTACTGAACGCAAACATCGTCATATCCTCGATATCGCTCGATCAATGCTCATTTCTTACTCCATTCCTCATCGTTTCTAGGCTGAGGCCATTATCAACGCTGTTCACGTCATTAATATCACTTCATCTATCTCTCTTTCCGGTGCTACTCCTCATAGTCGCGTATATACTCATACTCCTCACTACGATCTGGCTCGCGTCTTTGGATATCGATGTTTTATTTTTCTGCTATCTCACGAACGTGATAAATTATCTCCCAGAGCTATTCCCAGTGTTATGATTCTGCATTTCGTCGGGTTCATATATCAATACACGTTCAGTTCGAAGAGGATTCTCCATATTACTCTGGTTCTGATAACTTTAATTTTCTCTATACTACTGATCGTTCTTCACCGTCAGCTGCACCACCCACTTCCTTAACTTCGTTCTCCTTTCGAGATCTTCCTGATATCTCTCCATCTCCTTCTGTTAAATCTCCCTCACCCGAGCCTTCTCATACACCATCTGCTCACCTAGTTCCCTCTTCCTTGGATACGGTGCCTACTACTGAACATACTGCTGACCTCTGTGCACTTGCGCCAGCATCTCCCTGACCTGAGGTTCCTCCTGCTCTTCGTCGAGGCAAACGACGACATGTCATGTTTAAACGGTATGCGTCGGTTACTTCCTATTTACCTATCTTTCATAATTTTCTTGCTGTCATTCATACTACCATTGAGCCAAAGTCCTTTCAAGAAGCAGTTCAATTTTCAAAGTGACGACAGGTTATGGCTAAGAAATTTCAGGTCTTTCAGCAAACACACACATGGGATGTTGTTTCTTGTCCTCCTAGCATCTCTTTAATTAGCAATAAATGGGTTTATAAGGTCAAGTATCATCCTGATGGCACCATTGAACGTCGGAAGGCCCGTTTAGTGGCTCGAGGTTTCACTCAGCAACAGGGTATTGTTTATGAGGAGACATTTGCTCCTGTTGCTCAGATGTCCACCGTTCGTACTCTCCTTGCAGTTGTTGTTCATCGTTGGCCCGTATATCAGATGAATGATAAAAATGATTTTTTCCATGACTCTTTATCTAAGATAGTGTATATGCAACCTCTTTCAGGATACAATATTTCTCCAGGACATGCATGTCTCATTCACTGTGCTGTTTATAGTCCCAAACAGGCACTCTGCGCTTGGTTTGAATGTTTTCGTGATGTCGTGCTCAAGGTAGGCTTTATGAAAAGTCATGAAAATGCTTCTTTGTTTGTTCGCACTACATCACGCGACAGAATTTTATTACTCCTTTATGTAGATATGATCATTACATGTGATGATGTTGCTGGTATATGTTTGCGTCGGGAACAAATTTTATTATAGAATTCATTATAACTGTTTATCGATTACAATGAATACAAAAGAATGAACATTTATGCTTTGTAAAACTACTCTTTACAATAAAATAAGATTACAAGTGCTCCCTAGAAACACGTGCAGGAATGTTTATCATTCGCTGCTTGCGTAAGATCTTTGCCTGTGTCGGGGTACGTTAGCCCGTGAATGACCGAATCACAGATTCAAATTGAATCGTGAAGAAGGCTTAAAGTTGATGTTTCGTTTTAGAAACAAAGACAGAAATGGATATCTTAGCAAAGTAAGATAAAACATTCTTCTCAAGATCAAGTCAAAACTTAGATCTTGAGGAAACACCGAAGGTTCTTGGAAATGCTTGAAAACAATGAAGATTCTCTCTCTTGCTCAAGATTCACCAACTAGCTCCAGTCTCTGCTCTCTCTGCCTTCGTCCTTGCTTGGTTGCCTTTGTCCCCTTGCATATAGGTGGTAGGGGGTTATTTATAATCCCTAGAGATTGCAACTGAAGGTTGAAGTCGAAAAGGAATCGTGTCAAATGACTTCTATTTCCGAGACAGTCGCAACTGTCTCGAAAGGATGGCTTGCTTCTGGCAGTTTCATAACCGCTCCCACCACGTTTAATTGTTATTATTTCTACGGTTATGGGTGTGATTTTTACTTATAACAGCTCCCCCGTGTTTTTGGATGATTCCTAGCAGTTATTAAGCCACGTGGATTGCACAAAACTTAAGAAAACCGTCGCTAAGCCCACTCTAGTTTCCGAGATAGTCGTTGCAGTCTCGAAAACTATGAGTTGTCTCATAGCTTCCGAGACATGTTTTGTGCCTCGAAAATTATGTGATGCGCTTCTTGGGCATTCCTTAGTTGACCTTTGAGTTGAAGAGATTCATTGACTTTTGTCAAAGCGTCGAAAAGATCTATGAATCTTCCCTTTAGTTCCTTATAATATTGGGAGTCGTCTGACGAGATAGGAAGCTTTCGAGTCGACTCAAGGCGTGTCGATTGACACCGCCTTTCGAGTCGGCATGAAGGGACTGGCTTTGGAGGTTGGTCTTTCAAGTCGGCACGAAGTGTCTCGTAATTCGAGTCGTCTATCGTCGTCTTTCGAGTCGGCATGCAGGGGGTCTCATCTTAGGTCTCGTCTCGGACTTCGAGATGTCGACTTCTATCCACCTTCGAGTCGACACATGAGGTGTCATCTCACTTCGCCATTCGAGTCGACATAGGAATTGTTGTCTCATCCGATCGACATTGATCTCGTCTCGACTTCGAACTGTCGTCTCATCTCGGTCTTGTCTCGGACCGTCTCTGAGTCAACATTGATCTCATCTCGACTTCAGACCGTTGCTCATCTTGGACTTTGAGTCGGCTATCACCGCCTCTCGAGTCGACATGGAGGTTTGGTCTTGTCTGATCGAGACGTCGACCGCCTTTCGAGTTGACACTGACACGGGAGGTGTCATCTCGTCTGATCAAGATGTCGACCGCCTTTCGAGTCGATACTGACACGGAGGTGTCATCTGGTCTGGTTAAGACGTCGACTACCTTTCGAGTCGACACAGGAGATGTCGTCTCGTCTGGTTGATTGAGACGTCGACTTTTACTTGATTTGTAAGGGTCGTCGGATTGAGATTCTCATTGTTAATTTGGATCTTTAGTTGATCTTTGGCATCGGATGATTCTTTGTAACTCAGATGATGATGTTTGTCGCCTTCTTTTCAACTTGAGCTATGTGTGATACCCTATAGGAAATTTTTGACGCCTACAATATATAGTACGCAAAATCTACATTGCAACAATAGTTCCACATGAAAGATCTTAGATCTCTTCGCTATTTTCTTAGTTTAGAAATCAAGGCACGCGGGGAGTACTACTGTCTCAACAGAAGTATCTCTCGAATATTCTAGCTCTTGCTTAGCTAATTGACGATGCAACTGTCGATACTCTACTTTAACAGAATGTCAAACTTCACTCTACTGATGGTAAGTCTCTATCTGATCCTACCCGATACCGACATCTTGTTGATCAGTTGGTCTATTTGTATATCTCTCGACTAGATATCTCTCATGTTGTTGGTATTGTTAGTCAACTTGTTGATGCCCCACATTTTGTATACTATGCTGCATTATTAAGGATTCTTGGGTATCTTCGAAGCACTAGCACTCGCTCTCTTCTGTACCTTGTTACATCCAATTTAGAGCTTCGTACATATTCTGATGCTGATTGGGCTGGTGATCTAACTACCATGAAGTCATGTTGTGTGCGGCGGAAGCCAAAACCAAACCGATGTGCTTCGAGAGACCAAATCAAACAAACGCCGAGAGAAGGCCAAAAACCGATGTGCTTCGAGAGACCAAATCAAACAAACGCCGAGAGAAGGCCAAACACAATCAAAATAACGGCACGAACACAAACAACCAATTTTAACACAAACAAACGCCGAGAGAAGGCCAAACACAATCAAAATAACGGCACGAACACAAACAACCAATTTTAACATGGTTCGGCAAGTTGTCTAAGTCCACGGGGCAAGAAGGGGATGGGGTTTTCACTAATAGAGAAAAAGAGTACAAACTGAGATTACAAATCACTCGAACTCACTAATTAATCTCACCAATAAATCTCTAATGCTCTTCAAGTAAAACCCTAACCAATAGCTCAGAAAATACATTTTTTTTGTGCTCAAAATATCCCCAATTCGCTACTCAATTCTCTCTTCCAATCGTTCCATATATATAGAAATTTTAAAACCAAAAACATACTTGGAATTCTAAAATAAAAAAACAAAACAGATTAGGAATCCTAATAACCTGTTACTGAAACAGATTTAGAATCATGTTACCAAAACAGATTAGAAATCTCAGTAACCTGTTACCAAAACAAATTAGGAAACACATTAGGAACCTGCTATCCAACAATTCTCCATCTTGTGAAGTTTATCCAAAACTGAACCGACACCAATACCAACCAAACATCTCACTTGTTACGTCTAGTACGAAGTGGAACAAATTCACAACGGACTCAATCCACAACAAGTCGAGAACCTAAACGAGAATGCGAACAAACTCCAAATATCGGTATCAAATTATCAAACCGGCTGCATCATAAATGACTGTGTACGTATCCTCTTACCCAAGGAATCAAGTCTTCACGTAGTTCACCAAATGACCTCCAAAGACCTCAATCCAATAGAAGAGTTCTCAACTCTTCACCAATAAATCTGCGGCTAATAGCTTTCCCAATGGCCCCAAAGTGAAAAACAAAACACCTCCACCTGAGGTGAATCAACGATCATATCCAAATCCAAACTATGTCCACCAGCTGCACTCGAATCAACCAACTCATCATCTGCATCCAAATCCAAATGATCCCCAAACTGTGTCATCTCAGCTGGAATCCTAAACGATACAGAATGATCTGGAGTATGTGGAATAATCTTCACCCGACGTGGAGTAGCATTATCCTCCACCCGCTGCGATATCTCAATGATCTGATCAACACTCTCCACCTTCCGAGAGTCAAACGTGACATACCTGCTCAGAACAAAATTAGTCTCTTAACTGATAACCAAACGAGCTTCTGAATCTCAAACGTGCAATCGGATCAAATCTCACATCCTCGATGTGATCAAATGTTGGGCAACCAAATATCCGACGTAATCCAAAATCTAAAACAACTTTATCAGATCCAAAATCTCCAAATACAACAGTCGACAACCTATGACTAAAATGACCCAAATATGTCGAAGCTCCAAAACTCCTCTGTGATTCAATGCTCGACAACCAACGCCGATCCTCCTCCAACAAGGAACGATCCATCAAAACTGTTATCTCATCTCGTCATCCTAATATCTCATCTCTAATGAAGTATCTCAAACTGTCGTGAGCTCGACACAAATGCAAGAAAGAACCCCTACCAAAAATAAAACGACGGGTTATCTTTCTGCAAACACACTTCCTCCATCTGTTGTTGATTTCTAAGATTTCAAACCAACGGGACTTAGTTGTAACCCACCAATGCCTAGAACAGTCCCTAACTGCGAAAACTAAATATCTATTACCTCCTAACGATGTCTCCTTAGAAGGTCCTCAAATGCCTGAATAAACACCACCTAAAAGACTCCTCGATCGATGGATAAAAATGTCAAACTCCACCTTTGTCTTCTTGCTCATACCAATGTTCTCATAAGACTTCAATCTGCAGGTCAAAACACTCCTCAACAAACCATGCACGGCATAACCAATCAAATATCTCAGCCTTAACAAATGTCACGGTCTAGCCAAATCCAAAGTGTTGGCCTTCTTGTTTTGATGGTGATTCAGCAAACAATTTATATCTAATGTTGTTTGTCTATTGTTTGTGTTTTCGTATTTATTCTAGGCAAACAACGTGTTGGAGGATGGATGGAATAGAGCTTCAACGATCATATCCAAAGGAGGTTGACGGAATGTCGGGTTGAAGCCTATGCAATTCAAATTGAAGATCCAAGTTCTAGCTCCATCTGCAAGTTTACCAAGATAGAGCTTCGTTGAAGATCTAGCTTGGGTAACTTAGTATAGGTTTTATATTATGTGTGTTAAGTACGTTAAGCTCAATATCTATACACACATTTATTGGTTTCTTCGTATATATATATATAGTTATATAGTTATATATATATAGTGTTTTTGAAAACATTGCATAGAATATGTAATTTTGTAAAAATATTGTATTCTTAGTTTTTGGACTTAACAATAATCATATACATATTTTATTAAGTCTACAAAATCATTGTGCAAAGTTTTAAAACATGGTTTAACCTAAATGTCAAAATTCACATGTTTACTTTTTCGTGTTTTGGACTATTTTTGCAAAATGATGATTTTTCACAAATGGAAAATGCAATTTGAAAAATTCTTTTTGTAACATATTCATTTACATGTTTATATACATTTCCCAAAGTTTCATAATTTTTGAACTTTATTTGTTATTTTTAACAATTTTCCAAAAGTCAAAAAATCTGTTTTCAAAACTGTTTTTCTGTAGTATCAGATCGCGGTCGACCGCCACGGTCGACCGCCAAGGTCG
>NC_033797.1:114038199-114060712 GCF_001876935.1 Asparagus officinalis
CTCCCTCATCTTGGAGCTCGCTTCTATTAGCAATGGCTTTGAGGCGGGCTTCCAATTCTTCCATTTTGGCAGACTGGAGATTATACTCGTTCTCAGTCTCTCTTCCTTCATCAGAGGAAGATTCCAGGTTGTGGGCTTCTTGGTCAGAAGCCGTGTCATCAACCACTTTTCCCTTCCCTTTGCTTGTGTGAGGTCGGGATGAAGACGTTTTTCCTCTCCGGGAGGATTCTTGCCTAGGTGGCGAATCTGTCTTCTGAGATTTGGCCTTGTCTGTGACAATTTGAGTCAACAGGGCCATGAGTTCATTGATGGCCTCTTGCTGAGATTTGAGCATGGCCTCCTGCTCATCAAGTCTCTTCGCGAGATCTTCATGGTTTCCCGTCATATAAGCGTAGCTCTCATGTTCAACAAAAGAGCTTGATGATTGGGACTCTGCAATGGCTGAGTGTTCATTATCGGAATTGGTTCCTCTGGCTAACCTCCGATAATTGACAGGGAGAATGGTTCCTGTTCGCGTCCGAGTGCGTTGGTAGACTCCTTCAAACTCGTTAGCGATTTCTCTGACGGTCGGTGAACGACTTATCTCAGAGTCATCAGAACTAGGACCTGAGGTTTTCCCTCTGCTGATCACATTGATAGTGACCTCGGGATATTCGGTCTCTGGAGACTCCTTCCTGTGAGAACGTCGTCGTTGGTTGGGCAAAGCAACGTTCGTAAATTGGTCGAACACCAATAGTTTGGCCACATATGAGCAGCATTGATATCCCGAGAGGACCATAGGAATGACTTGTTGCATCGGTCTTTCTCTCGATATGAACTCTCTCAAATCCGTTGTAAATATTCGAGGAGAATTACTCACTGATCGTGAGGTTTGAACTGGAACCCCCAGCCCACGATTGGACAGGACTGGCTCTTGGTGAACATGGATCTGGTTGAGATACTTTGAATCCATGGACTTTTTATATCCGCCCCTCAACCAAGTCGCGCTACGCAGAGTATTCGGGGGTCTCGCCCCTGGCCAGGGGGTCCGGGGGGGATGGAATACCCCCCGGCGGGGTTCGGGGCAGCGCCCCGAAGCTCCACGGAGAAGGCCAGGTTCCATATTGAATTTCGTCACCCGAACGCATGCCTGAGCTCCAGGTGTTGCTGGTGAAACGCAGATTTGAGAGTTGCGTTTATTTTGTGGAACGCACCCCTGAGGGTTGCGTTAAGTCTTCTTCACACAGAGCCTATGTTTGGGCTCATAGACGCGAGACTTGTATTCTGAAATAGAAACGCAGGGCATAGGGTCGCGTTTAGGCTCACAAACACGAAGCTCATGTTGACTTGAGGATCGGTATTCTCGGAGATGTGCTCGTCGTAAGGATCTCCTCCTCCGTCGAGCGACGTTCTTCTTAGCCTGCTTCAAGGCCTTGGCAGCAACACCTTCAACTCGGTGGACGAGTTTGGCAGCAGTCTTCCTTAGGCGGTTCGGCTGTAATTGGAGCAGTTGGAGTTTTAGTCTCTTTGGAGACTTTGTGGATCTTGCGCATAGCCTTGGGGCTAAGGGATCCAGAGGAGAGGGTCTCCTCAAACTTGGCTTGATCAAACTCTACCACGAGAGTTGCGACGGTTGTTCCAGTGAGATGAACATCGGATTGCACCACCACTTCTTCGTCAGAGAAGTTAGTCCCCAGCGGAGTCGCCATCTTTTGTTTGTGGGAAAATTTGCAATAAAAGAAACGAAGGAAAATTGATTTGTATTCCTTTAATCTCAGTTACAATTGGATTTCCTGATTACAAAAGAGAAGAGAATGATCTGGATTCTCCCCTTTGTTTAAATCTGGGTTCTTCACGGTGGCGATGAGATGCCTCCCTCGAATGCTCGCGTCGAGTTTGCTTCTCGTTGATGATCCGACGTCTTGATTCACACTGGAACAACTGTCTTGGCCGGTTGATAACTCTTGTCGAGTTTTGTGATTCAGAACAAGTAACAAACTCTAATGATAGAGTTGTTGGAACCGAAAAGAATTCGGTTGATAAGCCAAATATCGATGGTTTAGAGATCCTCCGTTTGTTGATTTCCCGCTGCCAAGAAGTTCCAACCGACCGCCTCGAAAGATCCAGCCCTGATCTGATTATCAAAAATCTGATCCTTAACTCTGTTGAGTTTGTTGTTATTTATAGGGGATTAAGGGGTGTAACCACCTCCTTAATTCGCTCCTAAGTGGGGCTAATGGGATGTAACCGCTCCTTAAATCACTCCTGAGTGGATTTATGATCCCCTCAGATCGTGGGAAACGGTTTTGAAACCGTTCAACTCGTGTTTGAACGAGTCAAACGCAAAATCCATGTTCTGATGCGAATTCTGCGTTCAAACGCAGTGTTTGGAAGCTTGAACGCAGTGATTGGAAGCTGCATTTGCAGCGGATGAAAGCTGCGTTTGGCAGCGGTATAGAGCTGCATTGGGCAGCGCTTGGAGCTGTGTTGAGCAGCGTCGGGCGGCGAATAGAGCTGCGTTGTGCAGCGATATTGAGCTGCGTTGTGCAGTGATGTTGAGCTGCGTTGTGCAGCGATGTTGAGCTGCGTCGGGCAGCGATGTTGAGCTGCGTTCAGCGGCTGGTTGTTGAAGCTGCGTTCAGCGGCTGATTGGTGAAGCTGCGTTCAGCGGCTGATTGGAGCTGCGTTTGGCAGCGATTGGAACTGCGTTTGCAACTTTTAGAGCTGCATTTGAGCTGCGTTCGTGGCTATGAATGCGGCGCATCTTGATGCTGGTACGCGGGGAGGACTTCCGCAGCTTGATTTGAAGAGACCATCGATTTGTAGTCTCTTTCTATCGAAGTTTTGCAAAGATCGTCATTTTGTAATCTTTGCTTTAGCTCTCTGATATGTGAGAGTCGTCAGATTGTAACTCCCGATGTTGATTATGAAGGCTGTTTGATTAGAGCTTCCATCAGTTGTCGTGAAGGTCGTCAGATTGTAACCTTTAGCGATCTACGTGAAAGTCTTCAAATTGTAACCTTCTGGAAGTCGTCAGATTGTAACTTCCATCATCGGTGTTTTGATAGGGATCAACTATCTATTGTGATTTTTAGACAGCCTACAAAGGATTAACAAGTTCATTAGGGGGGTTGACTGTTAGAGGTGTGATGTTAATCTAACAGTATTTTATGGACCTATCGCTCTATTGAAGAGAGTTGATAAGTTGATTTGGTCATCAGAGGTGTGGTGTTAACTTGACGGGTTTGTGGACCTATCGCTCTATTGAAGAGAGTCGATAAATGGATTTTGTCAGAGGGGTGATATTAACGTGATAAGAAGAAATTGCGATCGGGGCAATTTTAAGGACTTATCGCTCTATTGACGAGAGTCGATAAGTTAATTTTGTCAGAGGTGTAGTGTTAACGTGACAGGATTTGTGTTACGATTGGAGCAACTTTGGGGATTTATCATCCTATTGACGAGGATTGATAAGCGGGTTTTGTCAGAGGTGTATTGTTAACGTGACAAGAATTTGTGTTGCAATTGGAGCAACTTTGGGGACTTATCATCCTATTGACGAGGATTAATAAGCGGGTTTTGTCAGAGGTGTATTGTTAACGTGACAAGAATTTGTGTTGCAATTGGAGCAACTTTGGAGACTTATCATCCTATTGACGAGGATTGATAAGTGGGTTTTGTCAGAGGTGTATTGTTAACGTGACAAGAATTTGTGTTGTGATTGGAGCAACTTTGGGGACTTATCATCCTATTGACGAGGGTTGATAAGTGGGTTTTGTCAGAGGTGTATTGTTAACTTGACAGGAATTTGTTGCGATTGGAGCAACTTTGGAGACTTATCATCCTGTTAACGAGGATTGATAAGTGGATTGTCAGAGGTGTAATGTTAACTTGATAAGAAGAATATTGCGATCGGAGCAATTTTGAGGACTTATCGCTCTATTGGAGAGAGTCGATAAGTGGATTTTTGTCAGAGGTGTAGTGTTAACGTAGCAAGAATTTGTTGCGATTGGAGCAATTTTGAGGACTTATCGCTCTATTGGACAGAGTCGATAAGTGGATTTTTGTCAGAGGTGTAGTGTTAACATGACGAGAATTTGTTGCGATTGGAGCAACTTTGGGGACTTATCATCCTGTTGAAGAGGATTGATAAGTTGATTGTCAGAGGTGTAATGTTAACTTGACAGGAATTTGTTGCGATTGGAGCAACTTTGGAGACTTATCATCCTGTTAACAAGGATTGATAAGTGGATTATCAGAAGTGTAATGTTAACTTGACGATGTGAAAGATTCGTTACTCTTAATCCAGTGGATTCCAAGTAACCAACCCCCAGTCTTGATTAAGACTTAGCAGGAGAATAAAAAGAGGTAGACAAGGCACATCACCTAGTGGGGCACTATTGATGAAGTCAGAATAGAGTCACATCACCAGGTAGGCCATTATCTGATGAGTTTGGCTATCAGAGGTAACTGTTAACGTGATAGTTTTGTGGGCCCGTCATCCTGCTTGAAAAGGATTGGTGGGGGAATTTGGAAGAAATGGATATCAGAGGTGATCATTAACGTGATAGTTTTGGTAGACTTCGTGGTTGATAGAGGTACTATATTGAACATGACAACTCAGAGAATTTATTATTTATAATCCAAAGAACTACAAATAAACCAACCGCCAGTCTTGAACAAGTGTAGGGGGAAAAAGGGTTGACATGGCACATCGCCTAGTGGGCCACTATCCATTGAATTTGACTATCAGAGGTAATTGTTAACGTGATAGTTATTGGAGACCCGGCATCCTAATGAAGAGGATTAGCTTCAGTGGCCGTAGTATCTTCTCCTTCTGACTGAGGAGATTGGGCTTGGTCCGATTGCTCTGGAGAAGATTGGGCTTGGTCCAATTGCTCAGGTTGATCCTGCCTACTTTGTTCTTCAGCTTTGATCCTGGCAATAATTTTTTGAGCCTGCTCGCCTTGAGAGATTATTTGTCTCCAAGAACGGCATTCTGCAACTCCTATTCGGGCTAGGAGGTCGGTCTGCAAGTTGTGTTGACAGGTCTCTACTAAAGTAGACTGTGTCATACCTGACGAACATCGGAGAGCTATGGTTCTGAACCTTTTGACGAAGGCTTTGACGGATTTCCTCTTCTTCTGCTTAGTGGCGAGAAGGGTATGGATGGAGACTTCTGTATCCTCTTCAAAGAATATTAACAGGAATAGTCTCTCTAGATCTGCCCACTTTTGGATACATCCGGCAGGCAGTTTCCTGAACCATTCAAAGACAACTCCTTTGAGGGTGCCAATGAACAATCGAGCTAGTATGGCATCGTTTGATATTACATTCCCAGTCTGTGATTTGAAATGATAAAAATATTGGTTCGGTGATCCCGTGCCGTCAAAAGTTTATAGCGTCGGGACTTCAAATTTTGGAGGATAAGGGGCTGCATCTCATTCGACAGGATAGGGTCTGACAACTCCCTCGTCTTGGAGCTCGCTTCTGTTGGCAATGGCATTGAGACGGGCTTCCAACTCTTCCATTTTGGCCGACTGGAGATTCTGCTCGTTCTCCGTCTCTCTTCCTTCATCAGAGGAAGATTCCAGGTTGTAGGCTTCTTGGTCAGAAGCCATGTCATCAACCACTTTTCCCTTCCCTTTGCTTGTGTGAGGTCGGGACGAAGACGTTTTTCTTCTCTGGGAGGGTTCTTGCCTGGGTGGCGAATCTGTCTTCGGAGACTTGGCCTTGTCTGTGATGATTTGAGTCAACAGGGCCATGAGTTCATTGATGGCCTCTTGCTGAGATTTGAGCATGGCCTCCTGCTCATCAAGTCTCTTTGCGAGATCTTCATGGTTTCCCGTCATATAAGCGAAGCTCTCATGTTCAACAAAAGAGCTTGATGACTGGGACTCTGCAATGGCTGAGTGTTCGTCATCGGAATTAGTTCCTTTGGCTAAACTCCGATAGTTGATAGGAGGAATGACTCCTGTTCGAGTCCGAGTGCGTTAGTACACTCCTTCATACTCGTTAGTAATTTCTCTGACGCTTGAAGAATGATCTGTCTCTTACTCATCAGAACTAGGGGTTGATGATCTTCCTCTGCCAACCATGTTAGAAGTGACTCCAAGGCATTCATCCTCTAAAGTCTTCTTCCTGTGAGAATGTCGTCGATTATTGAGCAAAACGACGTTCGTCGGTCAAGTGAACATCGACAGCAATTCTCGCAAGTCAGAGACTTGGGATGAACCTCTCACAGAGCGTGAGGGTAGAGATGGAACCCCCTGTCCGTTAAAGGATGGGACTGGTTCTTGGCAAACATGAATTCTAAATCCATGTTGATCTTTTTGAACACGACGAATCACATCGCGTTCCAAAGAAGGAACACGAGGGTCGTGTTTAGCTTGGTTAACGCAAAACCAAAGTCTGCGTTTTGCTAGTGAAACGCAGTCCTGCAATCTGCGTTCAAATTCTGAAACGCACTCCTGAGAGTTGCGTTCAGTTTGTGGAACGCACTCCTGAGAGTTGCGTTTTGGTTCTGGGACGCACTCATGAGAGTTACGTTCAATCAGATCAACATAGGTTTGATTTCTGCGTTTAAATGTTAGAACGCACTCCTGAGAGTTGTGTTTTGGTTCTGGGACGCCCTCCTGAGAGTTGCGTTCAGCCAGATCAACGCAGTTTTGAGGTCTGCGTTTTGATGTTGAAACGCACCTTTGAAGGTTGCGTTTTGATTGCACAACGCGCCATTGAGGGGTGCGTTTGGCATAAGCCGAGCCCACTCCTTCGGAGGAGGGGCTGCTCGAGCAATCTCGGCGGCTAAAGGAGAGGGTTTCCTTCGGCAAAGGAGCAACAATTGGAGCTTTAGTCTCCTTGGAGATTTTACGGGTCTTGCGCATAGCCTTGGGGCTAAGGGATCCGGAGGAGAGGGCCTCCTCGTACTTGGCTTGATCAAACTCGATAATCAGAGTTTCAACGGTTGTTCCAGTGAGATGAACATCGGATTGCGCCACCACTTTTTTGTCAGAGAAGCTAGTCCCCAGCGGAGTCGCCATCTTTTGTTTGTTGGAAATTTGTAGTAAAAAGACAATGAAAAAAAATTAATTTGTATTCTCTCAAAATCAATTACAATTTGGATTCCGATTACAAAAGAGAGGAGAATGAATTTGATTCTCCCCTTTATTTAAAACTGGGTTCTTCACGATGGCGATGGAGTGCCTCCCTCGAATGCTCGCGTCGAGTTTGCTCTCCGTTGACGATCCGCACGTCTTGATTTACTGGAACGTGATTTTCTCCTCACGATTTGACGTTGTGGAGAACTTGCGTGGCAAGTTTGAAAATAACGCTTAACGAGTTGATAACTCAGAGCGAGTTTTAGAAGAACTTGCAGAGCAAGTTTTGAACTCTGATCGAGTTGATAACTCTGAACGAGTTTGAAACTCTATGGAAGAGTTGATTTAACCGAAAGTCGGTTATAAGCCAAGGATGAAGAAGCTCCTATTGTCGATCTCCAAAATCCCAGCCGAAGGATGAAGGCTCTTCTTCTTTGCTACCAAGCTTGCTCTTGACCGAATCTCCCTCTGTTGATGAGACAAAATCTGATCCTTTAACTCAATTGAGTTTCTCATATTTATAGGGGATTAAGGGTGGTAACTGCCCCCTTAATCCGCTCCTGAGTGGGGCGGAAATCCCTCAAATCGTGGGAAAAAATAGTTCCTGGAACTGTTCAGTTCGTGTTTGAACGAGTCAAACGCCTAAACTTGGCCGTTCTTGGAGCTTAACATCTGCGTCTTAGAGATGAGACGCAGAGTTGGTGCTCGCTGGGAGTTGAAACGCACAAGCCGCTTGCGCTTTCGGACCTTAACTCTGCGTCGTGGAGATGAGACGCCCAGAGTTGGGCGCTCGCTAGGAGTTTGAAACGCACAGGCCGTGCTGTTTTTAGAGATGACTCTGCGTTTTAGGCTGAAAACGCAGAGTTGGGCCTGTTTTAGGCTGAGAACGCACAGGTCTGTGTTTTTAGAAGATGAACTCTGGCGTTTTAGGCTGAAAACGCAGAGTTGGGCCTGTTTTAGGCTGAGAACCGTCACAGCGTCGTTCGCTGTTTTAGAGATTAACTCTGCGTTTTGATGCTGAAAACGCAAAGTTTAGCCTGTTTAAAGGCTGAAAACGCACAGTTCGTGCTATTTTAGAGATTAACTCTGCGTTTTGGGTTGAAAACGCAGAGTTTGGCCTGTGCATTTTGGCTCTGTGATGCAGAGGCGAACCTTAGGCGGGCTTGACGAGCTTCAGGCTAAGTCCAATGTTCTGACGAAGTCCGGTCTTGCAGACGGACTTCAGAACATAACTTGCTGCGAAGAACAAGTCATAACTTTCAAACCGTACGTCGGAATTGGACGAATTATATATAAAAATCGGCTATCTCGACGAGATGGAGCTATCTGAACCTAGCCAAAGGCTTTGGTTCGCTTCCTCCGTTTTTCCAAATTCCTTACGGTTTGAGAGATATCTGCATTTTAATATGATTCCTTACGGTTTGAGAGATATCTGCATTTTAATATGAAGAGACCGTCAATTTGTAGTCTCTTTTGCTGGAGCGTTGCAAAGATCGTCACCTTGTAACCTTCGCCTTGGCTCCTTGAAAATATGAGAGTCATCAGATTGTAACTCCTGATGTCGATTGTGAAGGCTGTTGAATTAAAGCTTTCATCAGTTGTCGTGAAGGTCGTCAGATTGTAACCTTCAGCGATCTACGTGAAAGTTCTCAAATTGTAACCTTCTGGAAGTCGTCAGATTGTAACTTTCGTCATCGGTGTTTGATGGGGATCAGCTATCTGTTGTGATTTTTAGACAGCCTACAATTATAAGTGACGATCTCTATAAATCCAAACGCGGAAACCCTCTTCCGCGTCCCAGAAGCTCAAAATGTAGGGGTTACCCTGCACTTCCAAGGCAAAACGTAGGGTTCACCCCGCGTTGCCAAGCTCAAAAACAAAGGTCGCCATGCACTTCCAGAGCTCAAACGCAGAGGTCGCCATGTGGTCCAGATCCCAAACGTCAGGTTCACCCCGCGTTGCCAAGCTCAAACGTAGAGGTCGCTCTGCGTTGCCAAGACCAAACGCTGAGTTCGCCCTGCGTTTTTAGAGATCAAACACAGAGGTCGCTTTGCGTTGCCAAGACCAAACGCAGAGTTCGCCCTATGTTTTCAGAGCTCAAACGCATAGGTCGCTTTGTGTTGCCAAGACCAAACGTAGAGTTTGTCCTGTGTTTTCAGAACTCAAACGTAGAGGTCGCTCTGTGTTGCCAAGACCAAATGCGGAGTTCGCCCTATATTTTTAGAACTCAAACGTAGAGGTCGCTCTGCGTTGACAAGCCCAAACGCAGAGTTCGCCATACGTTTTCAGAACTCAAACGCAGAGGTCGTTCTATGTTACCAAGACCAAACACAGAGTTCTTCCTGCGTTTTCAGAACTCAAACGCAGCATTCACCCGCATTATCTCTCCAGAAAGCGATCCTTGTATTTTTGATTCAGAGACAGTTTTCAAAACTGTCCTGTCAAGGTATGGGCACAGTTAAGGGCCTGTTAAGGGGCATCTTACCCCCTGATTGTCCTATATATAGGGCTGGATCTCTAGCAAGAAAAGAGGGCCAAGAAAGGAGGAGAAAAGGGAAGGCCAAAAAGGAGGAGAAAAGGGGGGCCAAAAATAAGAGAAAAAGAGAGAAGAAAGAGAAGAAGAGGGGCTTCTTGGAGAGGCTTCTTGGGGCATTCTTGGAGCTCTTGGCTTTCTCTTCAAACCCATTTCGGTTAGTTCTCTTGGAGGTTCATCCCCTCTCTAAAATCAACCCTTGTTAGGGATTAAAACTTGGCTAGAGTTCTCAACTCTCTTATAGAGAGTTTCTAACTTGTTCAAACAAGTTTCCTTCAAACTCGCCTAGAGTTCTTAACTCTCTTACAAAGAGTTTCTAACTTGTTCAAACAAGTTCCCCCCAAAACTCGTGTAGAGTTTCGATATTGTCTTGCAAGTTTTTTAACACTCTTACAGATAGTTTTCAAAACTCGGACAGAGTTATAAACTTGCCTCGCAAGTTCTCTCAAGGCGTCAAGTCAAGGAGAGAAGACCAGAACCCCCACGAAGTTGAAGTGTTCGGATCGTCAACGGGATACAAGATTCAAACTCTCATCGCCACAAAGAAAGAACCTAGTTTTAAACAAAGGGTGGGTTTCATCCTTCCCTCTTTTGTAAATCGGGGAACCGATAAAGAGAATTATAGTTTCTTTTTCTAAGTCAGTTAGAGAGAAGTTATATTGAGAGGATTATAATTATTCCTTTTCTAAGTCAGTTAGAGGGAATAATACAGATTCAATTCTCAAGTTTCTCTCAATTTCCCGCGCATACAGGAACATGGACAAAATTAGAATTACTCCCAATGATGAATAATTACAAGAAATTACTAATATCAAATAAGAAATAAAAGAACAAAAAATCCTTTATCAGCCACAATCTAAAAATACATTGGTTATATAAACTCATGCTTCAAATACACATTAGATAAGAATCTTATCTGCAATTCTGCCAAAACACCCGCGTGTAAGCTGATAATATTGAATTTTACGTTCTTATCTTGAAGTTTCACGATGGCTGCTATATCTTTTATATTAGCATGCGGTTGAAAGTCCTTTGAGTGTTGACGTTCTCATATGATAATGACTTCTTCCACTATATTGTATATATTTTATATGTTTCACTATATCTAATAAAGAACTTGTCCTTTTCCGATTAGGCCTTTGTATGTAGGTTTAATTAAGGATGCATATCCCTTGTACTTTGTTGTTGCAGCTACAACTTTTTATTATCTCTTACCTCCTCTGAGTCTTATACGCTGTTATTTTTCTATATTTGGTCCAGAAGGTAAAAGTCTTTTTTATATTTTTTTCCCCCTTTCAGTTTAACTGAGGACAAAAGGTAATTTATCATCACATAATTTCCGCGTGATATCTCAATATATCTTGGGAATAAGTATTGAGTCCATGATATGTAAATGTTTCTGCAATTAACGTCTTTTCCCATTTGTATCAGAGTTGTCATGTTCTAATTTCAGAAATCAACTAACAGGTTTGTAAAGTGATCAATGACAGTAAATTTTGGCTTACGTTGTGTATAAATTTCAAAAAGTGATGCTAAATTGTAGTCTATTGTTAGTTATCGACTGTCGTTTACAGCTTACAAATTGAGTAAATTCAGGACACTTGTATGGTGTGAATGGTGAAATCCTTGTGGGTTTTGGCCGTATTTCTGCTGATGATCAAATGCTTCATACTCTTGAAACTTATACCAGGTTGAACTGCTTCTGGGGAATGTTGTGCGCAGCGGAGCTCGAAAGTCAAATAGTGCACAAATAAGAACGAGAAAGTTCACAACCAAACACAAGCGCAAATCATAATCACAACAAGACAAACGAATTTAGGTGGTTTGGCAAATTGCCTACGTCCATGGGGCAAGGAGGGGAGAGTTATTACTATTAGAGATGAAGAGAATTACAAATAGGGTTTTAAAAATAATGTTAGAGGCACACCACCCACCACAACCCCAACCACACTCCCCCCTCTCATTGCTACAGTAAACCGGGCCCCACATGGGATTTTAAATTTTTTAAAATCCCATGTGGGGCCCGGTTTACTGTAGCATTGAGAGGGGGGAGTGTGGTTGGGGTTGTGGTGGGTGGTGTGCCCCTAACACCACTCGGGTTTTAAATCTCACCAAAAACCCTCAAACAAATCACTCTAGATCTCTCACAAATCCTCCCACAAAGGATGCAACAATCCTCTCTCAAAGACTGCTCAAAACGTCCTTACTTAACCCTAATTAATCAGGTTTAGGGTTATATATCAACATAAAATGAAACGTGTCAGAAAACAAAACCCATGCCCAGACCCGAGTTGCGGTTGACCGCACTTGACTCCGCGGTCGACCGGACAAAATGACGAAAACTCGTAAAATCGATTACAGGATCCACGGTCGACCACACTTGACGCCGTGGTCGACCGAACAGAAATCCGAAAAAGCACCATGTAGTGTGCACGTTTGCGGTCGACCGCAGCTGATCTCGCGATCGACTGGCAAGCTCCCAAACAGTTTCCTGAACTTTTTCGCTGTTTTCTTCAGGGAAAAGAAAAAAATTGCAAGCAAATAGGTACCTTCCTCTCTCTATGAGATACAAATGATGTATTAACCAAATTAATGCGGAGAGGCAAAGAGAAACCCTAAGGCTTTTAACCTATAGGTTTTATACTCTTAACATGCAATGATGTCCTTTTATTTTAACATTAACTTTTTGATGGTAAAAATTGAACCTAGATTCTCTGATAAAGTTTTGTGGGATAATTTTTTTTATGATCACGAAGTATATATTTATGCATTTTGATGACATAACTATTATTTATATATTTTTAAACTTAACACTGTTGATTGATAATTGTTTACTAGAATGTTAATTATTATTAAATAACTTTTGATTAGACTATAATATATTTTTATAATTATTATAATATAAGCTATAACCTTTTTTTATGTTTCGATATTATTAATATTATAGTACGAGTATTAAAAATTAAAGGTTCTTGCATTTTCATCCTTTTTTCTCTCTTAGATCTTTTTCTCTCATCTCCCAATTTTATTTAATTATTAAAACTTATAGATCCATAATTTCTTTACTTTTAGATTAATTATATAGTTATAACATATATTCAGCAGAGAAATAAAATATCATATAAAGAGATGAGTAAGAATAGAGGCTATCCAACTTGATAGCACAGGCTGATTATGGTAATAACCATAGGAGAAAGAGAACCGAGGGAAAAAAAGAAACATGAAAAATAAAAAATAAGAAAGAAATAGGAGAAATCTAGTTCTTGACCATCTAGTTCCAAGCTAAAATGTTGGATGATTTGAAAGATTAAAACTTTCATTTTTTATAGAGAAATAAGAAAAGTTGGATAATTCTTTACAACTATCCTAGTTCTGGTTTTGTTATAGTTCTTGTAGGCTGTCTAAAAATCACAATAGATAGCTTATCCCCCATCAAAACACCGATGATGGAAGTTATAATCTGACGACTTCCAGAAGGCTACAATTTGAGGACTTTCACGTAGAAGGTTACAATCTGACGACCTTCACAACAACTAATGAAAGCCCCAATTCAACAGCCTTCACAATCAACATCGGGAGTTACAATCTGACGACTCTCATATTTACAAGAAGCCAAGACGAAGATCACAAGAGGACGATCTGTGCAAAGTTCTAGCAAAAGAGACTACAAATTGACGGTCTCTTCATATTAGAATGCAGATATCTCTCAAACCGTGAGGAATTTGGCAAAACGGAGAAAGCGAACCGAAGCCTTTGGCTTGGTTCGGATGGCCCCGTCTCGTTGAGATAGCCGATTTTCATATGTAATTCGTCCAATTCCGACGTACGGTTTGAAAGTTATGACCTGTTCTTCGTAGCAAGTAATGTTCTGAAGACCGTCTGCAAGACTGGACTTCATCAGAACATTGGACTTAGCCTGAAGCCCGCCAAGCCCGCCTAAGGTTCGCCTCTGCATTACAGAGTCAAAGCGCACATGCTCAACTCTGCGTTTTCAACATCAAAACGCAGAGTTAATCGCTAAAACAGCACAACTGTGCGTTTTCAGCCTAAAACAGGCTTAACTCTGCGTTTTCCAGCAGACATCTAACTCTGTGACGCAGAGTTAAAGCGAACGCTATCTTTTAGCGTTTGACTCATTCAAACAAGAATGGAACAGTTCTAGAAACTGTTTTCCCCCACGATTTGAGGGATTTCCGCCCCACTTAGGAGCGGATTAAGGGGGTAGTTACCATCAGTAACCCCCCTATAAATATCAGAAACTCAATTGAGTTAAAAGGAGGATTTTTCTCATCGATAAGGGGGAGATTCGGTCATTCTTTCGAAGGGCTTTTTCAGATCTGAGGCTTGGCAGCAAAGGGAGAGATCTCGGAGCTTGGGAGACCAGCAACAGGAGCTTCTTCCTTGGCTTATTAACCGAACTTTCGGTTCAAATCAACTCTTTTTCAAGAGTTCAAACTCGTTCAGAGTTATCAACTCGATCAGAGTTCAAAACTTGCTCTGCAAGTTCTTCTAAAACTCGTTCAGAGTTATCAACTCGATCAGAGTTCGAAACTTGCTCTGCAAGTTCTCCTAAAACTCGTTCAGAGTTATCAACTCATTAAGAGTTATTTTCAAACTTGCCACGCAAGTTCTCCACAGCGTCAAATCGTGAGGAGATGACATCGTTCCAGTGAATCAAAACGTTCGGATCGTCAACGAGAAGCAAACTCGACGCGAGCATTCGAGGGAGGCATCTCATCGCCACCGTGAAGAACCCAGAATTAAACAAAGGGGAGAATCAAATTTATTCTCCTCTCTTTTGTAATCGGAATCCAAATTGTAATCGATTTTGAGAGAATACAAGTCAAATTTTTCTTTCATTGTCTTTTTACATCAAATTTCCAACAAACAGTTCTAGTTGACTAATACTATAAAAGGACGATCACGAAGATTTAGGCGGGCCTGGAAGAGGGGGAACTTGTCAAGTATTCGCCTGGTATCATGTCTTCTTAGGTTATTTGCAGGGATGTGAGGCGAGTGCGTCACTTTACAGAAGCACGAGTCGAACGGCTTTCAATCTTTGCAATTTTATTCTAATTCTAATCCTAATTAATTAACACCATAAAATTTTAGCCGATAAGTTATCCTAGTTCTAGGGTTTAGAATTCTACCCCCCAAAAAAAGGAAAATGTCTACGGAAATTTAGGAGTGAATTTGTTTGGAATTATTTTTTTCAATTAGTTGATTTAACAACGGCAGTATGATTTAAAAGAACTATACAAACAGTAACAACTTAGCAGCTACCGTGGTCTACAAGATTTGCTCATGACAATCCAAAAGCACGTGAGAAAAAAAATATTCTGGAGCATATTCCCATTACAACTATTTATATTTTCAGTTCAGAAAAAGGGTGGATAATCATGACCTTGTTAACATATTTGAAAGTTGAAACATTAAAATAGTCTTCTTTTATGATTTGGCTGGTGTAAGACTATCTGGCCAATATTATGTTTTTTTCTTGGGATAAAATAAGATTCATATTAGATGGAGTAAACTATGATTTCTGATATGGTCAATATTAAAAGTATAATGCATGTGCTTTGCACATAAACATATATGTTTTAAGTTTTAAATTTTTTATTGAATAATCATTATGTGTTAATAACTAAAATTGTATAATAAGGTTGCTTTAAAAAATGTATTAATAAATTACTACCATATAGTTATTTGTAATTGAATGTTTTTCTTATAATGATTCGCCAATGCTAATATTTTTTAAATAAATCCCCCAAATTTAATATTATTTTTAAATAATGTCAATTTTATACGTTCTCTTAAATATGTCCCTCTAATATGAAAGTTGTTAACTTAATTCTAAATTAATTAAGCTGTATTAATCTTGCTAGTTTTTTTCCTGATGTTCCCTATATAGTTAGAGTTACTATTTGCAACATATTGTAGTAGTACTTTTCATTATAATTATTTAATATGGTAAATTATATTAAACCTTTATGAACTTTTAGCCCCTATGAACTTTTAAAATCACACTATCTCCTAATGACTTTTTTGTTTCAAAGAAACACTCAATAACTTTCTAAATTTTGCAAGTAACTTCTATAAATTAGAATTAGAAGATGGCATAAAAAGGCATTTTGAAAGTTAGTGGAAGTTTGGTGTAATTTATCTAAAAAATATTCGGGGCTTTCTAGAAAAGTTATTAGGGGTTCAGTGTGATTTTGAAAGTTCATAAGGTCTATTTACTGTAAAATGTTGAAGTTTGTGGCGGTTTACTGTAATTTACCTTATTTAATATTATATTCTTAGTTCAATAATACTATTAAAATAATTGTACTATCTTTATACTATAAGATATTTGTCTAATTTAATCTTTTAATTATGCACTTAAATAATTTAGTACTATAAATATTTTATAAATTTTTATTATCCTATCATTAACAATTAATAGTGCTATTATTAATATTAAATGAGTTTTTTTAAAGTTAGTTTTCAATCATTATCAAATACAGATTATTCAGTATCATGTAATAATCTTTGATCAAATACTTAAAAATAATATTAAATTGTTTATTCAATTAATATAATAATATAACACTAAATAAATAGTGTACTTTATAATTTATGTGACATTATTAAAATAATTACACTATTTATGTGATTAAATATTTATTCTATTTATTTTATTGATCATTGAATTATAGTTTAATTCTTAATAGAATTTAGAAATATATTATTCTATTTACATTATTATTTTAATTATTTTAATATAATTCATAAAGAATTATTATAATAATTTAATTGGTTATTACTAATAATTGTGTGTACTTATTTTATAACTTATTTTATTATATTATGTTTAAAAAATTAATTGTTATAATATTATTGATAATTATAATTATTTAGGAAGGTGAGGAGGCTCATAATTAATAAGACGTTATATTTATTTAATACATCAAATAGAGATAATGGCATATTTAGAATTTATCAAAATTTGAGAGGGTAAAAAAATTAAAGTTTTAACACTCAAATCCTCTTTTTATATTAATATAAATAAATATTAATACAAATGATATGAATCATGCTCTCTTTAAAAGTACGAGTTTGAGAAAAGCTTTCTATGGTCAATATTACCCTACATTGTTTTGAATCTTTCATTTAAATCTTAATCTATTCTAACCATAATTATATCCTATTCTAATCCCATATTAGCTACCTACAGCTCAACAAGTAAAACAAAGATTAATAAAGTACATGAAATACCTCCACAGTATTAGTTTGTTAAGGTAAATGACTTACATGCTATAATATATGAAGTATTATTAAAAAAATCTAAAAAGTTTTAAAAATTATCAAAATGCCCTCAAAAGATGTTTCAAAACTCAAAACAACAAACATAAAATCTGGAAATTAACAGTAGCCTTGAAGAATTTAAAATTTATAATTAATACCCTCAACATTTTTAAAATTATAGAAACATCTTCGAAAGCTCAAATAATAAAAAAAGCACCCTAAAATTCTAAACTTTTAGAACTTGTAAATAACAAAGGTGAATTTAAGGGATTACTATTAGGCACCTGAAAATATAAAATCTGTTAAAAATGACCTCAAAGTTATAAAAATTATAAAAAACTCCTTCAAACTTTAAACATTAGAAAAAACCTTAAAATTTCAAAACTCATAACCAATACATATCAAATCTAAAAATTATTAGCAAACAGTAAAAAAAAATTTAAATTTTAAAAAAATAGTCCAAAGTTCAATAATTGCAAAAAATACCCTCAAAATTTTAAAGTACCAAGAGTTATCTAATATTTGAAACCTTATCACCAACGATGAAAAACAAAAATTATAAGCACCCAACTTAAATTTAAAATTTTTAAAAAATACTTTTAAAGTTTCAAAATTTGTAAAACACACCATAAATATACAAAGTCACAAGAAAGGACTAAAATTTTAAAACTTAGCAAAGAAAAGAGTATCTAAATTTAACTTTTAATTTAAGGTTTACTATCTCATTTCAGCGTCTAAAAGTAGTAATTGAGAAAAATAAAAGTAGAGAAGGATTAATGCTGATACAATAAAAAATAAAGCAGAAGAAATGAAAGACATTGTTTTCTGAATATTTTATAGAATAGTTTATTTTTTGAGTAAATTAGGAATTTTTAGAAGGGTTTTCATGTACTATTTTTAGTACTTTCATGTTTATGTGGATGCTTTTATCATATAAAGGGTACTAGATTTAGCATTCATGTTTATGATTTTAAAAAGTCTATCAAGGATCAAGAACAAAATCTGAGTTCTCTTTTGTTTCATTTTAGCCTACTATTAGTCAATTGTCTTCTCTTATTAGCTTTACTTATTCATCTTCCTTTTATAACACTGTTTTTCAAAGCATATTTTACTTCTACAACACTAAACTTTCTTAGATCAAGCTTGGTTTCATATCATTCGAGATACCATGATAACTCAAATTGGCTTCGTATTACATTTGTCTCATGTCAATCTAATTACAATAAGAAAATTTAAATTGGATGTAGCTCATTTGAACGAACATAAAAAAATAATAATCACAATACTAAAGTTTAGATATATAAGTGAGCAAATTACTTGAAAATGGAACCGATAAAAAATTTAGTAAAGAAATAAACAAAATATATTTAATTATAATATTTAACGCGTGCATTGTGCGTACATAAAACCTAATTATATAATGTAGGTGAGTCTAATTGGGATGGTCCAACCTACATGGCCTAGGTTACCCCTAAGGGACAATTGCGGATTGTAAGCCTACAAGTTGTTGAGGCTCAACTTGTGATGGGGTCTAGTACTTTTTGTTTAGATGGTAATAATATGATGCTTACCTATTCAATGATATTAGAAAAAAAAATCAACACATTATTTTTTGAGTAAGAAGAGTTAAGTTTGATTTTTATCATTTACAATGAAAACATGTATCTGCTGTCCTAATTACTGTTCAGATTCGCGTTTGTGCGTGATAGATGTCAAGCTCGACATCACAGAGAATATCTATGTTCATATTTTGTGCAAGAATAGAAAATATGGGAATATGAAAAATACTACAATAAGCTCCATTACCTTTTCGTATTTCGGACTGATAGTCTAATTAGATGTTACACGTAACATTTCTTCAAAGTTTTGACTTATTGGCGGGTTACTGATGTAGCATCATGTGTGTGTTGAGGGCACAATTCCACATCTAAATATTTAGAAGGCGGATATAATTCCTTATAATATTTATAACTGCCTTGCATACATCTTAGAAATGGCATTCTCATCTGTTATAAGCTATTTTCGTGATGAAAGATAATCTTTAATTAATAACGGGCAAATGTCTCATATTATACATAATCAAGTCAGCATTTCAAGATAACAAAAACCCAATTCGGTTGACTCGACACGCAAACATCTTGCGGGGACGACTTGAAAGGCGTTACATGTCAACGACTCGAAAGACGTTACATGCTGACATCTCGAAAAGTGTTACGTGTCGACCCCTGGCTAAGTCGACTGCTTAATCACTCTACTCGACCGACTAATTGGCCAACACCTTGCGAATGCGACCCAAAATGTGATAGTTATCGGGCACCGGACTAGTAGAAAGGCAACAAAATATCTCGAGCCTCGAGCCTCCTCCCGTGCACTGGTGACCAATCACCTCACAATAAATACTATTAAATACATTATGGGTGCCATCATTCCTCTACCCCCAATAATCTTTAAGACACATCGGACTACGTCGACACCGCACACCCTCAATCACTTCGCTTTAAATACCGAAATGACCTCTCCTCCACTTGTCGGTCGACACATGTAAAGCTAAGGCTGGCATGACCGTCATCCCATACTCAGCCGAAGTTACCATTCTACCATTCTACCACCACTATAAATAGGGATATTATTTTCAACAATAAGGTAATATTTTTACCTCTATCCACGATGCTTAAGAACTACTACAGTTCAATTTACTTTCTTACTCAAGCAAATCATTGACTTGATCGTCGAAGGAGCAACCGAAGAACCCAACCCTACCCTCTTATAAGACATTTTGAGGGTTATTAATTAGAACACCTCATTTAATCACTCCTTTCATTTGACTGTTTGATATCAACCATCAACACGATCTATCTTAAAACACTAAGTAAACCAGGAATAAATTGAATTGACCTTTTAAAGTGTACCAAACATATTCCAAGTATTATAATTTTATAAAATTATATTTTTATTTTTAAATAAACAAATACTTCTTATTCTCCCTTGTGAAAAATTTTCCACATCCACCACCGTCTATAATATAAAGGATGCCTTGTAGGTCATTCAGGCAATCACGCATGCCTTGACCTTTAATTTTTACAATAGTAATGGACTATCGAATTACATCTTTCCCAAAAAGAAATCCATCAATATAAGGTTACCTAACTTCCAAAGTTGTAACCGTATGTACGACCATCAAAAAAAGAAAAAAAATTGTAATGATATGTACAATTAGACAGCCATGCAAGAAATTACGCTCCTCCCCCGATTTTATACTAACCAATATTATATACAAGTACGCACGCCCCCTCACGTGCTACCACCATCTGCCCAGAATGGCTTCTGCAAGTACATGAGAATATCTTGAATCGGGTCCCTAAACCCGGGGTCAAACGAACCCGACCCGAAATCCGTAAACATCCCAGTGGCATTCCCGTTATTGAACGAAACATCAAGGGCCTTGTCCCACTCCGTCCACTTGGGCTGGCTCTGCACCTCCCTCTCGCACGTGAACTCCGGGGACAGCACGTGCTCGGAGCAGCTGGAATCCGTGTGTACCCTCGGCACCGAGTCTGACGTGTCGAAATAAACTGTGTCCACCCCTTGCAGCGCGTGCGAACCGGGTGGCGTTGGCACGTGCAGCAGGGGGATAACGGGCTTCTGCTCCGGCGTCTCCGGATCGGGTCGGATGGCTTTGGGCCCGAGCCGTCTTGGGTTCAGGTTCGGACTCGCATGCTTCTCTAATCCGCCCTTTTTGTTGTAGATCCGACACATTACCCAGTCATCCAACTGCAAATAGACACGTGGCAGATTTTAGTTCGGATGTGTTATCGCTCGAACAGAATATGGCCACATCACTAATATTTTTGAAGTACAAATTCAATAATTTTTGAGAGAGACCGTTGTGATTTTGTTTTTGTTTTAATTATCTACAAAAGCGGTATCTGTATCAATCAAACATCTAAAAATGCTGGAATCAGGTGCGTTTCCTACATCAGTGAAAAGTAATAATAGCAACTTGTAACAATGGGCCTCATAGGATCCAATAATGCGCAAGTTGGGACACTTGAGAGGCTGCTTTTGGTTTTGGTATAAATTTCCTAGGACGACTGACGCTTAGATACCCTATTAATTCATCATTTTAAAATTTTAAGCTTAAAAAAATAGCATTTTAACATCTTAAATTATAAAAATTTGACATGCTAGTGTATTCTAGTACCTACCATGAGAATATTTTTAAGAATATGTGTCACAATTAACAAAAAGTATTAAAGTGCTATTTTTTTTTTTATAACTTAGGGTACTATAGTGTTACATTTCATAATTTACAGCATTTAAGTGAAAAAGTAGAGACACAATAGGGTACTTGAGTGCTAAATTTTTACAAATTGAAATATTAAAGTTACTTTTTTAAAACTTTGGGTATCTACATGTTATTTTTTACAACTTAAAAAATATCTAAGTGTAAAATTGGTGAAGTAATAGGTCATTTACGTGTCATCCAGCCAATGTTACTAGCTTTAGCTCGAATAATTCACAAAGAATATTAGTTTTATATTTGTCTTCTGATGAGTTTTTTTTTCTTTCCTTCTTTTTTTCAATGCATATTCCGAATCTCTTTTTCTCATTAACTATCTCTAAAAATTTACATGTTACAAAACATATAATAATAATAATTATTATTCTTTCGACACTATTAGTAATTAAAAAAAATAGATCAAATTTTTACCATAGCTAGATCAAATACAAACCGGTAAAAAAGAATATTCAAGAAATTGCATACTCTTAAGCTATTCTTTTTGCGGGCAGATCGATCAACATCGGCAAGCCGGTACTCGTGCATGATCCAATTAGTCTTCTCTCCTTTGGGAGCTTTTCCAGCGTAGAAAACAAGGGCCTTCTTGATCCCCACGGGCTTCGGAGTCCCGATTGCCTTATCGGCACCTGTCGCCTTCCAATAACCCGAACCCGCTGCCCGATTGGGTCTAGACCCGTTGGGGTACTTGCGGTCTCTTGGAGAGAAGAAGTACCACTCTTTCTCCCCATACGATGCCATCTCTATCACAATTCACCAAACAAAGTACAGTAAGAGAGAAGAGCGTATTTTGATACAGTAATTAGGAAAATCCTATCTTGTTCCTTTGGAAAAAGAAAAAAAAAAACAATTTCCTTCTCTTAGCAAAACGAGCAGTCAGCTCATATTAGCTACCTGGGAGATCCCATGGATTGAACTTGTAAAGATCGATATCGGCGATTATGGGCACAGATATCGACAGCCCTGCGCATTTCCTACAGAGGTAGTGTTTAACCAGCTCCTCATCGGTAGGATGGAATCGAAACCCCGGAGGCAACTTCATATCTTCAGCCCCCATCTTCTTATTTTCCCCCGCTTTTAATTTTTCTGCCTCCTCTTATTGTACTGTGACGAACTGAGAAGTGCTTGAAAATTTTGCAGCCTAGGAGAGCCCCGTATTTATAGCGCTGGTGGAGCTTGCGCATTGCCCACGTGTGCATGACCGCGGTAAGGCACCCAAGTTGACCGTGGACCCCGACCACGTGGCCGTAACGACTGTTCAGTCCTCAGGGTTCGCTCACTGCTTACGTCACCTTCTCTGGACTGGCTCCCAACGTCGGC
>NC_033797.1:114060775-114086296 GCF_001876935.1 Asparagus officinalis
CCCTCTTCCCCTCTGTTTGTTGTGGCACTCCGCGTGACAGGCGACGCGGGACCCAAGGGTTTGAGAAGGCGTCATCTAGAGCGGCGCTTACGAAGAATGTGGGGCCGGCAAAGGACGACGGTGGGCCATTAAAAGTTCGACACGTAGGTAGTATTAAGTCTTGGGAGGGGGGATTAATTATTAATTGAGGAGGATAAGGATGAACTCAGTCGAGAGGGGGCAGGTATAAATATGAGGCATTGGAGGGGTTGCTATTAAATTAATTAGGGTGGGAATAATTGGGTCATTTGGGCACAAGAGATGGCGATGGGTGGAGATAATAAGATAAGACCATTGGTGGATTCCAAGTTGTACCGCGTTCATACGCTGGAGGGTTCGAGTGAGGCGAACTTTAGAATATCTTCCAACGTTGTAGCTAAAATAGGAAAGACTTTCATTTATTCTGTCTCTCTCTCTCTAAGTTTTCTATTTATTTTCTGAAAAGTCCAGAAGAGTTATCCATTAGTCATAATTATTTTTTAGAAAAATTGTTTGGAGGAATTAAAAGATGGTTTTTCTATAGAGTGTCCATGGGCACTCCATAAAAGAGGAGAGAGATAGAGAGAAATAAATTATGCACAGAAATTAATGCAAATCAGGGGGACCCATGAGCTATTCATTTATCTCTATCTCTCTCCTCCCTTATAGAGTGTCCATGGGCACTCTATAGAAAAACCGATTAAAAAAACTTGGGCTATGCATCATCCTCTTCCAACTAGAGTTAACCCCTTGTAAGCTCTTTGACCCAAATTTTTATGCTAAAATACCCCTAACCCAACATTGTATATATACTTTATACTGTATTTTTAAGTATTGCTCATTATACCCTTTTGTACTCATTTATGGAGGGTGTAAAGTGTTTTATCTTATTGGTCAGCATATCATGCCATCATGAAGTCGGAAGACACTTTCGATTGGGTTTATGGCTGGAGAGGGTTTTTGGAGGGAAATAGAAAATTGGAGGGAAACCTACTAAGTTCCCTCCAAAATAATGTATCATCTCAATGTAATATCTTCTTCCCTCTTTAGATCTACTCATAAGACCTTCAACAACCTTCAATAACCAAAATATTCTTAATCTTTTTCTCTTAACTTCTTCAACAACTAAAATGGAAGATTCTTTAATGTGTGTGATTTCATTTAACACTAATGCAACCCTCATTAAAGTCAATTCTGCAACAAGTTTAGTTGAATTAAAAATGCAAGCTGCAGAGAATTTTAGAGTACCGTACGAAAGGTTATTAATAAGTTACTCTCTCAAGAAGTTTCCAAATGTCTCGTTTGAGCTTTCAAAAGATGAAGATATTCTCAACATGATAGATTATCATCGTTTAATGGTGTTAAATACGATAACCATGACTATTACTAAAGAGATGAAGGATCCAAGCATGCCATAGGGACAGAAACAGAGCTTGAGTAAGTATTCAAAAGTATATTTTTTGGTTCTGGATACACGTTATAATGGGAACTGTGATATTTACGTTATATATGTGACTTGAAGACATCCAACGTGACATAATGACTATATTTGTGACATATTGACTTTATTTATGATATTTACGTATTATATGTGACTTTACTGGTGATTATCACACGTGACTTATATGTTTGTTACATTCAACTTGCAGTGTTCCTAATGTAAGCTCACAGCCATTGGAGCATATAGATGAACCTTATGAGAGGTTCCCAATCGAGGAATCAGAGAGGATCTCAAACGACAATCCTCAAGGAGAGCATGTGTGGATGATGAATGACGTAGTAAGTGACTCACCACGGATCCTAGCATGGTGGCATGAGATAATTACTGAAAAAGGGCAGCAATTTGAAAGCGTAAAAGAAGTTAGAATGACTCTTATATACTACTCTATAGCTAAGAAGTTCGCTTTTAAATATGTTAACAATGAGCCAAAACGTATTCGTGCTAGTTGCATGTTTAGAAAAGAAACAAAATACCCATGGTTGCTTTTCGCTTCACCATTGAGCCATGTGTCGATCTTTGCTATAAAAAAATTTGTTCCTCAACATACTTGTGGACAACATAACAGCACAGCTAGTCACTCTAGAGTATCAAGAAGGTGGATTTCGAGTATGCTACAATCAATTATGAAGAGTCTTTTATATATTACCCCAACTGACATTAGAAATGAATTGCACTCTTAATATAGCTTAAAAGTTAATTATTCTAAAGCTTGGTATGCTAAGGAGACAACAAAAAACCAAATATTTGGTTGCTCAAGGCATTCATATGATTTACTATCCTAGTTAGTCCATTAATTTGTTGATGTATCCTTTAGAACGTATATGTATCACAGTTAACCGTAAATATGACATGTCAGAATGCTATGTGACAAATACGTGTCTCATGTGATATTTCAATGTTATACCTGACAATTAAATCCAACATGTGAGAGTTCGACCTTATATGTGATATTTAGACCTGATTTGTGATGTTTGAGTATTACATGTGATAGTTAGATCTTGTTCATCATTTAATAAGTTATTTGTCCTTTTAACCATCATTTTAAGATACGAAATGAAGGTGATGGAAACAAACCCAATCAGTGTCTTCATCATTGAACAAGAAGAAAGGAGATTCAAATATTTATTTGTGTCCTATGGTGCATGCATACAGGGGTTTCTCAAGGGCTCTTTCTAGATGGTACTTTTTTGAAAGATCGCTACAAAGGGATCTTATTAGGTGCGACTGCTTATGATGGTAATCAAGGCATATTTCCACTCACATTTTGCGTTTGTGACCAAAAAATGAAGTGAATTGGAGTTGGTTTATTCAAGGATTGCGGTATATTTTGTACAATCGAACAAAACCATACAATCCACCCCATCCTCTAGTAATTTTGTCAGATGGTGACAAAGGAATAAAACAATCTTTAAAATATATATTTCCATATGCGTACCACTCTAGATGTGTACTTCATCTTATTTAGAATTATAAATTGAAACTTAGAGAGATGGGTTTTGCCTCAAGTGTTGCTCAGCGTATTTCAAAATTATTGGAGTTTGCTGCATACAAGTGCACGAAAAGAGAATTTAAAGTTGTTTTATATGAGATTAGGATGACGGATCAAAGAGCTTACCAAGTAGCTCTAAGTTATGGTCCAAATAATTGGGCGAATTCTGTATTTTCTGATATAAGGTACATCAAATATCAGCCATCTTCTAAGAATTTGAGTTATTAAATGTCACATTATGCTTTTATATACGACGTTCGTCTGTTACTTGTCTCATGTGGCAATATGCCATTATATGTGACTCTTAGCCATGTGCTATGATATTTTGTTGTTGCTTACGATGTTTGTTGTTTATATGTGACACATGGCTGTAATTTATGATAGTGAATTTTTATTTGATACACAGATATGGTCATATCACTTTTAATGTTGCTGAATCTTTCAACAATTGGATTCGTGTGGTGATAACACTTCCTATTTGTGATATAATGGATCACATTCGTGTGCAAATTATGGAAAAGATGAATACTTGCTGCGAGATGACAACAAAATAGAATAGCTATCTATGTACTGAAGCGTAAAAATTTCTTCAAGAAAATTGCATGAAGGGAAGCACTCTTAAAATATCACATTCTACAGCTGAAATCTTCGAGGTATCCTCACAAAAATCAGTACAAGTTAATTTGAAACACAAAACATGCACGTGTCTGTTTGTGTCGGGTATGATTTTCATTGCAGCTTCCATTTACAATTGATTTGTTAGAAACAAAAGAGTGAGCCTTTACAACTTCTCTTTACAAAGAAAACAAAAAAGGATATTCCTTAGAAACACATGCAGAAACTATTTATTAGTCGCTACTTGCGTGAGATCTTTGCCTGTGTTAAGGATGCTTCAATCCGTGGACCACCGATTCAACTATCCGGGTTGATTATGAAGAAGGTTTTGTGTTGATATTTTATTTTAGAAACAAGAACAAAAGTAGATATCTTAGTCAGGTAAGATAAGTACTCTTCTCAAAATCAAATTAAAGTTTGAACTCAAGGAAAAGACTGAAAGCCTTGGGATCTTTCAAATATGATGAAGAACTCTCTCTTTATGATAAAAGGTCGCCAAAATCTCCATCTCTCTGCTCTTGGATCTGATCTCCTGTCTTCAACTCGTTAGTCTTGCCTCTGATTCGTCCGTCCGTTAGTACCCTTCATACCGTTGTTGAAGATAAGAATTCGAAACAAACCGTAATCGACAACCAACCTGGTGGATTTTTAGTTTGTAATGGTCTCTCCGTGTTTATGGATGTTCCTAAGCAGTTATGGAGCCACGTGGATCGCATGAAACTTGAGGAAACTGTCAAAAAAACGTGTCACAAAGTCTCACAATTTGCAAGACACCTTGACCTGTCTCGGAACTCGAGACACCATTATGTGTCTTGAAATTCAAGACAACTCATGTTGTCTCACTAATTGTGAGACAACCTCGAGTCCGTCGTTTCGTTGTTTTGCACACTTCTTTACTTCTTCTTAGCATCAGATGATCGTCTCTGACTTAGATGATGATGTTCTTCATCTTCTCGTTGTCTTGAGCTATGTTTAGGATCTATAGGAAATTTTTAATGCATACAGATATCCCCTCTAAAGTTTTCAGCCTCCTTAGTATTTTATTGAGGAGTCTGGAATACTTTGGATAAAATAGGCCGTGCTTTCAATCTCTTCAATATTTTATCAAAAAGACTGTATAGAAGGACCCGTGAGTGGCTCTAATTCTTTGACTTCTTCAACTTTGAGTTTACTCATTATTTTGTCGAGTATTCTGAAATACTTCTGGTGCTGTGTTTATCACTTGACCATTGTCAAAATCTGGAACTGAAGTTAATGCGTTAATGTCAGAATTAACTCGTGTCGTTGAGTTGACGTTAAACTAATCATCTTTGTTAGGAGTTTATTTCTGAATTGCGATTGAACTACCAGGTGTAAATTTGGTGTAGAATTATCATGAGCCCAATTTTGGCAAACTGTTGAATCGTTGATCGGTGTCGACTTCCGCTATGGTGTAAATACAGTTTATACTCATACGTAACTAGAATCTATACAGTTTAAGCTCTTAAGGCTTTAGAGCATGGAGAAGTAGTTTATACTTGTATACTCATCGGGGTCTTAGGGAGCAGTTTAACCTCATATACCTGTTGGAGATTCAAGGAGAAGCAATTTATAGTCATATACTCATCGGAGTCTCAGGGAGCAGTTTATACTCATATACTCATCGGAGTGTAAATACGTACCTCAAATGCTTTCAAAACGTAGCGAAAATACGTGCAAAATACTCGTCAAATCAAGCCCTTTTACTAGGTTTGTTGGGGAGTCGGTCTCGGGGGCTTTTAAGTTCCGAGTTACGATAGTTTTCTCTAACTTTCCCCACTCTTCCAAATTCGAATCTCCCTCAGAAATCCCATAAAGGAGTCCTCCAATCTCTTCCCCCCTTCTTAGCCTTCAATTCTGTTGGATTTCAACTCGAGGAAACTAGGGTTTTGGCATTGATTTCGGGTTCGAATGATTCCTTCGGTTCTTTCTTCTCCAAGGCTTGTTTCACCTTTGATTCTAGGTAAACACTGAACCTATGAGTTGCATGTTTGGGTTACTCTGGTCTCTTGATAGGATTCTCATATTAAAACCCTAATATTTTTTTAGGATTTTGGTGACTTTTCCTCAAGTTCGAGCTTTTCATCGCTTTCTTCTTCACCTCTTGCTCATTTCTTGATTCCCGGTGAGGGCCGAACCTAAGGGTAGCATCTTGGATTGTTTCTTTGAATTTTTGTTTGATTCTAACGATAAAACCCTAACTTTTCTTGTAAGATTTCGGCTAAAGCCCACTTCTTGATGATGTCTCCTAAGAGATCACGCATCCTGAGGGGTAGATTAGCTTCTCAGCCGGCCGAGAGAGAGGATCCTACCGCTACATCTTTCGGGGGGTGAGACTTCCTAACTTTTATCAATTTAAAGGTTAGAATTTTGAACGTATATCCTTGTTTGCTCTCCTTCGTGAGGCATTCGGGAAGAACTGGTATCTCCCTTACGAAGGTCAACGCTTAATAGATATGTTTTGCTTGGTCAAAAAACGTCTCAAGGCAAGAGAGATAATTTTACGCTATCTTGCACTCTGCAGGGCTAGGTATATTGTCTCGTTGTTTTCGTGATAATGTATGTTGCCTCTTATGTGCAAAACAGTTGTAATTGTCTCGTAAATCACAAGGCAGTGACTCTATCTCGTGGATTCGCGAAATGAGTTTAACTCCATGTTTTGCCTTTCGAAATATTTTTTAACCGTGTTTTGTAAATACGCTCTTATTTATCATAGTCAATTTGCCACCGACGGTGTTTTCACCCCCTGCGGTGAGTGATCGAAGTGGAGAGGCCTATGCCTCTATTGATGAGATGCCCTTGTTAACGAGGCTCCTCAATTCAATGTAAATGGGCCTGAACAAATCCCAAGGCTTGTTAGGGAAGGGAATCATAGCACAATGTGACGTTTGATAACAGATGCGCCGCTTATGAAAGATCCGGCTATGACTGAGCCCCTGAGGAAGCCCGATTTCATGTTTGGTGATTCAATTGAGGATCCTAACATTCTTGATTGTGGCCCAAAGCAATTGCTGAATGGATATGACGGAAGCCACAGATTCCTCCCTCTAATTCCTCATCACTACGCCTTTACGCACCTGAGCAAATTGGTGATGGCACAGAATATGTCTTGACGTTTGACTGAAGACCAGGAACGAGTACTTTGTGGGTTCATCACCCAAAGCAAGACCCTAAGTTCCAGTGATAAGAACTATGTTCGCGGGCTTCATCCCAGTGTGTTTGGGCCAGGATGAAATCCTACAAAACGAGTTGCCGACTAGGGCTAATATCGTGAGGAATCATCTGGAGAGGCTAGGATGGGAATTACCCGTCAAGGGTTTTAGATGTTATGGTTGGGTCCACTCCTCAGCCGACAAATGGTGGATGAGGATGACAAGCTACATCCTTAGTCGATGGGGTATGGAGTTGATCAAGAGGGGGTTATACCACCCTATCCGTGGCAGCATTTTTGACCAAGAACGGAGAGTTGGGGCTAGCTCTTCATGAGATGATGAAAATTTCGGGGCTGCCAATGGGTGATATTTCATATCAAGAGTATTTCCTTAGTAATCGGCAATTGAGTCAGATGAGGATGGCCAATCCTGCCCGGTATGACACTGTAAAACCCTGTACATTTTGATAATTTATATATGTGTGATTATTAGTGAAAAATAATGTTTATTTATGATAAATGTCTTTATGTCATGGTTATGCATGATATCTAGTGTTTTGAGTATGAATGTATATATGCATTAGGTTTGAGGTTGAGTTTTGTAAATTTGCAAATCATGCACAGGCAGATATGTAGCCTGTTCGGTCGACCGCGAGTCGACTGATGGGTTCGGTCGACCCTGAGTCGACTGATGGCTGATTTCAGGTTGTTACAGTTCGGGTCTGTTTGGGATTTCGGGTCGGGTTTTAACTGTTTATATTTATATCTTTTATCCGAGAAAGACACCCTTTCATCAGTCCTCCCCAGAAACCCTAGCCCCCTTTCCCCTCTAAAACCCTAGCTTAGGATTTTAGGTGTTTTTGGGAGATTTTTGGGGATTTTCAGTAGCTTGTTGTGGTTTGCAGCAAAGGGAGTCGTTCTCTCGCGGATCCAGGCGTTGTTCAACACACCAGAGGCGAGTAGCATCTTGCCCAATCCCTCTCCCATGTTTTTAAGAGTTTCTAAACGTTTTTCATGAGGTTTGTAGGCTGTCTAAAAATCACAATGGATAGCTGATCCCCAATCAAGCCTCAACAATGAAAGTTGCAATCATACATGACTAACACGGTCTCATATTTGAGATGATTGATCTTGATGGCTGCGACAACAACATGACTAATATTATATTAGCAACTATTAGAGATGCTGATGAGCAGTATAATGATTTCAGAAATAAAAGGTTGGACTTAGTTGATGAGTTGCTTGGTAGAGAGCTGTGGGCAAATATTCGTTTAAAAATCCCAATAGATAATTGATCCCTATCAAGTTCCAACAATGAAAGCTACAATCAGATAACTTTCATGTCAACAAACGAAAGCTGCAAATGGAAGATTTTTCATATAGATCGAGAAGAGTTACAATTCGATGACACTTCCGACAACTGATAAAAATTCTATCCAGTAGCCTTCATAATCAACCGTGAGAGTTACAATCTGACGACTTTCACACCCCATAACGAGCAAAGATCAATGAGCCGTAGCCTTTGCGATGTTGTAATGGATGAGGTTACAATCCAACAACCTCTCCTAAACGCAGAGTCCACTTTTGTGTTTCCCAAACTCAGAACGCATACGAACTGTGCGTTCTCTAGTTAATATCCAACTTTGCAACGCAGAGTTAAAACACAAAACGCACGGACTGTGTGTTCTTCAGCAAACACCCAACCCTGCGTCTCAAATTCAAGACGCAGAGTTAAGGCCCAGAACGCCAAGTCAGGCGTTTGACTTGTTCAAACACAAGCTGAACGGCCTAACAACCATTTATCCCACGTTCTGAGGGATTTTCGCCCACTTAGGAACGGATTTAGGGGTTGGTTACACCCCTAATCCCCCTATAAATAACCAACTTACTCAACTGAGTAGGAGGTTTTTGACGAGTGCTGGCATCAAAACCGCATAACGTTAACAAATCTCGGCAGTTGAACCGCACGGAAGAGGAGATTTTTGAAGATTAAGGAACTGATCAACAATCAGTTAATCAAATCCCAGAGAATCCCTTCACCAACGGTAGATCTACTTGGCTATCAATCGAACTTTCGGTTCTAACAACTCTGTTACAGAGTTTCAACTCGCTCTGAGTTTTGAAACTCGTTAAGAGTTCATAATTAAACTTGCAACGCAGGTTAATTATACTAATCAGTAACTCGGTTTTCAACGACTCTTTTCAGAGTTTCCAACTCGTTCTGAGTTTATTAAACTTGTTAAGAGTTCTAAACTGAATTCATCATACAAGTCAATCGTTCTCGTGAGATAGTACGGTCGGATCGTCAACGGAGAGCATGTTCGACGCAAGCAATCGAAGGAAGCACTCCATCGCTACCAAGAAGAACCCAGTTTTAAACAAAGGGGAGAATCAAATTCATTCTCCTCTCTTTTGTAATCGGAATCCAAATTGTAATCGATTTTGAGAAAATACAAATCAATTTTTTTTATTATTTCTTTTATTGCAAATTTTCCACAAACAAAAGATGGCGACTCTGCTGGGGACTAGCTTCTCTGATGAAGAAGTGGTGGCGGACTCTGCTGGGGACTAGCTTCTCTGATGAAGAAGTGGTGGCGCAATCCGACGTTCACCTCACTGGAACCACCGTCGAAACTCTTGTCGTAGTGTTCGACCAAGCCAAGTACGAGGAGGCCCTCTCCTCTGGGTCGTTTATCCCTAAAGCTAGGCGTGATACCCGCAAGATCTCTAAGGAGGTCGTAACTACTGCTGAGACGCCAAAGAAAGCCCTCTCCTTTGGCCAAGACCTTAAACTCGCTCTGCTAGCTGAAGATGCTATACCCGTATCAACACGGCGTGTAAAAGGTTGTAAGAGACCTATAGTGGAGGAACATCCAACCAACGCCGACGACGCTGCGGCCAAGGCGTTGAAACAAGCTAAGAAAACGCCGCTCGACGAAGGAGAAGATCTATACGCCGAGCATATTTGCTGAATAGCCGAGCTACTGTCCAACGCGAAGATTGCGTTTCTGAACCTTTGCCCGAACTGTGCGTCTCTGCTCCAGAACGCACACTTCGTGGCAATGAACCCGATTATGAACCTCGGGTAATCCAACTTAAACGCGACCCTCAGTTGTGCGTTGTTCAGTCTAGACGCACACCTCAAGAGTGCGTCTCAAAACACGACCCTCAGGGGTCTGTTCAGTCATCTAAACGCACACCACAACTGTGCGTTCAATCAAAACACGACCTTCAGGGGTCTGTTCAGTCCACCAAACGCACACCACAAATGTGTGTTCAATCAAAACCCGACCCTCAAGGGTCTGGTCAATTAACCAAACGCACACCTCAAGTGTGCGTTCAACCAAAATACGACCCTCAGGGGTCTGCTTCATCATCAAAATGCACACCATAAGTGTGCGTTCAATCAAAACAAGACTCGCAGAGGTCTGTTTCATCAGTTAAACACATGCCTCGGCCTCGTGTTTATAAACCTAAACGCGACTCTTCTGTTTCTTCTCAAGAACACAACATGGTCCGTCGAGTTCAAGAGAATCGGCATGGATTTAAGGTTCATGTCCAACCCACCCAAGGGCAGGGGGTTCCATCTCCACCCTCACGAGATTCTTCCCAAGTCTCTGACTTGCGTGAGCTACTGTCGAGAGGAAGTCCAACACAGCAAGTGGCTCATTCATGCCAATGTGAGCGGCTTATTTCAGCCGTCCTCTCCGAATGCAGTTGTTGTTCACCTACGCCTAGGCAATCCGTGTTCAACAGATTGACGAATGTCGTTAGACCTGCTAAACGACAACGTCGCCACAAAAAGAAGACCTTCGAAATCGAATATCCCGAGGTTACCATTAACATGATCGGCAGAGGAAAAGCCTCGCATCCTGATTCTGATGAGTCACATTCACTGACTGTTCGGGAAATTTGTGATGAGTTCGAGGGAGTATACCGACACACTCGGACTCGGACAGGAGCTATCCGTTCGGTTGACTATCAAAAGTTAGCCAAGGGGATTACGTCAAGTGATGAACATACGTCAAGTGATGAACATTCGGCAATAGACGAATCTCAATCTTCTAGCTCTGTCGGAGCACAAGAGGTTTCCGCTTACATGACGGGAAACCCCGAAGACCTAGCCAAAAGAGTGGACGAATATCATGTCATGTTCTAGGCGCAACAGGAGATACTTCTCCAAGTGAAGGATATGTTGGCCCAACTCCTTGCCGGAAAAGGCTAAAAACCTGAATCTTCCTAGAGGACAACCTCCAAAGGGAAACAGAAAGTGACCGAACATTCAGATCGTGAGACTCATAACCTGAAATCCTCTTCTGAAAATGAGAAGGAGATGGAAAAAGAGCTACACCCTCAGTCCTCTAAAGTGGATGAACTGGAGGCTTGCCTCAATGCAATCGTCAACAGAAGTGAGCTCCGCGAAGAAGGAGTGGTACGGCCTTATCCTGCTGAGTGGGACACAGCTCCATACCCACCAAAGTTTAAAGCTCCAACCTTGCAACCATTCGATGGCACAGGATCACCAAATCAGCACATTTACTACTTCAAGTCTCAGACTGGAGATGTGGTGGCAAATGATGCCATCCTGACACGCTTGTTCATCGGCACCCTTAAAGGAGTGGCATTTGAATGGTTTATGAAACTGCCCGCTGGATCTATTCAGAAATGGGTAGATTTGGAAAGGCTTTTCTTGGCCAGGTTCTTTGAGGACGATACGGAAGTTTCGGTCCCGACTCTTCTCGCCACTAAGCAGAAGAAGGGAGAATCCATCAAGACATATGTGGAGAGATTCCGCAGCATGGCGTTGCGATGCCCTTCAGGTATGACCCAATCAACTTTGGTTGAAACTTGCAGGCACAACTTGCAGACTCAGCTCCTTGCTCAGATGGGGGTAGCGGAATGTCGCTCCTGGAGGCAACTGGTATCGCAAGGAGAACAAGCCGAAGAAATTGTCGCTCGAGTTAAAGCCGAAGAAGCTGCGCAACCGAAGCCGCAACAGCAACGCAATCAGCACAATGCCCAACGGTCTAAAGGAAAAGAGATTTTGGCAGCCGACGCCAACACACAAGTACCACCACCTGCTAAGCAAGGCAAGGCACTGAATCAGCAAAGTGCGCCCAAGCAGTATTCATTTAAAGAGGAGCATGTAGATGCTTTGTTCCAGTTACTGCGGAAGAATAACAAGCTACAGTTTCCCGAAATCAAGAAGCCGGACGAAGCAGGAAAGGTGGATGATCCTAATTATTGCCGTTATCACAGATTCCTAGGACATCCTACCAGAAGGTGCTATGTCTTTAAAGACATCCTCCAAAATTTGGTGAATGCTAATGTGCTCACTGTAGGCATCGAAAATTGCCTATAGGTCTCCACGAACGGTTCAGTGTTAAAGAGCGACGATAAACATCACTATCCGATCCACAAGAGTCCAATTGACGTCGACGAATGATCAAAGTGAATCGACGAGCTACGTGAGCTGATAGGATTTCGGAACAACGAAGACCCGGGCCAATCAGGAATCCAGTGATGTTCACAAAAAAGACAATGCCCCTCATGCCTCGATCACTCTACAGATAATCCAACCACCAGAATGGATCGAACTCTTCATCAAGCATCCAACGCACTTGGAATCACTCAAATCCGAGTTCGGACGAAGAATCTACGGGGAAAACAACCAAATACACCTCAACGGAGTCTCAGAAGTTCCAAAACACCCCAAGGGGTGTCTCGGAAATTCCGAGACACCCCAGGGGTGTCTCGGATTTTTTGAGACACCCTAGGGTGTCTAGGCACCCTAGGTACTCCCTATGGCTATAAATAGCCACCCCTTACCTCATTTTTCAAGATCTGGAATTTGGGAGAGAAAGGCGAAGCCCTGCTGCAACGAAGAGTGGTCGAGCGCTTCAACCGAGGAGGAGAGGTCTTCATCAGAGTCTTCATCACCCGTTCCCCCCTTTCCTTAGTATTACCCTTCGCCGGTAATCACTAAGAAGAGCTGATATCTCGTTTTAGCCGAGATAGACGCTTCAGGCTTCTAGATCTCACGCGGATCGACGAAGCTCTGTTCGATTTTTCGGAAACAGATCTGATTGCCCGGTGGTCCATGGATATTGACGTCCCCGTCACAGGCCAAAGACCCACGCAAGCAAGAGATCGCAAAACAGGATCTTGCGTTTATTTTCAAGAAAGTTGTAATCTTTATTTCTTTGTTATTCGAATTCATTGTAACGACTGAAGTTTAATGAAATCAATGATGAAGGAAACTTTTCCTGAAAACAAGCTGGCGACCACAGTGGGAGCCAACGGCATCGCTACCGAAGCCATCGTGATGCAACCGGCATTCAAGATCCGGGTGAATGAAGAGATCGAATACGAGTTCGATCAACAAAAGTTCGAAGAATACCTCTCTTCCTCCTCCTCCAGATCCGCCTCTCCGAGCAGGCGCAGGAAGGCATCCTCCTCCAGAATCGCTCGCGGGACCCTTGGCTCCAAGACCCAAGAGCCCCTTGCCATCGCTGCACTCGCACCATGTGGCGTCTCCGCGTCGCCCAACGTGGTCGAGATCGCAGATCTGGGCTTCTCCTCCGCCAAGAAGATAGCTACTGAAGGTGCTCCAGCTGTATCAAAAAGAACACGCCAAAGACGGCGTCAACACCTTGCTCGTCAGATGGCCAAGGCTTTGGAGCCTATGGACGGGATCCGCTACAATGAAGATCTCAAGTCGAGACAGCACCTAGAGCAACAACGGTACGTAACCAACTCCTCCTTCAAAACAGAAGCGAATGATTGGATTCGTGTCACGAGGACTCGCTCGACCCTCGAAGAGCGAATCAAGAAGCGCCGCGCATTGCTGGCGCATGCCCGAGCTCTCCTACAGAAAGCGGAGGAGATGCAAAAAGAAGAGGCGGTCAAGACTCCGCCAAAGCTCAAGCAGGTATGGGCACCAAAGACAAAGCCAGCGCCTAAGACGAGAGCTGAAGATGTTGCTGCCCAACCTTCACCAAATCCAGGTCCTGTTCCCCTTGCCCCCACACCTCCGGTGGAGTCAGGTAAGAACACGGATCCTTCAACGTCCAAGGTTCCTTTGAAAGGTCGCCTCGGTCCCTTACCGGGGAATCGAGGTAAAGTACCTATCAAAGAACGATTGGGTCCGTTGAAAGGTCCCCAAATGATAAACCCGACTGGGGGTCGTTCTAATTTCCCCCAGGAAAACAACAAAGGGAAAACCCCTATTGCCGACCGCATCGGGTTGCGTGTCGAAGTTCAAGAGCCCGTTAAGTTTTTACGTTCACAAAAGCGTAGACTGGAACGGGCGACTTTTGAGAACGCTAATAAAGCGTCATATTCGTCTGATGATGATAATATTATGCCTGGAAACTCGTGCCAACACTCTATAGGTTGCTCCAGTTATCAAACTGATGAGTTGTACTATAGAGCTGCGGGTGCGAATAAGTCTTGGAAGCGAAATGCACGAGACACGGAGCCTCGCTGTCCGTGTGCCAACATCATCAAGGCGGTGTTATCAGAATGCTGTTGCACGGAGCCTCGCTGTCCGTGTGCCAACATCATCAAGGCGGTGTTATCAGAATGCTGTTGCTCTGAAGCCTTAAGGAGAGTTTCGGTGTTCAAGAGAATTTCCACCGGAGCGTCTGAGACTAAGCCTAGGCATTTCCAGCGAAGAAGAAGGATAGTCAAAGACGGAGAATTCCCGAAGGTCACCATCAACATGGCCAGCAAAGGAGCATCGACAGGGGACAATCCCGAGTCAATTCCGTTGGTACCTTGGTATTTAACTCATCTGCAGTCCGGAACCATTACACGAGGGACCTATGGTAGGGTTCAGACGAGATTGCCGTCGGAAGACGAAGGATCAGATGCCGGCTCTGCAATTGCATCGGACAACACGATATCTAGCGAGGGGCAACCCCGCGAAGTACTCATGATTAGCGCCGAACAAGTAAACAAGATGCTCGAAGATGCCCTGGCTAGGCAGAAGGAAACCTTCAAGTTCGAGATGGAGATGACCGTGCAACAGATGAGAGAGATGCATGACCAGCATATCGCGGCTCTTACAACTCGTCAAGAAGAGCCCACTCGACCCAATCATCAGAATCAAGATGAGAATGAACGGGAAGGGAATGATATCAACATAATTATCCCCCCTGTCAATAACGACAATGGAGGTGGTCCTGTAGATGATAATGCAAAAGAGGACCACGTTATTTCTCCCCAAAGCCACTCGAAGATAGAAACGAGTGAAGACAAGAAGATGAAGGATTTGGAGAGCAAAATCAACGCGTTGATGAATGCTCAAGAGGTAACAAGGTCCGGCATACCATGTCCATATCCAAGGGAGTGGGAATCGATTCCATATCCGGCAAAGTTTAATTTAATCAACTTTACGCCGTTTGATGGAAATGGTTCCCCTACCCAACATTTAATATATTTCAAGTCTCACTTAGGAATAATCTCCGGCAATGAACCCTTGATGGTACGGTCATTCGTTGGCACTCTTCGCGGAGCGGCCTTCGATTGGTATCGTCGCCTCAAGCCGGGGAGCATCAGTAGTTGGGACGACATGGAGGACATGTTTCTGACGAACTTCTTCGACGACGACACTGAGGTCTCAATCAGCACTCTGTTTGAGGAGAAACAGAAGAACGGTGAGACAGTCGAAAACTTTGTGAAGAGGTTTCGAAATAAAGCGATGAATTGTAGGGATCCGGTCAGTGAAGATTTCATCCTCGAGACCTGTCATAACAATCTTTCCTTGGATATCCTCGAAGCTATGGGAATGGCGCCACCTAAGACCTGGAAGGACCTGAAGGTGCAAGGAGAACGAGCCGAACGATTCCTCAAAAGGAAGAAGGCGGAAAGGGGTCAAATAGCTAACAATGCCCCGCAACCGAACTTTATCCCTAGGGGTAAAGGGAAAGCACATGCAAATACTGTGGATGCGAATCAAACGTTCGAAGTACAAGCGCAGCCGCAACAGCAGCAACAAAAGGCGCCTCAACAATCAAGGTGGCAACAGCAGACCCCGAAGCCAAAAGCCTCGGAGCCGAAGTTCCCGAAAGTTTATTCGTTCAGAGAGGATGAAGTTCCCGGTATCTTCAAGTACCTCATTGAGAATAATAAGATCAAATTGCCTCCGGTCCAGGATCAAGAAGATGCCAAAAGAGTCAATGATCCAAAGTATTACGCATTTCACAGAGCGGTGCATCATCCTACCAAGGTGTGCTATGCCCTTAAGGACAAGATCCAAGCTCTAATCGATGTCGGGGTCATCACCATGAAGCAGCCGAAGGAGAAGAAAGTGGGTGCGAATGCAGTGACGATTAGCTTCGGCTCTTTTCCCTTGAACCAGTTCCAGCTTGAGCCAGTAATAAAGGCAGCAGTGAAGACGGTGAACGATGATCCTCACAAGCAACGCCAGAAAGGACTTGTGCCACACACAGCCCCTAATGGCGAAATTCTTTGGGTTCATCCAGATTTGATCGGAGACGAACAATGGACTGGAACCTCTTCCAAGAAAAAGTCAAAAGGGAAAGGTAAGTCTTGTTATGGAGCTTCTGCTATTCCAGGAAAAGACGACGAAGAAATCCCCGCCTTCCCGCTTTCTGAAGATGAACAGGAGGCCTTTGCGACCCGAAGCGGGAATGAGTATCACTACAGGTACCCGGATGCTTTCGAGCAATTAGGTACCAAAACCCCTCCTTCCAAAACATTGGCGGAACTAGGAATTGCAGCAATTCCCCCAACGCCTATAGCTACGGAGAAAGTCCAGCAGAAGGAGAAAGGGAAAGAACCTTTACGCCAAGAGGCCCAAAACCCGAGGCAGTCTCGATTCAATCATCCGATTGGAAGAGACAAACCGGGAAATGCGAACTCTCCACCCCATTTCGACATCATGGTGCAGTTGGCCAACATCCCGGCTAGGATAACCCTGTACGAGCTATTGCGTCTGTCCAAAGATACAAGGAAAGCACTACAAGAGGCCTTGAGCGACTCTGAAGCTTTTCTAACTCGAATCAAGCCATCTCCTGAAGAACCAGAACCGTCAACTCAGCACTGCAATCTCGCGGCGCATCATTTTCCATGCATCTCTTTCACCAAGGAAGACATGCAGACGAAGAACTCAAAGCATGATCGGCCGTTGTATTTCACAGGGCACATTGGCTCCAGCATGGTCAACCGGATCCAAGTTGATCCGGGTTCTGCTGTTAGCATCATGCCATTCCGATTGATGCATCATCTCGGAATCCCGATAAGCAAATTAGCCTCCACTGGCACGACGATTTACGGATTCAACACTAGCGGGTCTAGACCCTTGGGGAAGATTCGAATCAAATGCCAGATCGGGGATTTAAAATCAGAAGTTACTTGCTATGTGATTGATGCAGAAACGTCCTATAACTTACTGTTAGGTCGACCTTGGATCCACGGTAACCTTATAGTTCCGTCAACTCTGCATCAATGCCTCAAGTACGTAGACTCAAATAATGAACCGTTTAAGGGATTGGAGAACTATTTCACCGATTCCCTTCTATACGGCGCTGAATCCGATACTGAATCACCGACCCAAGGAACGGACAGCGGAGATGAAGCTGACACCGAATCCGGGTTTGATTACGATGGTGGTTTTGTACTTAATGACATTGTACCCATTGTAATCAATCTTGACGATGATAAATCATCGGAAAATAGTTGTAATTGGCAACTTGCCGAAGAACTATCAATAAACGATGATTTAGAGTACTCGATGTGTCTTGATAATGTCACTAAAAAGCTTTATGATAACCCTGATTTGTATATGCCTCTTCAATCATTTTGCATGACGAAAAAGCAGGTACAAGATCCATGCGGAGCAACACTTGTCATAGCAACGCTTGTCATCCCCGCGGGAGCATGGAGTGGAAAAGAAGTCGTCTACGGCAAAGGAAAAGAAGCTCCAATACCCGATCACTTCTTAGAAGAAGAAGACGATGAAGATAAACCTGCCCCTCATCTATTTAGATATGACGCAAAAGCACGCGATATGATGGAAAAGTATGGGTATGACTTCACACTCGGAGAAGGTCTTTTCTTTGGTCGAGGCCCACGAGTTCCACCTCGAATGGCCTATGTACCGAAGGGAAAACCCGATGATTATTATCGCCATAAAAGAGGTCTTGGCTATGTCTCCTCATCCGACGACGAATGTTGCTGGCAAATCATTGATCAGATCGCTAACAAGGCTAGAAACGGGTACTCTTCCGACTCTTCGGCTGGGGGTTCCGATGCTAGCCTTGGCGAGACTAAACATGCAGTATGGTGATAGGTTCGAGCAAAGAGAGCCTCCTACCGAAGATCAAGTACTCCAGGTAAATATGGGCAGCGAAGATAATCCGAAGCCTATATTCATTAGCGACAGCCTCCCGCCCGAAGAGAAAGAGGAGTTAATCTCTCTTATTAGGGAGTACATCGATGTGTTCGCCTGGAATTATGAAGACATACCAGGGCTCGATCCAAACGTAGCAGTGCATCGTCTCAATATCAAGACGGATGTCAAACCTGTCAAACAACAACAAAGACGGTTTCGTCCGCAAATGATGGAGGCGATCGAATCCGAAGTTAAGAAGCTTATTGACTCGGGCTTCGTTCGGGAGGAGCAACATCCAGAATGGCTCGCCGGAAGGTCAGGATTTGTATCGACTTTTGGGACCTCAATGCTGCTTGCCCAAAAGATGATTTTCCCCTTCCCATCACGGATGTTATCATCGACAATACGTGCGGGTTCGAGAGGATGTCTTTCATGGATGGTTTCTCTGGGTATAATCAAATAAAGATGCATCCAGATGATGAAAAGCACACCGCATTCAGAACGCCCCTCGGTGTCTTCTGTTACACAGTTATGCCCTTCGGCTTAAAGAACGCAGGTGCTACATATCAACGAGCTATGTCAAAGCAGGTGCTACATATCAACGAGCCATGTCAAAGATCTTTCAGGAGCATCTCCGAAAGACTGTCGAATGCTACGTAGATGATCTGGTCGTGAAAAGTCGTGATAAAAAAGATCACATTAAGGACCTGAAGACCATGTTCGACTTGATGCGAGCCCATTAATTGAAGATGAATCCTACCAAGTCTTTCCTCGGAATGTCCAGTGGCAAATTCCTGGGGTTTGTCGTCACTACCAAAGGTATTCACATCGACCCCGATAAGGTAAAGGCGATTAACGAATTGCAGCCTCTGAGAAACCTCAAGGAACTCAGAGGATTGCAAGGACGGTTGGCTTACATCCGCCGGTTCATCTCGAACCTCTCAGGAAAATGTCAACCATTCTCCAAGCTCGGTGTTCGCTATTCAGAAGATGCGGCATTATCTGGTCGGGCAGACCATTTATGTCATCTCTAAAGTTAATCCGGTTCGAGTATTCATGACTCAACCAGCTTCCATGAGCTGGCGATTAGCAAAATGGGCCTTACTCTTGTCCCAATATGACTTACATTTTAAACAACAGAAGTCAGTAAAAGGACAGGCCATCTGTGATCTCCTGGCAGACAATCCAACTACAGATACCGCCGAGATATATGACGACCTATCTGATGAAACCCACGAAGTCAACGCGACTTCACACCAACAAGTATGGCGTTTATACTTCGACGGCGCTTCACGAGCAACTCATGTAGCAAGTGCTCCTGGAAGTTCTAAAATCTCCTCCGGAGTTGGAGTGGTTTTAGTTTCCCCAGGAAAACATGTGATGCCTCGAGCCTACTCGTTAACCGAGCCATGCTCGAATAATGTAGCAGAGTATAACACATTGATTATAGGACTCAATTTCACTAAGGAGCTGGGGGTGGAGTATCTCGAGGCTTTCGGTGATTCTCAGCTAATAGTCAAGCAAGTTCAGGGAGAGTACGAGGTTCGAAGCCAAGATTTAATACCATACCATAAGATGGCAGTGGAGATGGCTGAATCATTCGAAGGATTCTTTATCGAACATATTCCACGGCTATAGAATACCTACGCAGACGCGTTAGCAGCATTGGCCGTATCTCTGGCACAACCTCCCGAAGCAGAGCAGTTTGTTACGGTAAGAACTGAAGTCCGAAGTCAAGATTTGATACCATACCATAAGATGGCAGTGGAGATGGCGGAATCATTCGAAGGATTCTTTATCGAACATATTCCACGACTACAGAATACCTATGCAGACGCGTTGGCCGCATTGGCCGTATCACTGGCGCAGCCTCCCGAAACAGAGCAATTTGTTACGGTAAGAACTCACCAACTTTTGATACCGCTCAACAATGAAGATGCCAAGGAAGAAGAGGTTCAAGAGGCGCACGCTACTCAAATCGGGTTCGAACCACGAGATTGGCGTTTCCCCATCATCGACTACGTCTTGCATGAAATCTTACCAGAAGATATAAAGGAAAGAGAGTCAATCCGGCGAAGAGCTCCAAGATTCTACTACAATACGGAGAATCGGACGCTATACCGCAGGGGGTACGATGGGTTGCTATTGCGCTGCCTATCAACCAAAGAAGCTGAAGAGGTCCTTAGGGAAGCGCACGAAGGAGAGTGTGGCAGAAGCTGAAGAGGTCCTTAGGGAGGCACACGAAGGAGAGTGTGGCGCACACCAACCTGGTCCCAAGCTTTACGATCGCATCAGAAGAATGGGGTATTTTTGGCCTTCCATGATGAATGATGCAATTGCATATGCCCGAAAGTGTAATGCATGTCAAATGCACGGGAATTATGTGCACCAACCTCCGGTGTAATGCATGTCAAATGCACGGGAATTATGTGCACCAACCTCCGGAGCATCTGCATCCTTCGGTCACATCATGGCCGTTCGAGACTTGGGGAATGGACATTGTTGGCTCTATAAATCCCCCATCAGTCAAAGGCGACCGGTTCATCCTGGCAATTACCGATTACTTCTCCAAATGGGCTGAAGCGGTTCCGCTCAGGGAAGTTAAAACGAGCAACGTCATTGGATTCATCAAGCACCACATCATCTATAGGTATGGAGTTCCAAGACGAATCATACATGACCACGGTCCTCAGTTTGTCAGCAACGCCTTCATAAGGTTCTGCGAAAAGTTTAAAATTCAGGACATCTCGTCGACGGCTTATAATCCTACAGCGAATGGATTAGCTGAAGCCTTCAACAAGACTATCATCAAACTCTTGTCAAAGATCGTGAAAACTAACAAACGAGACTGGAATGACAAGCTTGGCGCAGCTCTATGGGCCTATCGGACCACGGTGCGCACACCAACGGGAGCGACCCCGTATTCACTGGTATACGGATGTGAAGCTGTTCTTCCATTAGAAATCCAGATACCATCTCTTCGGATCGCTCTTTCAACCCAGATGTCGACCGAAGAACAACATCAGAAACGCCTCGAAGAACTCGAGAGGCTTGATGAAGAGCGCCTGGAAGCTCAACAACACATTGAATTTTACCAATTTACCAAGCTAGAATTTCTCGAGCCTTTGACAAAAAGGTTCGACAAAGAAGCTTCAAGGAAGGAGATCTGGTCCTCACTGCTCGCCGACCGATAATCCTCAATTCCAAGAAGAAGGGTAAATTTGAACCCAAATGGGAGGGACCATTCGTAGTGGAGACAGTCTACTCGAGTGGCGCCTATCGCCTTGTCACCAAGGACGGTGACCAGCTCATGATGCCGATAAACGGCAAATTCCTGAAAAAATACTATCCTTAGTATCTTCAGGACAACCAATGCATCGGGAAGTTCCCGGAAGAATACCACATGGGTATTCTTAGGGATAACCCGGTCATTGTGGAATTGACGAATAAGAAATCTACATTCGAACTCTGAAGGTCAGAATGTCTCTTCTTATTTTCATCAAAATACTCTAACTCTCATGAGTTATTTTTGTGAGATGAGATCTAATCCTCTGATAGGTTAATCTTTCCTCACCAAACCATCCGCTGATCAAATTAAACGACAGTGGATCCACCAACGTTTCCATTTGCCCATTGTTGGCATTTCTCAGACTCAACGTGTTAGGTCAGAATCACCTAGCATTAAAGTCTCCCTTTGAGTGATAATACGAGTTGGCGTTTTCTTTGCTACCCGTATTCCACTTTCTTTGCTTTCTGGTCAAACCTATAAAAGTTAGGGCCAAAGCCAAATTCCCCTCTCGATTCCTCCAATGAACGAGAGGTCCACTTTCAAATCGAGTGATCATACTTTCCTACAGTTAGGGTCATCCCAAACCTTTGCTTGGTCAAACCTTCCTACAGTTAGGACCAAAACCAAAATCCCCTCTCTATAAAATTCTTCCTCTTCAGCACCGGGAGATAGAATATAAAATTCTTCCTCTCCTCGGACCTTCCGATTCTCGGAGTGGAGATCCCACTCTTAGTTTCATCCTTCCGGATTCTGGGGGTGGAGATCCCACCTCGAGTTTCCTTTCCAGCTGTAGATAGAATATAAAATTCTTCCTCTTCAGCACCGGGAGATAGAATATAAAATTCTTCCTCTCCCGTTTCCCTTTCCGGCCGAAGATAGAATATAGAATTCTTCCTCTTCAGCACCGGGAGATAGAATATAAAATTCTTCCTCTCCCGTTTCTCAGTCTGTCTTTGCTTTTAGAAAAGACACGATTCTCAACTTCCAATCCGGGCACTCGATGCACGGAGAATTTTATCCCGAAGCCTAAGTAGGGATAAGTCAACGCCTAACACGCGTTGCCGGGTAGTCTATTCCCGTGAAAAAGACGAAGCCTATGTATTCAAAGTCATAGCACTAAGTCTAAGAAAAGCGATTTTCTTAGCACAACGTTACATGTGAGACGGGCTTTAATAATTCACATGCTAGTCCGATTTCAAACGGTAATCGGTAAAGACATATCAAACCCGTTGAGGGCTGGGGGTTTGCCAAAAATCCCATAAATCTGTCATTCAGAATAAGTACAGAAAGATCACAAAAGAAGCAAATGCGGAGTTTCTATTAATAGACCGAGTCAAAAGCGTACAATGAAAAGCTCGTTAGCCCGAAGGCAGTTGGCGTTCGAGGATATGAGACTTTAAACTAAAGAGTCTATTTACATAACTCCGCTCGAGTTCCGCCTGCAGATTAGCTCGAGCAGATTCTTCAGAATGGCTTAGAATCTCTGCGGCCTCACTCTTCAGCTTCATCAGTATCTCCTGGGTGGATCCGAGCTCCTCGAGTGCCTGTTCACGAGAACGCTCTAGTCCAGCCAGGTCATCTGCAATAAGAGTGGCAGATTCCTCGGCGTGCTTCAAGGCCTCTCTCAACCTAGTCGCTTCCTCGCGGTTCGAGTCCAAAGAGCGTAGTAGCTCAGCTCTCTCCGTATCTTTCCTCGCCACATTAGCCATTAGCTGCGCAATGGATCTCTCATGTGACTGAAGCTCGCATCCGATAGAAGATTTCAGGTCACGCCACTGTGCCATCCTAAGCTCCAACTGAGAGGACACGAAAGAAGAAGCCCCGGTAACCTCCAACTCCTTTAACTCTCGTATCTCTGACTCCAGGGCGGCGAAATCGGCAGTGAAGGAATCGGCCAACTCCGGGTATCCTTCTTCCCTCATCATCATCATGTGGCGAGAAAAGGAACGCCGGAACTGATCGAAGCCGCTTCCTCTGTGAAGAAGCTTCTCGATCAGGCCGTTATAAAAGGCGGTGAAGAAGCTGAGGTCCGTACGAAAAGCCTCCCTGTCAGGAACAGTATCGACCAAAAGGATGCGGACACGCTCGTATAGGGAAGATCGAGATCCTACAAGCAACAACATAGAAACTCAGCGGATTATCGAATACGATAAGGAAATTCAAAAGGCGAGTTCCGAGCATACCAACGCCAACGGACGTCCCCTCAGGTTGAGGTCCGACAGGCTCTGAGACAGTGGCAGAAGTAGTCATAGAGGGTATATCAACCACTGCAGGCGGATTGCTCATATCACTCGGTAAGGGCGGGGAGGCACTACTTCTATGCAGGCTTTCAGCCCCGGGAACTGTAGTAGTATCAGGCTCAACGGCCGGTCCTATAGTTACATTCCTATATTAGCCAAATGAAAATTTGGACAAATAAGGAGAACCGGAACAAGAAGATCTCATGCATACCTGCAATTCCCCCGTCCTCAGATGCAGTCGGAATGCCAAGAGTCATAAGAGTATCGGCCCAAGCGGCTGGTCCTATGGTGGCACCCTCTTATTAGTCAAAATGAAAATTTAGACAAATAAGGAGGATTGGGATAATAAAGTCATCTGCATACCTGTAGATCCATCATCCGTAGGCATCTGAGGAATACCAGGAGTCATATGAGAAGTACGATATCCCCAAATCGTATGCGTACATGCGAGCCCGTCACTCCGAGGCAAGCTGGATATGCCAGGGATCGATATCGGGCTAATCCCAATGGTTGGCGCTGCAATAATTAATCATTCGTTAGCCAGATAAAAGATCAGGCAAGAGGAAAGGAATCAGACATATACCGTTGGATGAATCATTCCCAAAGAATGGTCTCTCGGTTCCTCTGGAAGTCTGCTCAGCCAGCATGTCAGCTAATAAGCCGGCATCGGGCTTCGAGAATCTTGGCCTGTCCATCGCAACACCTGCAGGGTAACCTGAATATTAAAAGATGAGGAAAGCTCGAGAAAATACTTTCAGCAAAAACGGAAGATCTTCCTTCCCCATGCTTGAGGAAAGTAACATTGGATGTAGATATACCTGAATATGGGACTGGGGGCTCAACATTATTCATCTGCTCAAGATCGATGTTTAGATCGATGCCCAAAGACCCATCATGAAGGGCGTCGCACATCTATTGCATAAAGCAATCCATGTTATCAGCACCAGGAGATACCGAACCCGGTGGGAGTTCACCCTCTTCGAAGAAACCTGGAGCATGGAACATGGTTACAAATCCCAAAAGGTAAACAGCTTTAAAGCAATGGCAATAAAATGTTACCTTCCCCTCCATCAGCGGTGCTTCCTAAGTCCGCTCCGTAAGGGCGCTGACCGTCGTGGGGCTTATGAGCGGTCTTCTTCCTCTTCGGGGCACCAACCCTCCGAGGACCAAAGGGTCGGTCATGCACAGGCCTGTCACACGTTTCAACGTGTGTAGGAGCCGGCGGCTCATGATCGTCGGCTGTCCTACCTAAAGTAACAATAGCCATTTCATTAAATGGACAAGAGCTGTTATTAATGGAGAAGGAGAATCAAAGAGGCAGGACAAACCGATATCAAAATCCCCTCCTTCGGTATCCGCATCCACATATTCTTCATCGGAAGTCTCGTCTTCGTCACCCGTAGGGAGAAGCTCTTCATCATCTGTGAGAAGAGATTTGGCATGCCCTTTTCTCCGCTTCTGAGCAAGCTCAGCCCTGCGACCAGCCATCATAGCAGCCCGGACTGAGTACTCGGACTGTAACTCTGAGAGGCTCCTCACACTGATGGATTCATAGGCGGAAAGGAACCACTTGCAGTTGAGAAAAGTAGTCAGCGGCTTACGCCTATATGAAGGGAGAGCAAAATGGGCTCCAGTGCAGCCCACCATAGTCCACAACCACGCTCGTACGCCATCAATCAGTCCTCCCTTAACCTGTAGGCTACGGCTCGGATTCCCGACATACAGTTGGTCGTAGCCGAACTGATGAGCAAAGCGGCAAGGGAGATAAGGCTCTATGTGGCATTGATTCTTCATCCGGAGGACGAGATACCCAACGCGGATGTTCACTAGCCACCGGAAGC
>NC_033797.1:114087518-114117774 GCF_001876935.1 Asparagus officinalis
TTAAGGCCCATAATCCCGGGTCGAAGACCACGAACGTCATGATACCCGTTAGAGCCGGGGGTCTTATGGTGAGTGGCATATCCACACTGAACCCGCTCAGCATCTTCAGTAAGGTGCCAAGACATCTGTCGCTCCACGGCCTGCCCCTTCAAGTGACTGAAAGAATGTTGGCGCGGAATCGAGGGGATGTACAAACAAGCTCCCTCGTCAAGAGTCAGCCAGTGCTCCTTGCCAAGGGTCAGCGCAGCAGGATCCTCGACATGGTCCCCGAATAAGAAGCTCGGCTTCTGTAAAGCCTGAGTGGAGGTGGAATCGGCGGTAAAGGAGGCATCTGTGATCAGCTGACGCAAGCAATGGCGCCCTCCTTCCCGTATCAATCGGCAAGAGTCGTCTGAGCGATTTCTATCGAACCGAGGAAGTGGGCTGACAGCCTGCCTAAGGGAAGCTGAAGAGAAGACCTCCCGACTACAACCGGTGTTGGCGTGAGGAGGAAAAGAACGAGGCCGCGGGGGAAGATGTCGCGGGAACCTCTTCCTCACTATGCTGTGAATGAGAACGACTCCTACGAGGTCGAGATCGGCGTGGAGACATTGAAATCTGCAACAAAAAGCATCAAGTCAGGTACAATCTAAAATATGAATACACGAAATTTAAAAGGGAAATTAAGAACTTTAATTAAAATCCTGTACATAAATAGGATTTCATAATTGAAGTCTAGTTAAACCTACAAATTTCGTGCATACGAGACAATGATTGTCACCTTTCGCGGTGAATTTTGGTGGAATACCCAAAATACCCTTCGTGTTCAAGGCCAAAATTCGGGTCAAGGACACGCCCGGGTCGGGTCGTGGTCATCACATCTGATCATATAGCACCCCCCAATACCTCACAATTTTGGTTAAATTTTGCAAATAAACCCTTTCGCAGAATTTGGCCAATTGTGCATAAAAACCCCTCCACTGATTTTGGTTTGATCTCCACATGCCGTTATCAAAATTTTGATCATGAATTTGTGGTCTAAACTCCTTGGATTTCAGCCATAAATTCGCGGCCTTTTTGCAAATAAGCCCCTCTAAGACATTTATGGGCTGTTTTGCAAATTAACCCCTCAACAACTCTTGCATAAAGCACCCTTCATTTTTCTTGATCAAATAAACATGAATCCAAGCCTCAAAATTGCAGTTCTATCTTTGCATAAAAGCCCCCACGAATTTCAGTCCCATTTTGCAAATAAGCCCCCCAAAATTCGGCCATATTGCCTCTTTTGCACAAAACCCCCCAAAGCATTGTGCATACACAACCCCTTTGCCTACTATAAGAGTAAAGATGCAATCTTTATCAAAAAATGAGAGGAGAGAGGATTGTGAAGGGGAGCTTACCCAAATCAAGAGGTTTGAGAACCCTAATTCCAAGGGCCAAGACTCGAGCTTGAAGGTGGAAGAAGAAACCCTAGTTGGAGGAGATCAATTTCGGCCAAGGGATGAACACCAAAAATCCGAAAATTCCTTGTGGAGTTTATGGGTTTTAAGTTCTTGAAAGAGAAGAAACAATGGTGGAAGAAGGAGGAAGAAGAAAGGGTTTGAAATATAAGAGGGAATCCTTTTGAAAATTTGAAAAGAAGGGGGAAAACAAAAGAGGTAATAAGACCAAAGCAAGAGAAAGCTAAGCAAACAAAAGGAGGAAAAAGACAAAAGAGAGGGGAGAGGGGGTGTCTCGGCCCCAAAACCGAGACACCCTAGGGTGTCTCGGCCTTGGCCGAGACACCCCAAGGTGTCTCGGCCTTGGCCGAGACACCCCAAGGTGTTTTGGGTCCTATTTTGTCCTCGTACGCCTGTTTTAGGCCCGAATTCGCCCGTTTCCGTCGATTATTGGATGTCTTGATGAAAATCGACACCAATCAATGTTCGACGATCCGAAACCCTAAAGGGTCAACGCCGGTCAATGCGTAACCCTAGGTCAACGCCAGTCAACGCGTTGCAATCAAAAGTCACCGTTTGACGATTCAAAACCTAAGGGTCAACGCCGGTCAACGCGTAACTCTAGCCAGTCAACGCGTTGCAACCAAAGTCAATGTTTGACAATTCAAAACTCTAGGGTCAACGCCGGTCAACGCGTAACCCTAGGTCAACGCCAGTCAACGCGTTGCAACCAAAGTCAACGTTTGACGATTCGAAACCCTAGGGTCAACGCCGCTCAACGCGTAACCCTAGGTCAACGTCAGTCAACGCGTTGCGACCAAAGTCAACGTTTGACGATTCAAAACCCTAAGGGTAAATGCAGGTCAACGCGTAACCCTAGGTCAACGCCAGTCAACGCGTTGCGATCAAAGTCAACGTTTGACAATTCAAAACCCTAAGGGTCAACGCCGGTCAACGCGTTGCGACAAAAAGTCAACACACGGTGGTCCGAAATCCTGAGCCAGCACAATGTGACGGAGGTAGTTCAAAGTCAACTCAACGACACGAGCCAAACTCAATTCATCAGCTGCAGACTCGAGACTCCGACAACGGCCAAGCGATAAACGCAGTGCCGGAAGAACTTCGGCTATTCGTCAAAGCATCGAATAGACCAAAAATCGAAGGAGCCAAGAGTTGAAGCTAACTACAGGTCCTTACGCCAACTGAAGGCTAGACCAATCACATCCAAAGTATCCCAGCCTCTTCTATAAAAGAAACGAGTCCGGAACACTTTGGAGGGGGTATCTGTAGGCATCGAAAATTGCCTATAGGTCTCCACGAACGGTTCAGTGTTAAAGAGCGACGATGAACATCACTATCCGATCCACAAGAGTCCAATTGACGTCGACGAATGATCGAAGTGAATCGACGAGCTACGTGAGCTGATAGGATTTCGGAACAACGAAGACCCGGGCCAATTAGGAATCCGGTGATGTTCACAAAAAGAACAATGCCCCTCATGCCTCGATCACTCTACAGATAATCCAACCACCATAACGGATCGAACTCTTCGTCAAGCATCCAACGCACTTGGAATCACTCAAATTCGAGTTCGGACGAAGAATCTACGGGGACAACAACCAAATACACCTCAACGGAGTCTCAGAAGTTCCAAAACACCCCAAGGGGTGTCTCAGAAATTCCGAGACACCCCAGGGGTGTCTCGGAAATTCCGAGACACCCCTAGGGTGTCTCGGAATTTTCGAGACACCCCTAGGGGTGTCTCGGATTTTTTGAGACACCCTAGGGTGTCTAGGCACCCTAGGTACTCCCTATGGCTATAAATAGCCACCCCTTACCTCATTTTTCAAGATCTGGATTTTGGGAGAGAAAGGCGAAGCCCTGCTGCAACGAAGAGTGGTCGAGCGCTTCAACCGAGGAGGAGAGGTCTTCATCAGAGTCTTCATCACCCGTTCCCCCCTTTCCTTAGTATTACCCTTCGCCGGTAATCACTAAGAAGAGCTGATATCTCGTTTTAGTCAAGATAGACGCTTCAGGCTTCTAGATCTCACGCGGATCGACGAAGCTCTGTCCGATTTTTCGGAAACAGATCTGATTGCCCGGTGGTCCACGGATATTGACGTCCCCGTCACAGGCCAAAGACCCACGCAAGCAAGAGACCGCAAAACAGGATCTTGCGTTTATTTTCAAGAAAGTTGTAATCTTTATTTCTTTGTTATTCGAATTCATTGTAACGACTGAAGTTTAATGAAATCAATGATGAAGGCAACTTTTCCTGAAAACACTCACCTTGAAGCCAGAGCAAAAGACCGTATCCACCAATATGATAGCGGTCCAATTCGGTGACTTCCCTCCGGTAGCGGCCGTAAATGGTGTTGTCCTCATTCATAAAGGAGAAATGCACCTGAAAAACACCGACTTGTATAGTCAGAAGGACAAGGGGTTGGTACCCCTCACTACCCCTAAAGGGGAGATCATGTGGGTACATCCCGACCTGGTAGAAGATTGGCAGAAGAAGAAAACCACGTCCAAAAAGAAGAGAGGAAAAGCTAAGTCATCCAACATGATTAGTCCCTCTGTTAATGAGAATGATGATCATCTCAAACCTCTTACTGACTCAGAAGAAGTGAGGATTGCCCTAACAGCATACCCAAGAGACAACCCTGGCACTCGGTCAGGAAAAGCTTACTTGAGGGATTACAGCCAGAACGCTCAAGAGGTTGAAGAACAGCCCCAAGACACTGGGGGTTCTGTCCCAAAGAAGCCGGTCGATAAAGGGAAGCAAAAAGAGCTCCGGTTCAACAAAAATCTTCACCAGGAACCCGGGGAGTCGAGCACTCCCTTCCAATTCAATGTCATGGCACAACTGGCTAACATACCAGCCAGGATTACCCTGTATGAGCTCTTGAGGTTATCCAAAACTACCAAGGAAGCTCTAATCAAAGCCTTAAAGAACACGGAGAGCTTCATCACCCAAGTCACTCCAATTCCCGAAGCTTCTGATGATCAAACTTGTCGGTAATGTCTGCAAGCGGCGAGAAGTTTACCCTGCATATCATTTACTCAAGAAGACATGCAGGTCAAACACAAGCACGACAGGCCGCTATACTACACGGGGTATATCAGATCCTCTGAAATCAGTCGTGTCAAGTTGACCCAGGCTCAGCGCTCAGCATCATGCCTTATAGGGTCATGCAGGTCTTAGGGATTCCCATGCATCGACTGAACACTACCCAGACTACCATCTTCGGGTTCAATGCAAATAGCACTCAGCCTCTGGGGAAGATCAAACTTAGGTGTCAAATCGAAGATCTTAAGTCCGAAGTGACTTGTTACATCATAGATGCGGACACGTCCTACAACCTTTTGCTAGGACGACCATGGATACATGCAAACCGCATTGTCCCATCTACCCTACATCAGGTGATAAAGTATGCTAATGATGAGGGAGAAGTTCGAACTCTAATCGCAGAAAAATACCCTTTCCATGGGGTGGAAAACTTTCACACCGATTCCGTTTTCTACCTGGAATCCCAGGAGAAAGAAGATGTGGACAGCGGTAACGAAGCTGATATCGAACCGGATCCTGAAGAAGATTGTCCATGGGAATTGAATCTAGATGTAATGGGTCAGGATGAGAGCAATAATAATGTACCGAGTGAGGGCGAGTGGTGCATTAATGAAGATTTTATTTTGGCGTACTTGTCTGATGTGTCCTCTAAAAATAAACAAATAGAGAATGATCATAATGCAGGTACCAACTCATGGCACACACTGTGCACAGATGCATCACTCACATTACCAATCAAGTCATCCTTCGCGTCAGATGAAGAAGCAGAAGACGCACAGAAGGCTTTCTTTAAAGTCCCATCCAAAAGGAAAGGACAGAAGCCGATCTGTTTTGGTAAAGTCAAACCCGAACAACTCAAATGAGGAAGTTCAGAGGAAGATGACGGAGTTCCTCAATTCCATTACCATGAACCCAATTCTATATATTTAATGAAACGAATGGGGTATAACTTTAATGAAAAACAGGGTTTAAATTTCGGGAAAGGTAGGCGAACCCCGATCCGAATGTCTCTCACTCCCGAAGGAAAGCCTCCAGACTACTATCAAAAAACCGGAAGGGGTCAGGGTTACGTCACAACCCCCCATGTCTCAAAAAATGAAATTCGTAATTATCTGCGTCAGGACCATTCATCCGGAACATCCTCATGGGAATCCGACGTCAGTGTCGAGCCTTTCTTCAAAAATTTGACTATGAATATGGTTTCAACTAGTCATCCAGATGAAGACGCAGGGGGTGATGAAGGATTAATCGAATCAACCAATGATCCTTGAATCAAACGCCTCAACATATTGTGGGATATGTGCTTCGAACAACGCGAACCACCCACTGAAGATAAAGTGATCCAGGTCAACATGGGAAATGAATCTAACCCTAAGCCTATCTTTATAGCCGAGGACTTATCATCATCCGAAAAAGAGGACCTTATATCTCTCATCCGAGAATATATAGATGTCTTTGCTTGGAATTATGAAGATATGCCTGGCCTGGACCCGAAGGTTGCCATGCACCGTCTCAACATCGATCCGGATGCAAAACCCGTTAAACAACAACAACGTCGGTTTCGTCCAGAGATCATGGAAGCAATTGAGTCTGAAGTTAAAAAGCTTATAGACTCGGGCTTTGTTAGGGAAGAACAACACCTGGACTGGGTGGCCAACATTGTTCCAGTTCCTAAGAAGAACGGTAAGGTCCGGATATGCATTGATTTCCGTGATCTTAACGCAGCTTGTCCAAAAGACGAGTTTCCTCTTCCTATCACTGACGTCATGATCGATAACACCTGCGGATATGAAAGAATGTCTTGCATTGACAGATTCTCCGGGTACAATCAGATCAAGATGCACCCGGAAGACGAAAAGCATACTGCTTTTAGAACACCACTGGGGGTGTATTGCTACACAGTGATGCCCTTCGGCCTAAAAAACGCAGGTGTAACTTATCAACGTGCAATGAACACGATCTTTCAAGAACATCTATGAAAGAAGATCGAGTGCTACGTTGATGATATAGCAGTAAAGAGCTAATGTAAAGGTGATCATCTTACAGATTTGAAGACAATGTTTGAGATCATGCGAGCTCATCAGCTGAAGATGAACCCGACAAAATCATTCCTCGGAGTATCAAGCGGAAAATTCCTGGGATTTATCATTACCTCCAAGGGAATTTCTCTTGATCCGGAGAAAGTGCGTGCCATCCAAGACATGCCACCTCCGAAGAATCTCAAAGAGCTCAGAGGTTTGCAAGGCAGACTGGCCTACATTCAAAGATTCATATTAAATCTTTCAGGGCGTTGCCAACCTTTCTCTAAGCTCATGAAGAAAGGAATATCCTTTGTTTGGGATGGAGGGGATGGAGAGTGTCAAAAAGCATTCAAGGAGATTAAGAGATATCTCACTCAACCGCCAGTTCTCGTGGCCCCAATAACAGGAAAACATTCCTGTTGTATGTGAGAGCCATGGACCATTCTCTTGGGGCTTTGTTAGCCCAGAACAACGATCAAGGTCAAGAGCAAGCCATCTATTACCTGAGCAGGACCATGATGAGAGCCGAACACCGGTATAATCCGGTCGAAAAAGAATGTCTCGCCTTGGTATTCGCGATTCAAAAGATGCTACATTACCTAGTTGGACAAACAATTCAGGTCATCTCCAAGGTGAATCCCTTGAGAGTTCTGATGACTAAACCATCATCTCTAAATTGCCGGCTAGCAAAGTGGGCCATTCTCTTGTCACAATACGACATGTAGTTCATGCCTCAAAAGGCGGTCAAGGGTCAAGTACTGGCAGACTTCTTAGCCGATCACCCAGTACCAGGAACGTCTAAGTTGTATGAAGAATTACCTGACGAAGTCGCTGAAGCTTGCGCTACTCAAGAAGTTACGCAAGTGTGGAAATTATTCTTCGACGGTGCGTCTAGAGCAAACCCTTATGGAGCAATCACCGCAGGAGTAGGAGTAGTATTAATCTCTCCGAACGGTCACGTAATCCCAAGGGGATTTTCCCTAATCGAACCTTGCACCAACAATGTAGCCGAGTATAATGCTCTGCTATTAGGAATGCAATTTGCTGAAGAACTTAATATTCAGCACCTCGAGGCTTACGGTGACTCTCAGCTCATCGTTAATCAAGTCCGAGGGGAATACGAAGTACGTCATGAGGATCTAATCCTGTATTACTTCGCAGTGCTAAAGCAAGCTCAAAAGTTTGAAGGTTTCTTTATCGAATATGTACCACGAGCTCAGAATGCGTATGCAGATGCTTTAGCCTCCTTGGCAACTTCGTTAGCATTACCACCGGAGGCTGAAATAATGATTCCAGTCACGGGACGCAAACTATACTTTTCCAAGATTCCTATGGAGGAAAATCCAGACAAGACAACGACAGGAGAAGTCTGTACAACCTCTATGGAGTTCGAATCTAGGGATTGGAGATTCCCATATATCAATTACGTCCTGTACGGGATTCTGCCAGATGACCCTAAGGAAGCGGCCTCTATCAAACGAAAGGCCCTCCAATTCTATTACGATGCAGTTTCTCAAGTCCTGTATCGTAAATCGTATGATGGAGTTTTGCTTTGATGCCTCTCTCGGAAAGAAGCGAAAGAGGCCCTCAAAGAAGCTCACGACAGAATGTGTGGGGCTCATCAGCCCGGAGCTAAATTAGGAGATCGCCTCAGACGAATCGGCTATTATTGTCCAAAGATGTTCTCAGATGCAGTTGACTACGCTAAACGTTATCACGCATGCCAAATTCATGGGGACTTCATCCACCAAGCACCTGGGAACTTACACCCCACATCGGCATCCTGGCCCTTCGAAATGTGGGGTATGGATATCGTAGGACCGATTTCCCCTCTGACGTCCAAGGGACACCAGTTCATTCTAGCTGTGATCGACTATTTCTCCAAATGGGCGGAGGCAATCCCATTGAAAGAAGTCATGACTTCAAATGTAATCAAGTTCATCAAGCATCACATCATCTACCGTTTTGGAGTCTCGAGGCGAATAGTTCACGATAATGGGACACAATTCGTCAGCTTTGGGTTTTAGAGATTTTGTGACAGATTCAGAATCCAAAGTGTCGCATCTACAGCATATTATCCGCCAGCAAACGGTCTTGCAGAAGCTTTTAACAAAACCATTGTGAAGCTTCTCAAGAAGTTTGTTTCCAAGAGCCGACGCGATTAGGATGAAAGACTCGGTGAATGTCTATGGGCCTACCGCACAACGATAAGGACACCTACAAGATCCACGCCGTTCTCTTTAGTATATGGTTGCGAGGCTGTATTGCCATTGGAAATCCAGATCCCTTCTCTGAGAGTTGCTATTACAACTGGACTAACAGAAGAAGAAAAACATCAACGACGTCTGTAAGAACTTGAAGCCTTAGACAACAAACGACTTCAAGCTCAACAACAGATCGAATTATATCAAGCCCGTATTTCTAAAGCCTACAACAAAAAGGTTAAAGAACGGATTTTCAAGAAAGGCGATTTAGTTTTAGCCAACAGACGACCCATAATGATGACACATAAAACCAAAAGGAAGTTCAATCCTAAATGGAAAGGGCCCTTCGTAATAGAATCGGTCTATTCGAATGGAGCTTATCGCCTCATCGATCAAAAAGGAGATAAGCTCATGATGCCAATTAACAGAAAATTTCTTAAAAGATATTTTCCATAAATCATGCAGCCAAGTCAGGCTGGGGGTTACCAATTCATAGTGTATTTCGGGAATATTTTTTTATCTTCCTGTCTTGTATGTCGTCATGTTAACATTACACCTCTGACGATTGAAATTTTCTGGAATTATTCTAAGTGATAATAAAGAGAATTTTGTTTTCATGATAAGTTAGCACTACACTTACAGCATTCGCATTACTTTTCATTGTCCTGAACTAAATTTCAACAAAAGAAATGATGCAAGGCAAAATGATATCGTTTTCATTCAAGATTGTTAATCTAAATACAAAGCGATGACAATTGAAATGAAAGCGATAAAAAATTATTCCCTAGCTAAAAAGCAATCCAAATTCTAAGCGTCGGGGCCCATCAGCCTAAAGGACTTGAGCTAAGATTTCAAAGCCGATATTTTCTCCTCACGAGCCTTTTTGACTTCATCTGTTATCTTGCTCTGGAGCTCCTATTCATTTGCTGCTGCTTCTGCAATCTCTCTCCTAATCTTGTCGGCAGCAACAAGTTCATCGCAATAGCCTTTGAGAAGCCCGTCACAGTAAGCAGCTAACCCTTTTAGAACTTCCATATCACCAACTAACTGAGCATTTATCTGAGATAGCTCAACACCAGCATGAGTAAATTCTGTTGTAGTATCCCGGAGACCCACAGCAAAATTGCCCAGGTCCACTTGTACTTGGAGATGTTCCCCACGCAGGCGGGCAATGCGAGAGTCTGTTTCAGACAGACTCTTCCGAAGAGCCTCTTGGTGTTGTGCTTTCAAAGTTTTGGCCTGAGAAAGAGCCCGATCCACTTCTGATTCGATGTCGTCGCGTTGTAGCATTGAAAGGAATTCTAACTCATATTCTAGAATAACAATGCTCTCACGACAATTATCGGTCCACAATGCATTCCCCTGGTTCCTAAACTTGACAAGACACTCCAGCAGATGGGGTTCAAAAACCTTGAAACTCACGTCCCCGAGACTAACGACGTCGATAGTCATTTGCATCCAATATTCTAATTGTTCGATGAGCTTCCTTAAAGTTTTCGAGCTTGGGGGTGGAGCAGTCGGATAAATAAAGCAATTCGCATAATCAGTGCGAGTGGGGCAATGGACAGCTTCAGATGATAACTGTTCAGGCATATTTGACACTAAGCCTGGGGTGGCCGACCCCCGTCCACCTGTTGTCATTTCAAGACCGGGAAGAGCAGCTTGAAGCATAGTATCCTCTTTGTTCTCTGGAGGTGCGACAGATGCCGACTTTATGGCGTCCCCTATCAACTTGGCCCCCTTGGAGTTTTTAGCTGCAACGGATTTTCACTTGTGAATTCTCTTCTCATATTCGCCTTCCTACTCAGTAGTAAGAGCCCGCTTCCCTGACGATCTCAAGGAGTGAGGCTCAGGAGGGGGTGCTCCCTTAAGAAACCCTTTAGTGTCCTCTGCTTCAGAAGGCTCAGCAGCGGGTAATTCCTTCGGGATCTCCTCGATTCCGACCGCCTCTCGTTCGCAGGACAGATAATCCTCTATCCCTAGCAATCGAGTCCTGGCAGAACCACTTCTCGATTTATAAAGTTCCCGGATTTCATTTATGCATGAAGTATATATATCATATTCGGGGATTTGAGAAGCTTTGTCAAACCAATCACGGAAGTCAGCTACGGCGGAACAACTAGGCGGCAAACTAGGCAGAGTAAACTGCGCATGAGTCCCGCGGGCGGAAAAGAAATACCAAGCGCGAGCACCTTCGTATAAATTCCCGATGTGAGCTAATCGCGGATTAGGGTTACCAACATAAAGCTGGTCATACCCGAACTGTCGAGCAAAACGCGAGGGAACGTATGGCTCAATTATGCATCTCTCACCTAGTCGGAAAACCAAGTAGCCCACTCTGATAGTGAGAAGCCATTGGAAGGTCCCTGTATTCAAAAGCGAGGACCCTTCGAAGACTACGTCGCCAAACTTCGGGCCTTCTTCTTCAGCCCCATCGAATCAAGGGCGGCAACAAAAAAGATCATAATTGTCTTCCAAAGACAAGAGTTGTCTAACCCGGGCTATGTACACGGTCATCCATGTGGCTGATTCAAGCCTCTGTTTGAAAGGAACAGAGGTGTCATTATCATGTATGATCCCCGTCATCAAAGAAGGACAATGCAGCACAAACCAAGCCACTAAATAAGTATAGGGCATTGATACACGGGGTTGGGGAGTCTTCCAAACTTTCCTCCCAGCAACATTCATCTCCTTAACGTCGAGGAGTTCAGAAATCAAATCCCTTAAGCCTCTCTGCAGACAACCTGTCATTGCAGAGAGAAGACTTAGAGGTCTCCCATGAGCTAGGAGAACGTCTGGGTAGACTACCTCAACCAAGATCGATTCAACTGGTTTCGACGGCACGACGCACCGCTTCAACCATAGCATAAAGAAACCAGCTAGAAGGGCTGTGTCAGAGATGGGAATTGCAGCTCGATGATGAAAACTTTCAAATTCACTGTCAGCTTCAAATTCATCTTCTAAATACTTGTTCTTATAAGTGGCATTAGGAGCCTTGATGCGGGCTTTAATGCTCTTAGAAGAGCTTACAGCAAGACGGGTCACCTTCAAATCTTTCTGACCCAAATTCTGAAATAGATAATCTTCCCAGGCAGTATGCTTGAGACCACCTCCACGCATCCTAGCAACCTGAGCGCAGATGTGGAAATGACACATCAACTCCCAAAAAGTGCTATATATTTCTGGATGAGCAGTCTTCAGGATGGAAAATTCTTCAGTTGTAGGAACAAATTCTTCATAGGGCATTTGCCCAAAGGATAGTCCTGATACTGCATGCATCTCGTGGAGAGCAAATCCTAACTCCCCGACGGGCGTGAAAAAGGTACAGCTATCCGGATTATACCGCTCCAACATAGCAAAGAGAAAGGGATAGTTCTGGGCGATTTCGCGCCTTGTAGCCTGTACTAGCATTGTAAGGCCAGACTGAGCGAGAGGCTCCTTGAGTTCCTCAAGAACAAAATCCACCATCCGGGTCCACCAGCCATCCTCTCCAGAGAACAACCAACCAGGAGAACGAAATGCTTGTGCAGGAAATTCCCCTCGAGCAGCGATGAATTGGCGTATAAAGATGTTCGCCGGAAGAGGTGCCTCTTGAGCAAGGTCCTTTTTCTCAAATCTGTCAGGCCTCAGACCCTTGAGTTGCCCACCAATGTGTACCCGGGATGATCGACCAGATCCAAATGAAATGTTCTCCTTCTCCTTGAAAAGGTCGAAGGCCAAACCTCGGCGACCACCGACACTCAGAAAATATGAAAGTGGGTACATTCTCTTCATACTTGGAAGAAAGAATAAACGATCATCGATTCTTCACAGCATCCGAGAATCTTCTACATACCCAACTTAGCCATCAGCAGATATATGGTCTCCGAACAAAAACGAGGGTTTGACAAATTGATCCAGACCCACAGGGGTTTCTAGATCCAGATCAGTGATCAGAGCCCTAAGGGTGGAACACCCAGCAAACCTAATTAAATGTACCCGCTCCAAGCTAGGGAAAGTACATAGAGGAATCTCCCTGTGAAGACCAAAAGCTCTCCCCACTTCTGGATCGTCAGTATAACTGAAGTGTTGCTCTAGCAGAAGTGGCACGTTGGGAAAAAGCACTGCGAAATCAGGAACAAATAGTTAGTAACTGAAATAGATTGCTAACACAAAAATTGAGTTATAATACGAAAGACAAATTGCTCGTGTCAAGCCTTAAATACAAGGGCCAACCCTTGCATTAATACTTGGACGCAGAGGTTGAACCCTGCGTTGTAACACTTGAACGCAGAGGTTGAACCCTGCGTTGTAACATTTGAACGCAGAGGTTGAGCCCTGCGTTGTAACACTTGAACGCAGAGGTTGAATCCTGCGTTGTGATATTCAGACGCAGAGGCCAAGACTCATGTTCAACATAGAGTCTTAACTCTACGTTACTTGAACACAGAGTCCTAACCCTGTGCTCCTAATTTTAACGTGGAGACTCAGCTCTACGTTTTCTAAACGCAGAGTTTTAACTCTGCGGTTTCCAATTTTAACGTGGAGACTCAGCTTTACGTTTCCTAAACGCAGAGTTTTAACTCTGCGGTTTTTTAATTTTAACACGGAGTTGTAACTCTGCGTTTGTGACAGAAACGAGTCGTCTTCCTCGTTGACAAGAACCCATCTAGGGTTTTCAGAAAACTTGCCGAAACAAGTTGCAATGGCCGCCACTTACCACAATAGTGGGGCCCGTTTGACAGCAACGGCAATGTCGAAGCACTCGTGAGAGCCGCAACATCACCGGTGTTCTCGACCGGCGATGTCTCCAAAGCCGCCTTGGCGATCTTCTTGGAACCCGAACTCATCCTCCTGGGCACCATGTGTCTAGGTGATCGGAGAAGACGGAGTTTGTCGGAGATTCAATTGAAATTCAAACGAGAATTCCCGTTCTTAGAATCAAGCCAAAAGTAGAAAGAGTCAAATGACTCTTGATGTGACCACACAGGTCTATTTATAACAGCCGCCAAGCTGTTAAATCGGTGCGGGATTCTAGGAGAGAATCCCAACCATCGCTGAAATGCTATCTTTCGCGTTTATAGATAAGATCGGTTGGACTTTAACGCAAAGTTCACCTCTATGTTCAATTCTTCAAACTCTAGGCCTAGACCTGCGTTATGATGGTTCTTAACTCTGTGTTTCGAACCTCAAATGCAAAGGTTATCTTTTGTGTTGCCAATTCTAAACAAAGGATTCACCTTTGTATTGTACAACATGACACTTATTCACCTTTGTATTGTCAAACATGACACTTATTCTCTAAGTTCATGATATCTTTTAACAGAACATTGTTAAACTGCTGTATTTCTTCAGCAAGATCTAAATTCTCGTCAGGTTAATATTACACTCTAGGCGATCATCATCTTCACAGAGTTTGAATTTAGCTGACATCAATACCTATACGGCTATAATTCCTCTGTCAGAATCCACTTATCAATTCTCATCAATGGAACGATAAGTCTCCAAAATCATTCAAATCATGATCAATTTACCGACTCTCCCCAACAGAGTAGTAAATATCTAATTTATCGGCTCACTTTCATAGAGTGATAAAATTCCCCAAATCTTGTTCAAACCACAAGTAATATAATTCATCACTCTGATGATAAAACATTTAGCAATCCTCCCAAGCGAGACGCTAAATATCTTCCCCCCAGATGTCACGTTAATAGTACACCTCTAACAAAAATCAACTTATCGACTCTCCTCAATAGAGCGATAAGTCCTCAAATTGCTCCGATCGTAATATTTCTTCTTGTCACGTTAAAATTACACCTCTGACAAAAATTAACTTATCGACTCTCCTCAATAGAGCGATAAGCGCTTAAAATTGCCCCGATCGCAATACATCTTTCTTGTCATGTTAATATTATACCTCTGACAAAAATCAACTTATCGACTCTCCTCAATAGAGTGATAAGTCCTCAAAATTGCCCCGATCGTAATATTTCTTCTTGTCATGTTAATATTACACCTCTGACAAAAATCAACTTATCGACTCTCCTCAATAGAGCGATAAGTCCTCAAAATTACCCCGATCGCAATATTTCTTCTTGTCATGTTAATATTACACCTCTGACAAAAATCAACTTATCGACTCCCCTTAATAGAGCGACAAGTCTTCAAAATTGCCTTGATCATGATGTTTCTCCTGCCAATTTAAAACTACACCTCTAGCACTTATAGACTTCTTTCAGTGTTCAAAGCAAAAAGAAAATAACACAGGGAGAATTCTACTAGTCAGCCCTATCATGGAAAAATAATAAAATATTAATCCTCAGCAGTTTGAAGTTTTCTGGAATTATCTTAAACGTTAATGAAGAAAATTTTCTACATCAGGACTATTGTCGAGATCTATTCTAAGTCGGGAATACATTTCGGACATTTCTCGTGATTTGTTACCTAAAATCAAAACATGATAAATGCAAGAAACAATGAAAAATCAATATCACTTTTTATTCAAAAGCCAAAAGAAAGTGATACAAAAACATTGTTCTTGTCAAACAAAAGGAACAATACACAATTAAGCCCCTGGGCCGGTAAAATTGAAAGACTCGAGCCGGGACTAAATAACAGATATCTTTTCCTCATGAGCGGCTTGTACCAGTACCTCAGCTCTCTTCTCGAGCCGGGACTAAATAACAGATATCTTTTCCTCATGAGCGGCTTGTACCAGTACCTCAGCTCTCTTCTTAAGTTCGTTCTCATCCGGTGTCGTGGTGATAGCTTCCTTTTGGAGAAGTTTAAGATCCTGGGCTGATGAACGATAGGTGGCGTAGGTCTTCACGCTTTCTAGTGTGAGCCTTTTCAAAATCTCTTCTTCTCGCTCGAGCTCAGCCTCGTGTCGAGCCAACTCCACCTTGAGTCGATCAATTTCTGCACGAGATGTTTGTATGGCAGTGTTAGAAGCAACTACGGCCTGCTACTTTTGAAAACATTGCCCTTGTAAGGATGCAATCTCAAACTCCTTTTCAGTGATGCTCTCTTGAAGAGCTTCATGTCGGCGAGTCGCTTCAGCCCCGAGATCATCGAAGGTTGATGTGATTTGTGCAGCAAGGTCGGCACTGTACAACTCCTCCAAAGCCCTTAGATCTTTTTCCAACCGAGAGATGTTCTCGGAGTAGTGTTGAAACCAACGGGCATTATCCACATATCGAATGCCGCTCAAGGAATGCATGAGTACTGGTTTAAAAGAATCAAATGAAGCTCGTCCGGCGCTAACCTCCTCGATAGCCACCTTCATCATATCCTCCAGGGGTCGTACAAGAATCCTGAGCATAGAGGGGATGACCACTGGACTTAGAGACTTCACAGGAGATGTTGTTGGGGAGCCCAGAATCATAGACCCTGGTACAAGAACGGTGGGAGACGACCGCGAAGAAGCCGGGGAGGCCATAGAAATATCCAGTTGTGAAGGACTGGAAGGAAGAACCATGAGTGTCCCTGCTTGGGCTGAACTCAGCGCACTCTCCGTCCCCGCAGACTTAAGAGGAATCATTAGCGTAGGGGATTCTTCTTGCAAAGAAGTAGTTGTTACCGGTGTTGGTTTAGAGAGAGAAGCAGCTACTGCTTGATGTTCAGGAGATAAAGTCTTATCAACGGTCTCGCAGGTCGGAGAACCTACACAAAAGAACAGTTAGCATAAAAGAAAAAGAAGTTTAGAGAAACCAACAGGTGTAATCTTTACCAAGAGGGGAAGAAGGAACATAAGCAGACGCTTTGTCAGAAGAAGGTGGTGGCGGATCAGCCCAGCCGGTGGAATCTTCATCACTTTCACCTTCCTCCTCATTACCATCACCTTCCTCCTCATCAGCATCATCGCTATGGGAAGAAGTTCCGTAGTCTAACGGTTCCTCATCATTTGCTGTTGATAATCCAGGAGAACTTGTAGTGGCATCCGTTTTAGTCATAATGCCAGTCGTTGGGCTAGGAATAGCAGCCTCCATCTGTGGCAGTAACACAGAAGTAGCGAGAGATTGACTTTCATCTGCAGGAGGCCTAGTCTCTCTAACAGGAGACACTGCAAGTGACGTCTCTAGAGTAGCATCTGAAGCCTGACCTAGAAATGGTGAAATGATAGGTTCCATAGTAGGAGAAGACTCCACATCCCCAATCAATGACTCGTCCCCGCCCTCTTCTTCCAAAGGATGATAAGAAGAAAAGCCACTGGAAAAAGCGGAACCCTTAGAGCGAAGTCCTGTGTGGAGGGGTTGATTAGCGTCAGCAGATTCTTGTTCCTCCTCTCTCCCAGCAGGGCCAGTAAAATTGAAAGACGCGAGCCGGGACTTAATAACAGATATCTTCTCCTCATGAGCGGCTTGTACCAGTACCTCAGCTCTCTTCTTAAGTTCGTTCTCATCCGGTGTCGTGGTGATAGCTTCCTTTTGGAGAAGTTTAAGATCCTGGGCTGACGAACGATAGGTGGCGTAGGTCTTCACGCTTTCTAGTGTGAGCCTTTTCAAAATCTCTTCTTCTCGCTCGAGCTCAGCCTCGTGTCGAGCCAACTCCACCTTGAGTCGATCAATTTCTGCACGAGATGTTTGTATGGCAGTGTTAGAAGCAACTACGGCCTGCTGCTTTTGAAAACATTGCCCCTGTAAGGATGCGATCTCAAACTCCTTTTCAGTGATGCTCTCTTGAAGAGCTTCATGTCGGCGAGTCGCTTCAGCCCCGAGATCATCGAAGGTTGATGTGATTTGTGCAGCAAGGTCGGCACTGTACAACTCCTCCAAAGCCCTTAGATCTTTTTCCAACCGAGAGATGTTCTCGGAGTAGTGTTGAAACCAACGGGCATTATCCACATATCGAATGCCGCTCAAGGAATGCATGAGTACTGGTTTAAAAGAATCAAATGAAGCTCGTCCGGCGCTAACCTCCTCGATAGCCACCTTCATCATATCCTCCAGGGGTCGTACAAGAATCCTGAGCATAGAGGGGATGACCACTGGACTTAGAGACTTCACAGGAGATGTTGTTGGGGAGCCCAGAATCATAGACCCTGGTACAAGAACGGTGGGAGACGACCGCGAAGAAGCCGGGGAGGCCATAGAAATATCCAGTTGTGAAGGACTGGAAGGAAGAACCATGAGTGTCCCTGCTTGGGCTGAACTCAGCGCACTCTCCGTCCCCGCAGACTTAAGAGGAATCATTAGCGTAGGGGATTCTTCTTGCAAAGAAGTAGTTGTTACCGGTGTTGGTTTAGAGAGAGAAGCAGCTACTGCTTGATGTTCAGGAGATAAAGTCTTATCAACGGTCTCGCAGGTCGGAGAACCTACACAAAAGAACAGTTAGCATAAAAGAAAAAGAAGTTTAGAGAAACCAACAGGTGTAATCTTTACCAAGAGGGGAAGAAGGAACATAAGCAGACGCTTTGTCAGAAGAAGGTGGTGGCGGATCAGCCCAGCCGGTGGAATCTTCATCACTTTCACCTTCCTCCTCATTACCATCACCTTCCTCCTCATCAGCATCATCGCTATGGGAAGAAGTTCCGTAGTCTAACGGTTCCTCATCATTTGCTGTTGATAATCCAGGAGAACTTGTAGTGGCATCCGTTTTAGTCATAATGCCAGTCGTTGGGCTAGGAATAGCAGCCTCCATCTGTGGCAGTAACACAGAAGTAGCGAGAGATTGACTTTCATCTGCAGGAGGCCTAGTCTCTCTAACAGGAGACACTGCAAGTGACGTCTCTAGAGTAGCATCTGAAGCCTGACCTAGAAATGGTGAAATGATAGGTTCCATAGTAGGAGAAGACTCCACATCCCCAATCAATGACTCGTCCCCGCCCTCTTCTTCCAAAGGATGATAAGAAGAAAAGCCACTGGAAAAAGCGGAACCCTTAGAGCGAAGTCCTGTGTGGAGGGGTTGATTAGCGTCAGCAGATTCTTGTTCCTCCTCTCTCCCAGCAGACTTGAAAGCATCCGCCATTAGTTTCTGAGAAGGAGGGTCTACTAATAGTTTCCTACGAGTACATTTCTCGTACTGAACTGCTTCTTCTTCGGTAAGAGCCCTCTTTCTAGCTGCTTTTGTTCTTGGAGTTTCAGCAGCCTTAGGGCTTGCTACTGGAGCACTCTCTGGTTCCAGATCCCCTGATCCTTCTTTAGCCTCACCTTCATAAGATAAGAACTCATTGATTCCCTTCAGACGAGATACCCGGGATCCTCTTCTGGATGAGTACATCTTCCTAATTTCCTGTAGCCCCGACAAATTCAACCTGTAATCAGGTATCTTGAAAGCTGTGTGATACCAGTTACAAAAAGCTATGGATGGAAGATAATTGGGCGTCTTGTGAGGTAACCTAAAGGTAGCTCTAGTGCAGCCTGCGGTAGAGTAGTACCAGGCCCTAGCTCCTTCGTATATGTTGCCAATAATTACAAGCTGACTCCGAGGATTCCCAACGTATAATTGGTCATACCCGAACTGGCGAGCAAACCGGTACGACTAATACGACTCGATTATGCATTTGTCATTTTGCCTAAGGAGGAGATAACCTGGTCTAATGTTCAAGAGCCAGTGGAAGACCCCTCCATCTAAGCGGGTAAAACCGTCTGGACCAGCCGTTAGTCACCGCCTTCAAAGTCTGGGAAACAACGGAATAGTTGATAATTGAGGTCTCTCGACAAGATTTGACGAACCCTCACTACATATGTGCCTTCCCAAGAAGCTCCTTCCAATCTCTGTACAAAAGGGACGAATCACTCATCAAAAGAGGGCAATGGGATACGTACCATGCCATCAAATAGGTATATGGCAGGGGAACTCGAGGATTTGGTGTCACCAAACTTTTCTTTCCTTCAGAATCTACCTCCTTCACCTGAATGAATTCGAGGCACAACTCCCTCAAACCATGCTACAAACAGCAAGTCATAGCTGAAAGCAAGTTCACAGGTCTCCCGTGAGCTAAGAGGACAGCCGGATAAACTACTTCTATCATCACAGCATCTATGGGCCTCGTAGGGACTACACATCGCTTTAGCCACAACATGAGGAAGCCGGCCAACAAGGCCCTGTCAGAAATAGGCACAGCAGCCTGGTGATGGAAACTTTCAAACTCAGTCTGTGCAGGGAAATCCTCTTCCAATCCCTCGTTGACATAATGGGCCGTAGCGTCGTTAATCAGAGTTTGGATCGTCTCAGGGGCGCTCATGCTCCGACGAGACACATCAGCAGTTTTGTGGGATAAATTCTGGAATAGATAATCAGCCCAGGATAGTTGCTTTATACCACGTCCTCGTGCCCCCGTCAATTGAGCGCAGATTTGAAAATGACACATTACCTCCCATAGAGTGTCATAGACGTCAGGATGCTTCTCCTTCAAAATCCTAAGCTCGTTTGATCCTGGGATGAACTCCTCATAGGGCAAGTCTCCAAAAGGAAGACCCGAAATGTCATACATTTCGTGGAGGGCAAACCCCAATTCCCCCACTGGTGTGAAGAATGTACACGTCTCCAGGTTATATTTCTCCAGAACAGCGAAAAAATTGTAATAGTTGTAGTCAATACCACATCTGGTAGCTATTACAGGGCAACCAAGCCCAGATTGAGCTAATGATCCCTCTAACTCTGTTATCACGAAGTCCGTCATTCGTGTCCACCATCCTGTCTCGGTAGAGTGTACCCATCCAGGAGCCCTAAATACTGAGGAAGGGAATTCTCCTTTCGCGGCCAGAAATCTCCGCATAAAAGTGTTGGCTGTACTAGCTGTTTCTCCTAAAGGATACCCCCGTGAGAACAAGCAGGGCTCCAAAGCGGACACCTGTCGATTGTAACCTACAGTGTGTACACCTGTGTAGGTCAAACCCCCGATAGCTACCCCATCCTGCTCCCGGACAAGGTCCCAATCCATATGTCGAGGGACGAAAGTGCACTGATAGTAAGCGATAGGAAACATCCTATGCATAATAGGGAGGAAGAAGCGGCGATCTCCTATTTGCCTCAACCACTTATAGTGGCCGTCAGTCACGATCTCTTTTTTGCCTCAACCACTTATAGTGGCCGTCAGTCACGATCTCTTTTTGGATGACGACATGATCGCCAAACAAGAATGCCGGTTTGGTAAGTTTTTTACGAGAGTCGGTTTCAAATTTGGCATCTGCCACCAATATCCTGAGTACAGCTGGGCTTGGATTCGAGATCAGGGTAACACGATCCTTGTCTGCATCCTGAAAAATTGGGAGTTCCTGACACAGATTGAATTGCATATTTGAATCTACGCCACCCTCGCGCCCGAAATGGTGACGAAGAGTAAGAGGTTCGCGGGAGTAAGGCACTGCAAAAGAGAAAAGTACTCAATTAGTCAACGAGGAAATAAAACAAAGGGAACCTTAGTCAAAATCCTTAGAGAAGTGAAAGCTTTCGAACGTACAGTTCATGACACAGATTGAATTGCATATTTGAATCTACGCCACCCTCGCGCCCGAAATGGTGACGAAGAGTAAGAGGTTCGCGGGAGTAAGGCACTGCAAAAAGAGAAAAGTACTCAATTAGTCAACGAGGAAATAAAACAAATGGAACCTTAGTCAAAATCCTTAGAGAAGTGAAAGCTTTCGAACGCACAGTTCAAACCTGGTGTTGAATTTTATCAACGCAAAGGTCGAACTCTGCGTTAAGCTTTCGAACGCACAGTTCAAACCTGGTGTTGAATTTTATCAACGCAAAGGTCGAACTCTGCGTTAAGCTTTCGAACGCACAGTTCAAACCTGGTGTTGAATTTTATCAACGCAAAGGTCGAACCCTGCGTTAAGCTTTCGAACGCACGGTTCAAACCTGACATTAAAATTTTATCAAACACAGAGGTCGAACCCTGCGTCGAGCTTCCAAACGTACAGTCCAGACCATGTGCCAAAACTCACTAACGCAGAGTTCGGACCCCAACGTTTCAAATTCGAAACACAAAGTTCTAACTCTGCGTTACAATATCAAAAACGAGTCATCTTCCTCGTTCACAAGAACCCATCTAGGGTTTTCAAAGAACTCACCGAAGCAAGTTTTGTGGCCATGAAGGTCGATACTTACCACCGACGAGGGAAGCCTGTGCCGATGGCGCACTAGCCGGAGTTCCATCACCGCCGACTGTCGAGGTTGGCCGAGAACGCAGAGCAGCGGTAGCAGCCGGCCTTTGATGAGAGACGGTCTTCTTTCTCGGACCCATTGAGGATGATGATCGGAGAAGATGAACAGGGTTCACTGGAGTTCGAAACGAAATCTTCGTTAAGCTTTTTAAGAAAAGACAGATGAAAAGTCGGATGACTTTTGATTTGACACAGCGGTCTATTTATAGACAGCTATGAGCTGTCGAATCAGGGCAAGATTCTAGGCCCAGAATCCCGCCAAACGCGGTCTATGCGTTTGCGGTGGTTGAGCTTCTGAACGCAGAACTCAACTCTGCGTTCCAATTCCTTGGCAATCCGCCTGTGCGTCAGTTGAGCTCCTGAACGCAGAGCTTAACTCTGCGTTCCAATTCTCTGGCAATCCACCTATGTGTTTTAATACAACTCAATGAATTTCTCGATGCTGGAAGCCAAGACATAGTCTCAAATAAATAGAGGGAAGTAGATGTGGCCATCAAGGCGACCAAAGCCGAGAGGAAACAGACGACTCCGCTGAGGAGTCAGTAGTATGAGTACAGATAGATTGCCATCGATAGCATTAAAAAATCGTCTTGCTCGATCCGACGTGCAAATCACTCTTTTAAATGGCTTAACATCCCAACAAGGAGTAAGTTGAGCTGATCAAGAAAGGAAATAAAGTAAAATTCTCTGAGGTTGTCCTCCTAATTAAATGTAGGATAAAACTTCTCTCATGTGGGCTCGCGATTCTCTCTGTCTATGACAATGGATATGTCTTAAGCCCAGAAGTATTCAACCTCATGGGGGATGACTTCGTTGACAAGTTTGCAACTAGTGTTTCTATGGTTGCTTCGCTATCCTCCGGTCTCTCTTACCCGACTCTTGCAGCAGCGCATCACATGTTCGTCAATACCTACAAGAACGTCCTTGCTGTTGTTGTTGTCCCTACTGAATCTGCTAAGAATGATTGTTGTTCCTGCCTCCAAGGAAGTAGAGAAGAAGGATGAGCCTGTCAATGAGTCTGACGATGACTTGGGATTTGTTTCATTTGATTAAGTTCATTGTCATCAAGACTCAAAGGTTACGTTGTTTGGTTTGGGGTAACATAACTTCAATATTACAACGACCAGATTTGCGACGTCTTCAAATCAGACGGAGTGAACAATCAATACATTAAATTTTGGGATCCAAAGTATTCCGAAAATTCGTCCCAGTCAACCGAGAACTTTCGAAAACTTTAGAGGGGGTTCTGTAGGCTGTCTAAAAATCACAATGGATAGCTGATCCCCAATCAAGCCTCAACAATGGTAGTTGTAATCAGACGACTTTCTAATCACTGCATCAGTAACTCTACAATCGCTACAAACACGGTATCATATTTGAGATGATTGATCTTGATGGCTGCGATAACAATATCACTAATATTATATTAGCAACTATTAGAGATGCTGATGAGCAGTATAATGATTTTAGAAATAAAAGGTTGGACTTAGTTGATGAGTTGCTTGGTAGAGAGCTGTGGGCAAATATTCGTTTAAAAATCCCAATGGATAATTGATCCCCATCAAGTTCCAACAATGAAAGATACAATTAGATAACTTTCATGTCAACAAACGAAAGATGCAAATGGAAGACTTTTCATATAGATCGAGAAGAGTTACAATTCGACGACACTTCCGACAACTGATAAAAACTCTATCCAGTAGCCTTCATAATCAACCGTGAGAGTTACAATCTGACGACTTTCACACCCCATAACGGGCAAAGATCAATGAGCCGTAGCCTTTGCGATGTTGTAATGGATGAGGTTACAATCCAACAACCTCTCCCAAACGCAGAGTCCACTTCTGCGTTTCCCAAACTCAGAACGCATACGAACTGTGCGTTCTCTAGTTAATATCCAACTCTGCAACGCAGAGTTAAAACACAAAATGCACGGACTGTGCGTTCTTCAGCAAACACCCAACCCTATGTCTCAAATTCAAGACGCAGAGTTAAGGCCCAGAACGCCAAGTCAGGCGTTTGACTTGTTCAAACACAAGCTGAACGGCCTAACAACCGTTTATCCCACGTTCTGAGGGATTTTCGCCCACTTAGGAGCGGATTTAGGGGTTGGTTACACCCCTAATCCCCCTATAAATAACCAACTTACTCAACTGAGTAGGAGGTTTTTGACGAGTGCTGGCATCAAAACCGCATAAGGTTAACAAATCTCGGCAGTTGAACCGCACAGAAGAGGAGATTTTTGAAGATTAAGGAACTGATCAACAATCAGTTAATCAAATCCTAGAGAATCCCTTCCCCAACGGCAGATCTACTTGGCTATCAACCGAACTTTCGATTCTAACAACTTTGTTACAGAGTTTCAACTCGCTCTGAGTTCTGAAACTCGTTAAGAGTTCATAATTAAACTTGCAACGCAGGTTAATTATACTAATCAGTAACTCGGTTTTCAACGACTCTTTTCAGAGTTTCCAACTCATTCTGAGTTTATTAAACTTGTTAAGAGTTCTAAACCGAATTCATCATACAAGTCAATCGTTCTCGTGAGATAGTACGGTCGGATCGTCAATAGAGAGCAAGTTCGACGCAAGCAATCGAATGAAGCACTCCATCGCTACCAAGAAGAACCCAGTTTTAAACAAAGGGGAGAATCAAGTTCATTCTCCTCTCTTTTGTAATCGGAATCCAAATTGTAATCGATTTTGAGAAAATACAAATCAATTTTTTTTTCATTATTTCTTTTACTGCAAATTTTCCACAAACAAGGTTTATTGAGCCTAAGAATTATTTTTAAGTATAAATCGATGTTCTTATTAGTGTAGATACGAAAAATCATGTGTTTCAGATCTCTAAATCCTCACCAACGAATCTTTGATGAAACCTAGAATTGGGAATTTATTTTAAAACGAGTTTCTATTTTGATTAATTTCTCTCATACATGTTTAGGGATTAAATGTTAGATCTAACATGCAAGATTTTGTTTTTCATGTTTTATACGAATTTTTCACTGTCTCATATGTTTAGAATTGATAATATATTGTTTGGGTTTGATGAATTTGATTTTTAGATGAATTTTCACCATAATAACACAGCATGCACGAATAGGGAAAACCCCTCTGTTCAGTCGACTGTGAGTTGACTGATGACCCTAGTCGACCCTGAGTCGACTGTCGGGTTTCTAGTTTTCTTCTTTCGGTCGACCATGAGTCGACTGGTTATCCCAGTCGACCATGAGTCGACTGATGACCGCAGTCGACCGTGAGTCGACTGACAAGTGATTTATTTTCTTTTTCCTGTTTAACCACCTGCTATGTATATATATAGTGTATATATATATATTCGAGTGTACTGTTTATCATTTTGAGTATGAGGAGCCACCTCGTTTATCGGGTATTAAATTTTAGTATTGATGATTTCATCTACACCTGTAAGATGACACATTTGTCATAAGTTTAGATCTGTACATCGAGACACGTGCAAGAATAGGATATGTATATCTTTAACATTAGCATTCTATGTTTTATATACACAGTCCTCGTGTTGCACTATAATCCATTGAAGTCCTCGTGTTGGACTATAATCTATTTCAGTCCTCGTGTTGGACATTCACTAATCAGTCAATGTGTTGGATATTGGTTAGACAACTTGCATGACACTTAGCTGAATCAGGACATGACATGATTATTTGAAGTTGAGACATAATAGCTATTTTAGGCTGGACATGGCACTTATGTGGTACCGACATGACACTTATGCGGTTCCGACATGAAATTTGTTTTACGTATTGTAATAGGTTGTCTCTTTTCTTTATTGTTCTTGTATTAGACTTTGGGTTCGGTATTTAGGGATTTAAAATTTGAGATATAATGTATATACATGAGGGTTTCCTTGTTTGGATTATTTCGCTCGACGTACCTACGCTCGTGTTGTAGTTTCCTAAATACTGAAACCCTTTATTTGTTAGGAGTAATGATATGATTATTCTATGTATAAATCTATATTTTCTTATACAACGAGCCCTTTCCCTTGGGGGTTGGTTGTGATGTTGCTCGCTAGCGCTTTGACGCTCGTTGTCCCTCCCCCTTTCAGGTAACGAGCCCGGAGCCCGGAGAGTCGCAGGTTGAGGACAATACTCATTAGCGCCTATTTTTCTTTTATAGATATTATTGTATTATTAGAGCTCCACTATAGACTGTTTTATTTAGACATGAGAGTTTATTCTAGAGTTGTAAAGGCTGTGTGCCTTATTTACTTCTTATCAGACATTGTGTACTTGAGACATGTTGAGATCTCCAGATTGTTATTATTTATTTCTGACATTGACTATGTATTTTAGCTTATTTGATTGATGAGATGTATTAATTTGAGTTCTATTATTTCATCATCTATCTGTTGTATAATCTTTTACTTGCTTTGTACCTACACATGTAGTTGATTCCACTAGAGAGATAGTAATTATGATGGTGAAACATGTTATTACACAATGTGGTGCATGACAGGTTTGACATTTCTGGTTTCACCTTGGACTACAGCCTTGCGTGAACCCAGGGACGTCACAGTTGGTATCAGAGCTCTAGTTCCAGTATCCTTAGGATCTTCCTGTGTCGAGTCGTGGAGCTAGGATAGAGTTTTTTAGGATTCATGTATGGAGTTCGATAGGAATTTCCTAGTATGAGTAAGGACGGTATATGCGTATATCTCAAAAATTTTGAGAAATTTTTTTTATGACAACTAATTTTGTTTAAAGTATAGGCGTGAATACTACATGTTGTGAAAATCGTATTGTGATACATTATGTATGTATATATGTCTACTTTGACTCATGAACTTTTATTTTCTTATGATCAGATGGCAGGACGTGGCAGACCCCGCATTCGAAGAGCCGCTCAGGCAGAGCCCCAGCAGGTTCCACCTGAGCCACAGCAGGCTCCACCTGAGCAGGAGCAGGCACCACTTGAGCCGCAGTAGGCTCCCCAGTATCTTATCGATCTCATGGCTCCCATCGTAGCTAGGATGGAAGCAATTGAGGAGCTTGTAGCGAGTCATATCGCACCACCGACACCACTACCACCACCAGTAGATCAGCCACAGGGGATACCAGTAGTTCCTATCAGTAGTCCCAGATAGAGCCACAGAGCAGGAGGCTTGGCTCCGTATGGTTGAGAGGTACCAGAAGATGAGAGCACCAGAGTTTCAAGGGTCGGCAGATCCTCTTGCAACCCATAAGTAGAAGGAGGATGTGAGTAACATCCTCGATATACTTAATATGGATTCGGTCCAGAAGTAGAGATTGGTGTCCTACCGTCTGAAGGGAGACGCCGGGAGATGGTATAGGCTCCAGTTCACTCCAGAGCACCAGATGACCCTTGTATGGGAGGACTTTGTTTATTTATTTGATGGACAGTATATTTTTTCTACAGCACAGATTAGGAAGGAGCTTAAGTTGTCCCGGTTGACTCAGGGGGACATGTCAGTGGCAGATTATAAGAGCAGATTTATGGAGTTGCTGCACTTCATGGGCATATGACAGACAGGAGAGCACCAGGCTCAGATGTTCTTAGCAGGGCTCCGTCCTAATCTTCATCGATACCTCATCTCGAGGAAGTTCTATTCAGTTCGAGAGGTAGCAAAAGCCGCCATTTCACAGGAGATTGAGACTACCATGTTTCAGAAGGATAAGGAAGGGAAGGGCAGACATGGGATAAGGGCAAGAACAAGAGGCCTTTTTTTGGATCCTAGCAGCAGCAGCAAGGTCCTCATAAGAAGGGACCCCAGCAGGATCAGAAAGCACATCAGCAGTGCAAGTTCCAGGGAGTGTGTTTTAACTGTCGTAAGGTCAGACATAAGGCACCAGAGTGTCATAGTGCACCAGCAGGAGCCCAGCAGGGTAGAGGCCCAAACCAACAGCAGTAGCGATAGCAGGGCAGAGGTCAGGGCCAGCAGAACATGCTTGAGGCACCGCTAGCAGCACAGAGGATAAAGGGGGTAGGTTCGAGCAGTCTAGGAGGCTTCCCAGAGGCAGATTGTCCCATTTTCTCCAGCACCAGTAGTAGAACAGTCTTCAGCCACAGGCAGAGTATATGCAGTGGTTCCCCGTGATCATGGTGCTAGTGGAGTAGTTGTGGAGGGTACGTTCCTCATGAATTCCTTTCCCGCCCGTATTCTTTTTGATTCGGGAGCTTCGTATTCTTTCATTTCGTATGTTTTCATGGTTAGACTCCAGCTTATAGCTCATCCTTTAGACACCCCTTTATCAGTTTCCACCCCTCTAGGAGAGGTATCGCTTTTGGAGAGCGTTTGTAGGAGGTGTATTATCAGTTTAGACGAGTTTGAGTTCATAGTCGATCTGATAGTGTTGCATATGTCTGAGTTTGATGTCATCCTTGGTATGGATTGGTTATCGTCCTACCATATTAGTATTGACTACTTTGCGAAGACAGTCAAGTTGCAAGAGTCCGATGGGTCCGAGATGATTGTGGCCACTTCTCAGGGCAACCGTTTTGCGGAGTCGTTTCTGGCGTTCATCGATGAGGTGATGCGATGGGATCAGAGTTCTGATTTGTTGGAGACTAGAGTTGTCTCGGATTATCAGGATGTCTTTCAGGACATACCTGAGTTACCTCCTGTGAGAGAGGTTAAGTTTTGTATTGAGTTGCAGTCGGGCACAACCCCGATATCCCGTGCACCCTATCGCATAGCACCAGCTGTTCGCGGGAAAAACCGTTGCTTTCTTCATTAATGATTCCATTGTACACTCTTGTAACAGTTTATCGATTACAAAGATCCGGTCTTTTTATAAGACCCGGTTACAACGAAAATCAAATAAAAAGAAATGAAAAATTACAACTTTGTTTCCTTGTTTGTCGAACGAATCACGAGCTCCTGTTTTGCGGTCGCTCGCTTTGTGGGTTCTTTGCCTGCGCCGGGGTTGTTTGCCGTGGACCACCGCGCGATCTAGATCCGGTCGGATCTACGCAGTACGACGGGTATTATTCCACGAAGGAAATAATAGCCGGGAGGGATTGATTCACCAAGGAAACAATCGCTCAAGTCTCGGGATCTAAGACCAAGCTTAGATCCGGAGTTCGTACGCGTAGATCTGAGATCTGGTCCTCTCGAATACCTGCCTTATTTGGCGTTGACGGTCGCCGAGCACCAGATCTGGATGAGCAAGTCCTTGAAGTCCTAAAGTTTGAATCTTGTTAAGTTCTGAGTCTCCAATCCAGCAGGGCTTCGCCTCTCCAAAATTTCCAACCCCCCAAATGAACCAAGGCCTAGCCTATTTATAGGCACTCAGATCTGTGCCTAGGCACAGATCTGGGCCGGCCACCTCAGGGTGGCTCGGCTCTGGGCCGAGCCACCTTGAGGTGGCTCGGCCACGGCGTACCCTGAGGTGGTCGCTACTCTGCCGCCGGGCACCGAGCCACCTGCAGGTGGCTCGGCGGGTCGAGCCAACCTTGAGGTGCTCGGTTTCGGGCGACCCCTCGCGGGTGTTGTTCGTTCCATCATTTTTCCGTTGTCCGGTTCTGCGCTGTCGTTGTTGATCTGGACTTCGATTCGGTTGTGTTTCTGTTTGTGGTTGATTGACCTGGAAAGGCGACTCGTTGAATTTGTTCAGATTTGGCAGTAAGTCCGGATCCTGATTAGGCAGTAAATCTACTTCTGAATCTGAGTCGAAACTGATCTTGCATTGCCGATCGTGATTCGTTCGAATCGCTCTCGGTTGGTATAGACTCGTGACTTTGCGAATGGCTTGGTTGATCCCGCACGAGCGAATGGATGTACTCCGTTGCCTTGCGTGCAAGATTGTCGAGTCTCGGCCTCGTTGTTTGTCGTTTGTGCCGAGGCTATGCTAGGGGACCTAGTAGCAATTTATATATGCCTACAGATACTCTCCAAAGTATTCAGTCTCGATCTTTTATAGAAGAGTCTGGGATACTTTGATATGATTGTCGCCTACCTTCAGCGGTATATGGGACTATCGATGGATTCCGTTCTGACTCTTCAATTCTCCAGGTTTATCGGTGCTTTGTCGAAAGTCTGTAAGAGTTCCGTGTGCATTTTATGGTCTGACGTTTTCGGGATTTTGAACTTGAAGTTGATTCCTGATTTTGATCTTCGCTCGTAGGAATTGACCATCGATTGCTGGCGTCGAGTTTTTTGATGTGCACGCGTTGTCGCGTTGTGTTGTTGAGTTCCTTTAAGAAATATTTTTTAGAAAATACTTCAAGAACTTCTCAACTACACATGAGGGAATAGTTTATACTCGTATACCTTATTGGAGTATTAAGAACAGTTTATACGTCGTATACTTTTCGTAAGGTATAGAGCAGTTTAATACTCGTATACGTTTCGGAGTATTTAAGAGCGTTTATACTCGTTACTTTCGAGTGTTTAAGCATACTCGTATACTTTTCGGAGTATTCATTCTTTTCGTTGGCAACGCATTGATTGG
>NC_033797.1:114118774-114166699 GCF_001876935.1 Asparagus officinalis
GTTCAGCTTCAATTTGAATTCTGGTTCAAATCTGGTTCAAACAGGTTTAACCTGGTTCAAGACTGGTTCAACCTGGTTCAAGGCTGATTCAGGACTGGTTCAAGACTGGTTCATTCTGGTCTGGTCTGGTTCAGTCTGGTTTGGTCTGATTCAGCCTCTTTTGAACTGATTTGGACTGGTCTGGTCTGGTTCAACCTGGTCTGGTCTGGTTCAAGGCTGGTTCACACTATAAAAGGGGTTCTTTTCCTCTTTCTTTTCCTCCTCCTAGGGCCGATCACCTCTATCCCCTCTTTTTGGATTTTCTCTTCCCTCGAGCATCCGTTCTCCTTCAAATCTTCATATTTGTCTTAGATCTAGCATTCCTTTGGATCTTAGACTGAAAAATCCCTCAAAAATCTCCATATAAAAATTTTTCTCAGGCCCCTCGAGCACGTGTGATAATCACATTTTATTACAATTTTATATCCTCATTATCTATTTTACATGAATAAATATACCATTAATAATTATTATTAGCTTAGTTTCCACATAATTGAATGAAAATATAAATAGATATTATTAAATGTAAAAACCCCTTAAAATCTCTCTTCTCTATTTTGTAGCATTTTAGAAGCCCATGAAGCAAAAGCTTAAAAGAGGAAAAGATTTTGAAAGCCCAAAGCTCATCAAAAATTTGATTACAACCTTGCATTGGACCGAATTTAGCTTGAAGGATGAACTCAAAGAAGACCGGACTTGGTTTGAAATTTTGGTTGCTGCAGCTGGATATCAAATTGGGCCGAAATTTTGGTTGCTTGCAATTTGTTGCTGCAGCTCTTCAAATTGGACCGGACCTGTCATTTTCCTCAAATAAATGATAGGCTGCAGATAAGGAACCAGACTTGGACTTGAATTGATTTTTGAAAATCACAGCAAAGAGTTGGGCCGAAATTGTGATTGGACTTGGCTTGAACATTCATTTGAGTTGGGCCGAAACGGTGACTTGGACTTCCATTTTTTGTTTGAAAATTAATACAAAAGTGGGCCGGATTTGTTTAAAAAAAAATCAAATGAAAACTTCATGAAGAGAACCGGACTTGGATGACTTTGCTGCAGAGAATTAATGTAAAATCACACACATGATAGACCGGACTTGGGCTTGGAATTTGCAAGAAAATTCTTTTGAAAATCAAGTGAACATGGGCTCAAGAATTGGATTTTGATTTTCTTTTGAAAATCAAATAAATCAAAGGTGGAGATTGTTGTTTGGGGCTCAAGACAAATCCAATGGCTCATATTCATTGAAGATTACTATAAATAGAGGTAGAGAGTGAGGGGTTAGAGGTGTGAAAATTTTGTAAACTCCTTTTGGAGAGGAGGGCTACTCTTAATTGAGAAGACCTTCCAAAAATTGTAACTTTAGTTGCAATTAATAAAAATAATTTTTTCCTCTTTAAATTTGTTCTTTCTCCTCTTGTTGAATGATGAGGATGGAGATGAAGAGCAATTTGAAGGTTTGCATTTCTTTTCTCTTTTATTTCTTTTTAGTAATTTCTTTATTATTGCTTATTAGTTAGATTTAAATTCATGCTTGTAGTGTAGATTTACTTTCTTATCTTTTTTTTATTTTATTTTTTGCACTTTAATTTGTAGAGTAGATTTATTTTTCTTGCATTTAATTTCTGCAATTTATTTTGTAGTTTAGATTTTTATTTTCTTTGTAATTAGATTTATTTCTTGTTCATAGTTTAGATTTTTCTTTTCTTTTTAATTTTGTAATTAGTCTTCTTTTTCTTGTTTTTATTTCTTAAGATGTGAATTTAATTCTTGTAGGAATCTTAGAATTGTATGAAACTAGTCTAATTTCTTTTATATTGTATGAATTATTCTCTTGTACTTAAAATGTTCATGTTAGGATAATCAACTAGAGAACTAATCGGTAGAAGAAGAATTTGATAATCTATGCTTATCTTAAATGGTTTGATAGGTTATGCTTATGAATTCTAGGATTATTATCATGTTGTTGTTCTTATCATGAATAGTAATTTTAACTTAGATGATAATTTGATAGGTTACACTTTTCTTAAATGGTTTGATAATCTATGCTTAATAAACCTAAGTTGAAATATGATAAAAAGAGAATAATTTATATTTTGTAATTGAAATTGGTTAGTGGATTATATTCTAGATTTCTTACCTCTTTTGAATCCTTCATCTTAACTTTCTTAAATTTTCTTTTCATTTTTGGTTTTATTTCTTGATTTTATTAATTCATATTTCTTGCCTTGTGATTTCATTTATTCTTTAATTCTTCCTTCTCTCCTCTAAAATTCAATTTATTATCTTTTGCATATATTCATAACAATCACTCAACAAAATCACACTTATTCTTTATTCCTAATTGTCATGCACAAAACATAAGAACCATTTCTAATAATCTCTTAAAATCACCTTTCTCGTGGGATCGATATTTTTTATACTATAACTTGATAAATTGTGCACTTGCAATTTTGGTACATAATTATGCCGCATCAAGTTTTTGGCGCCGTTGCCGGGGAAGGTGCTAAAATAGGATTTTATTAACTTGATTCTTTAACTTGTGTATTTTTCTTGTGAAGGAACCGCTTGGAGCTTGAAAATCTTGGATTGAAGATCAAGAATTTGGAGCATTGCTTTCGGGTAAGTCTTCTTTCTAGTTTTCAATTCCACCCTCTTTAGCTAGCTTCACAATTAGAGACAATTAGGATTTTAAAAAAAAGATTTTATTTTTGTTTACCATAATAAAATTCATCTTCTCACATTTGATTGTTGTTGACCATAATAAAAAACAAAGATTTTCTTTTTATCATCCTTTTTAGTCGCTTTTAATTTCTAGGGTTGCATTTCATATAGTGTAGGAATTCACCAAAGTGATTGTAGCACTTGATTTGGCACACACTTAAAACATTCTTAAGGGTAAAACCCCAATCAAGATAAGGTAAGGGATTTCATCACCCTTTCCTTAGCCCAAAAATCACTAATTCCTCACTTCACAAACCCAAGCCTTCTAAAACTCATTAGACGTTGGCCCCTAAGGATTCGAGCTCAATAAGGAACAAGAAATCCTTAAGTGAACGGTTTAAGTTTTCTCAGAATAGTTGGTGTCTAAGGCAAGGTTTAGGGGTTGCGTAAAGCGCTCCGCAAGGAAAGAGGTACTTAATTGATCTTTGATCACCCTCTAGTACTATCCTTACCTGGCTAACTACCTGGGTAAAACTTTGATCTTTTCACTGTAGGAATTTTTGGTTAGGAGCTGGTCTAGTGGAGTTAGGCTAAACCCTAGAGTTAGAATTGATTGAAAAGTGATTGCCTTGATTTGTTTTAGTTAGGATTTTTCTTTAGCTTCTCATAAAAAAAACTAATTTTCTTTCTTTCTTTCCTTAAAAAAAAACTAATTTTCTTTTCTTTCTTTCTTTCCTTTAAAAAAAATTAATTTTCTCTCTATTTAAAAAAAAATACTTGTTTTGGTGTATGCAATTTTGGGTTCGGGATAATTTTCATCGCTTAATCCGTGTTGAACCAATCCAAGAAATGGCAAATCAACCAGTTCTTCAGGATATGTGTTACCCCACCAGAAATGCAATTCCATCTTGCATAAGACTCCCCGAAGTAAATGGAGCAAATTTCGAGCTTAGACCGCATTTCATTAACATGCTTCCCAAATTCCTAGGTAATGAAACAGAAGATGCATATATATTTATCTCGGAATTTGATGAAGTATGTATTATGATAAAAATGAGAGAATTAACCGAAGATACGATTAAGCTTAGATTTATTCCATTTTCTCTAAAGGATAAAGCTAAAAAATGGCTGTATAGCTTACCGACAAATTCCATCTCAACTTGGGAGGAATTTGTCACCGTTTTTCTCAAGAAATTTTTCCCTATTCACAAAACGGTAAAGCTTAGGAACAGCATTCAGAATTTTAAAATTGTCCCGGGAGAGCCATTCTGGAAATACTTTGACCGATTTAAAGATCTTTTAATCCAATGTCCTCATCACGGTCTAGAAAAATGGCGATTGTGCCAAGTCATATATGAAGGATTGGACTATTCTTCAAAAACATCTTTAGAATCGATGTGTCAGGGAGATTTTATGAGAAAAAATGCCGATGAAGCTTGGGAATTCCTAGAGAGTCTATCCGAGAAAACAATGCAGTGGGAAAACTGTGATGATAGGGTTTCATCTGTTTCCCAATCTAAGTCTAGTGGTCTTTCCCTGGAGTCAAACATTGCATCTGAAGCGAAGATGGCGACGATTCTGCGGAGGTTAGAAGCCTTAGAAGTTAAGGAACGAGCTCCGGCTCAAATCAATCATATTTCTGCCCCGGGATGTCATAACTGTCAGTCTCCTACCCACGTTTCAGAAGAATGTCCTCTTCTAGGAAACAACCATACATTAGAACAGATGAACGCTGCATTTCAGCGCCCTAGAAATGATCCATTTTCTCCAACCTACAATCCAGGTTGGAGAAATCATCCCAATTTTGCTTGGAACCAAGGAAATTCTCCCGGAAATCAAAACTTCATTCCCGCGTCAAACCAACAATTTTCTTTCTTTCTTTCCTTTAAAAAAACTAATTTTCTTTCTTTTTTTAAAAAAAAAATTTGTTTTGGTGTATGCAATTTTGGGTTCGGGATAATTTTCATCGCTTAATCCGTGTTGAACCAATCCAAGAAATGGCAAATCAACCAGTTCTTCAGGATATGTGTTACCCCACCAGAAATGCAATTCCATCTTGCATAAGACTCCCCGAAGTAAATGGAGCAAATTTCGAGCTTAGACCGCATTTCATTAACATGCTTCCCAAATTCCTAGGTAATGAAACAGAAGATGCATATATTTTTATCTCGGAATTTGAGGAAGTGTGTATTATGATTAAAATGAGAGAATTAACAGAAGATGCGATCAAGCTCAGATTTATTCCATTTGCTCTCAAGGACAAAGCTAAAAAATGGTTATACAGCTTACCGATAAATTCTATCTCAACTTGGGAGGAATTTGTCACCGTTTTTCTCAAGAAATTTTTCCCTATTCACAAAACGGTAAAGCTTAGGAACAGCATTCAGAATTTCAAAATTGTCCCGGGAGAGCCATTCTGGAAATACTTTGACCGATTTAAAGATCTTTTAATCCAATGTCCTCATCACGGTCTAGAAAAATGGCGATTGTGCCAAGTCATATATGAAGGATTGGACTATTCTTCAAAAACATCTTTAGAATCGATGTGTCAGGGAGATTTTATGAGGAAAAACACCGATGAAGCTTGGGAATTTCTAGAGAGTTTATCTGAGAAAACAATGCAGTGGGAACACTGTGATGACAGGGTTTCATCTGTTCCCTAATCTAAGTCTAGTGGTCTTTCTCTGGAGTCAAACATTGCTTCTGAAGCGAAGATGGCGACGATTATGCGGAGGTTAGAAGCCTTAGAAGTTAAGGAACGAGCTCCGGCTCAAATCAATCATATTTCTGCCCCGGGATGTCATAACTGTCAGTCTCCTACCCACGTTTCAGAGGAATGTCCTCTTCTAGGAAACAACCATGCTTTAGAACAGATGAACGCTGCATTCCAGCGCCCTAGAAATGATCCATTTTCTCCAACCTATAATCCAGGTTGGAGAAATCATCCTAACTTTGCTTGGAACCAAGGAAACTCTCCCGAAAATCAAAACTTCATTCCTGCGTCAAACCCGCAATTCCCGAGGGGAAACGCTGTCCCGTTCAATGCACCAAACAATTTCCAACAAGCTAACCCAATTTTTCCAACCCAACATCCTCATCCTCATCAGCCTACAAATCCTTCAAATTCTGATCATGACAAACGTTTGAGTGTCTTAGAAAAGGGTTTAGAAGCTATGATCAAAGCTTCTACACAAACTACCAACATGTTGACCCAATCATCCACCACTCTAAATTCATTCATGCAAACCACCGGCCAAGTGCTCAACTCGAACACACAAGCCATAGCCCGGTTAGAAACCCAACTTGGGCAACTAGCCGCTGCCGTGAGTGAGAGAGAAAAAGGAAAATTTCCAAGTCAACCTGTTGCAAACCCTAAAGACACTGGATCCAGTTCCAACAACCCAGCTCAACTGAATGCAATTCACACTCTGAGATCAGGAAAACAAATAGACAATCAGGTTAGAATGCCACCGGATCAAACCCCTTCTCCCATTCAAAACACTCCTTCCGATGAATCAATTCCTTCTGATGACCAAAATGCTGAACTTGAGATTGAGCCTGATCTAGATAGGTATAGGCCCGTTGCTCCCTTTCCAGATAGACTCAAACCTAGGAAATATTCCCCGCAGGTTGAGAAAATCTTAGAAACGTTTAAACAGGTCAAGATCAACATTCCTCTCCTAGATGCAATCGAACAAATCCCTTCTTATGCAAAGTTCTTGAAGGACTTATGCACTAAGAAAAGAACCACCAATGTCCCCAAGAAAGTCTTCTTAGCTGCCAACCTCAGTGAAATTTTTTCAAAACCCATGCCGTTAAAATACAAGGACCCTGGTTGTCCCACAATTCCATGCGTCATAGGTAACACTCACATTGATAAAGCACTTCTAGACTTGGGAGCCAGCGTCAACCTCCTTCCTTATTCGGTCTATCAACAGCTAGGTGTAGGAGAACTTAAACCTACAAGATGCACTCTACAGTTAGCTGATAGATCTGTAAAAATTCCCAAAGGAGAGGTAGAGGATGTTCTGATCAAAGTTGGAGAGTTCATTTTCCCTGATGATTTTATTGTCTTTGAAACGCAGCCCGTTTCCAATCTCAAAAGTCAAATCCCCGTCATTCTAGGAAGACCGTTCTTAGCCACCTCAAATGCTTTGATAAACTGTATATCCCCGTTATTCTAGGAAGACCGTTCTTAGCCACCTCAAATGCTTTGATAAACTGTAGAACCGGTCAGATGAAACTATCTTTTGGGAATATGACTGTTGATCTCAATATTTTCAACTTAGGGAGACAGCCTAGTGATCCATCTGATGAACCCATGGAAGTGAATTTCATTCAAGGAATATCCAGTGAACAACAAGAGGGAGAGTGTGAGTCTGATTCAAATGCATCTGATTTAATGATTGAGGAGCTTTCTGATGACGAACTTGAGATAGAACCGCTGGTCAATCATGTTTTTGCTGTTGGCTGGCAACGAGAACCTTTAGAGATAGAACCCCGAGTCCAGCTTCGCCCATCTGTGGAGGAACCCCCTAAGTTAGAGCTCAAACCTCTACCCGAAAATCTAGAGTATGCCTACTTAGGGGAGAACGAGTCTTTACCAGTTATCGTTTCTTCTGAGTTGACTACCGGTCAAAAGGAAGCTCTCTTAGCTGTTTTAAGAGAGAATATGGAAGTCATTGGATGGACCATGGCTGATATCAAAGGGAATAGTCCAACCATTGTTCAACACCGAATCCATTTGATAGATGATGCCAAACCTACTAGAGATGCTCAACGTAGGTTAAACCCAGTGATGAAAGAAGCCGTTAGGAAAGACATTCTCAAATGTCTCGATCATGGGATCATTTATCCCATTTCTGATAGTTCATGGGTGAGTCCAGTCCAAGTTGTTCCAAAGAAATCTGGGATCACCGTGATCCAAAATGAGGCTAATGAGCTGATTCCCACTCGGATCCAAACCGGATGGCGAGTTTGTATTGACTACCGAAAGCTCAACTTAGCCACTAGGAAAGATCACTTCCCTCTTCCTTTCATTGACCAAATGTTAGAGCGTTTAGCAGGACACGAGTTCTACTGTTTCCTGGATGGATATTCAGGTTACAATCAAATCCCTATCGCTCTAGAAGATCAGGAGAAAACCATATTCACTTGCCCGTATGGAACATAGAAGATCAGGAGAAAACCACCTTCACTTGCCCGTATGGAACATTCGCATACCGACGCATGCCTTTTGGCCTGTGCAATGCACCGGCCACATTCCAACGTTGCATGATCAGTATTTTTTCCGACATGGTAGAGCGATTTCTCAAAATTTTCATGGATGACTTTTCCATTTTTGGTGACACATTTTCCCAATGTTTGCATCATCTTAAACTGGTCCTAGAACATTGTAGGGAGAAAAATCTGACTCTCAATTGGGAGAAATATCATTTCATGGTCAAACAAGGCATTGTCTTAGGACATGTAGTTTCGAATAGGGGAATCGAAGTGGACAAAGCTAAGGTAGATCTCATTTCCAATCTCCCTCCTCCCAAAACTGTCAAAGATGTCAGATCGTTTCTTGGTCATGCTGGTTTTTACCGACGTTTCATCAAGGATTTCAGCAAAATTGCTAGACCCTTGACCAATCTCTTAGCCAAGGATACATCATTTGTCTTCTCCCCCGACTGCCTCAAAGCTTTCGAATATCTGAAAAAGGAGCTAACCACAGCTCCTATCATTCATGCACCGGACTGGACCTTACCATTCGAACTGATGTGTGATGCATCTGATTCTGCGATTGGAGCTGTTTTAGGACAACGGTTTGATGGAAAACCGCATGTGATCTACTACGCCAGTAGGACTCTGAATGATGCCCAGCAAAACTACTCTGTCACAGAGAAAGAGTTTTTAGCTGTAGTCTTTGCCTTAGAAAAATTCAGGTCCTACCTCATCGGTTCCTTAACCAAAGTTTTCACTGATCATGCCGCACTAAAGTATCTTTTGACCAAAAAGGATGCTAAAGCACGGCTCATTAGATGGATTCTCCTTCTTCAAGAGTTTGACATTCAAATTCTTGACAGAAGGGGAACAGAGAACCCCGTAGCAGATCACCTCTCTCGACTCCCAAATGCACCAACATCAACCGTTCCTATCAATGAGCATTTCCCTGATGAACAACTCCTAGAAATCCAATCTGTTCCCTGGTTCGCCGACATTGTGAACTACATAGTCATGAACCAGATCCCTTCTCATTGGTCCAAACAGGATAGATCCCGTTTTCTCTCCCAAGTAAAATACTTTTACTGGGATGATCCATATCTGTTCAAATACTGTCCTGATCAGATCTTTAGGAGGTGTGTTCCCACTGAAGAAACTAGGAGTGTTATATCCTTTTGTCATGAGCAAGCATGTGGGGGCCACTTTGGCCGCTCGGCTTTGGCCGAGCCCCCGTGGGCGGTGTTTTCCGACTTTTTCGAGTCGTTTTCCGTTGTTTCCGGTTCTGTCCGTGATTCGGTTGATTGAGACTCTGATTAGTTGATCTGATTTGGCAGTAAGTTGGATTCCTGATTTGGCAGTAAATCTGCTTCTGAGTTCGAGTCCGAAATTGAACTTGATTCGATCGTGATTCGTCCGAGTCCGCTCTCGGTTGGATGACTCGTTGATTCCTCAACTCATTAGCTTGATTCTGCACGCGGGTGGATTCATTCCGTCGCTTCCGTGCGATTCGTTGATCTCGTCGCCTCGTTGGCTCGTCGGTTTGTGCCGAGCTATGCTAGGGGACCTATAAGCAATTTTATATGCCTACAGATACCCCCTCCAAAGTATTTCAGACGTATTTGGTTTCTATGTATATATATAGTTATATATATACATGCATGGTTTTGGGTTTTTTGATGTTTTGAATACTTTTGCAAAATAATGAGATTTCACAATTGAGAAATGTAAATTGGAAAATTCTTTTTGTAACATGTTCAAAATATCATTTGCAAACATTTCTCAAAGTTTCATCAAGTTTGGAATTGATTTGTTATGTTTAAAGGAATTTACAAATTCACGTTTTCGTTCGTGCACATGTTCGTGCATGTTTTACAAAACTGATGAGTTTTCACAAATGAGAAGTGATATTTGAAATATTCTTTCTCTGACATGTTTATCTACATATTTAGAAACTTCCCACAAAATTTTACTATTTTTGGAGTTGATTTACTATGCCTAATTGATTTTACAAAATCGTGTATCACAGCAGATTTTCAGAAACTGTATTTCTGTGTTAAAACATTTATTTCTGTCAACTGGAAAATAATTTTTCATAAATTCTTTCTCTAATATGTTTTTATACATGTCTAGAACCTTTTTTCAAAATTTCATAATTTTTGGAGCTGCTTTACTATTTTTAACCGATTTTATAAAATCGGATATACCTGCTTCAGTACCGTCGGTCGACCGAAATTTCCGCCGGTCGACCGAAATTTACCATCGGTCGACCGAAATTTCCACCCGGTCGACCGAAGACTCAACTCTCAAACTAACCAAGAGGGTTTTTAATCAAGTTTAATAAAGTTTTTAACAAGGGTTTTAGTTTGGTTTAAGTGTGTTTAAAAAGCTTTTAAGCAAATTGAGAGTTTGTTTTTGTGATTCAATTCTACAAGAGCTTGAGGAGATCATCTATTGGTGTTTGGGCATCCAACTCTTCTCCCTCCACTCTTGATATATTGAGAAGTTTTCTAAACTCTATTTCTAGCTTTTTTATATATTTGATTATCATTGTTATTAAGCTAGAACTACATTGAGTTTAGTTTTGATTTATATCTCTTTGTTCACACACAACCTATTGAGCTTATTGTATTTGCATACATTATATAATTGGGTTGTGGGATAGTGTGACATTGAGTTGAGCCTAATTGAGTTCTCACCTTGTTAGAGAGAACAATCATTTGCTATATTGTGCTTAATTGTTAAATCACTTTGTAATACTCTTGTACACCGAGTGAGGAGTGTGTGGTGAGAGTCGGGGATCGTCCCAAGAGGAGTGGCGTCGGTTGACGTGCCTAGGGAGAGGTTGTAACCGAGCACTTGAGGGAGACACGGCTAGGTCCAACACTTAGTGGGTGTAGAGTGTGATTGCAAGAGTGTGAGTTGTAGAGTTTTCGGTTAGCTAGAAAACCGAGTGTGTAGAAGAAGTTCCGGCTTCCAAACCGGATTGTGTTAGTGGATTTCTCCCCGGGAGTGGGGAGCGGAGACGTAGGACGGAAGGTCCGAACTCCGTGATCATATTGCTTGTTTGAGTGTGCTTTGGCGTTCATTCATATTTATGTTCATACCTTTTATCGCCATTGTCATTAGCTCATTATCTATATCATCCACTATCTTGTTTAGATTGTTTACCCCTTGTGTTGTTTATATATTCTTGCATATATACTTTGCTATATATCTCTTTGCTAGGATATATCACATTATATATTGCTTATTCTTGCTTATAACTCTTGTATATCTATCTTGCAAGAATACATCTTGTTAATTAGTTTTAATTGACATTTAATCGGATTAGATTAGCATAAGACCCTAATCACCCCCCTCTAGGGTCTAACAGTTTATACTCAAAATACATGGTATCATACTCATACCCCATTTAACTATATTTATCAAAATAAATATCCATAAATCATAATTAATCTCATATTAATTATATTAACATAAATTTTTTGGGTTTTACAGATGACTTGTTTGACCAACTGTAGGGAGCATAGTGTTTCTGGAAGATAGATCTTCATTCTGGTTATCATCAGTTGTGGGTTCGGGAGATAGATATTCCCAAGACCACATTCCTGACTCGATATGGGTCCTTCATGTTCCTTGTCATGCCATTTGGGCTGACCAATGTACCCGCAGTATTCATAGATTTGATGAATCAAGTTTTTCGTTCATACTTGAACAAGTTCGTGATAGTTTTTATCGACGATATTCTTATCTATTCAAGATCGGAGGCTGAGCACGAGCAGCATTTGAGGTTAGCATTACGGATTTTGCGGGAGCACCAGCTGTATGCCAAATTTAACAAGTGTGAATTTTAGGTCATGTCATTAGCCGAGAGGGCATTGTAATAGATCAGGCTAAAGTAGAGGCCGTACTTGATTGGGAGCCACCAAAGATAGCTACCGAGATTCATAGCTTCTTAGGTCTAGCAGTCTACTATAGAAAATTTATTCAGGGCTTCTCAAAGATTACCATGCCACTTACATACCTTACTAAGAAGAGTGTACAGTTTATTTAGAGCACAAAGTACCAATAGGCATTTGAGACATTGAAGACTAAGTCGACCTCTGCGCCAATATTGATTATTCCTAGCAGTGATAAGACTTTTATTGTCTACACTGATACATCTTTATCGGATCTTGGAGGCATTTTGATGCAGATCCAGAGAGTTGTGGCCTATATTTCGAGGTAGTTGAGGACTCATGAACAGAACTATCCTACGTATAATTTGGAGTTAGCAACAATGGTCTTTGCGCTAAAGGCGTGGAGGCATTAATTGTATGGGGTATAGTTTGAGCTATTTACGGATCATCAGAGACCTCTTTTCATAGAATGAACTTAGCAAGAGACAACGATGATGGATAGAATTTATTAAGGATTATGAGTTCGCTATACAATACCATTTAGGAAAGGCGAACGTGGAAGCAAACGCGTTGAGTAGGAGACGTCGTCGCAGGCTAGCGGCTTTGAGATGTTCACTACATCAGGATCTTTATACCTTCAGTCACTATGATTTTAGGCCAGAGATTGGTGGGAGCTTTGTTTTCTTAGGAGCTTTATCAGTGCAGCTGTCTTGGAGAGATAGGGTAGTCGGAGCTCAGTTAGAGGTATATTGGATTCAAACCCATAAGGGAGGAGATTTCCAAAGAGCCCAAGGATGATTGGACTATTGGAGTAGATGGAGACCTTAGGATGAAGGACATGATTGTCATGCTGAACAATCTACAGCTGAAGAGGAAACTTTTTGTCGAGGTACATCTTAGCAGATATACAGTGTACCTAGGCACGACGAAAATGTATAAGGATCTGAAGAGGTATTTTAGGTGGAGTGGTATATGCAAAGAGATTACAGAGTACGTGACTAAGTGTTTTACCTGCCAGTAAGTTAAAACAGAACATCAGAGACCTACGGGAACCCTACAGCCTTTACCCATTCTTAAGTGAAAGTGGGCAGATATTTCTATGGATTTCATAGTAGGATTGCCTAAGTCAAAAAAAGGAAATGATTTCATTTGGGTTATAGTGGACAGATTGACAAAGTCGACACATTTCTTACCTGTGAGGATTACTTATGCGGCATACACATATGCGAGGATTTTTATTCGAGAGATTATTAGATTGCATGGAGTTCCAAAGATGATTATATCAGATCGGGGCTCAGTCTTCACATCCTATTTTTGGAGGAGTTTTCAGGATGCTTTTGGCAGCCAGTTATCATTTAGTAGTGTCTTCTACCCCCAGACAGATGGTCAGACCGAGAGGGTGAATCAGGTATTGGAGGATATGCCGAGAGCATGTGTTATAGATTTTTAGGATAGCTGAGAGGACCATATCCCATTGATTGAATTTACATATAGTAATAGTTATCAAGCTACCATCGGGATGGTGCCATATGAAGCATTGTACCGGAGGTGATACGGGTGTATCTTCTCTTCGGAAAAGCAATCCTCATAGGAGCTTGAGGATAGGTGATTCTCATGATATCTTGAGAATAAAGGCATGGTTGGAGCCATAGAGGACGGCAAAAGAAGTCAGAAGGAGTGAAACACAAAAGATCAGGAAAATAGGGTCGGGTTCTGGCCGGTCGACCGCGGCACCCATGCCGGTCGACCGGAGAAACCTGCACAAGGCAGGGTTTGCAGAAGCGCTCTGGCCGGTCGACCGGACCAGGATTGGCGGTCGACCGGATCGCGATATTTGGCTTTTCCTGGTTTGTTTTGGATTCTATTGACAGGGATTCCTGATCCTTTTGGACTTGTTTATTTACAAGATTACCACCACGTTGTAAACCCTATAAATAGGGATTGTTTAGGGTTCTAAACAAGGAGGTTGGAGGCCAAGATGTAGTCCTAAAGGGTTTTAGGTCTAAGTGAAATCCTGATCAAAAGGATTAGGGTTTAGATTGTAATCAGATCTCAGAGAGAAGTTATCAAGAGAAATTCTAATAATTGTATTAGGGTTTAGAGAGAGAGTTGAGAGGTTGTTCTCGATTCTAGTGAGATTGTGAGGGAGAGATTGTAATCTTTTGCTCTTCATAATCTAGAGAAGGTATTTTCCTTCGCCTTATACTGAATTGTTCTTGTGTTTGGTCATCCTCTTCTCAACCCACCTTTTGGTAATTCCGCGACCAAAGGGTGCTCGCACGGCGACTCGTATCAGGAGGCCTTGCAGATCGCCTATATGTTAGGCGGAACCAGAGGATAGTCTACTACTTAGCCCGGAGCTAGTTAGGCAGACCATAGAAAAGGTGGCACTTATTCGAGAGCGCATTCTTGCCACCCAGAGTCAGCAAAATAGTTATGCAGATCAGCGGAGGTGACCTTTAAAGTTTTAGGTAGGAGACTTAGTTATGTTTAAAGTATCACCGAAGAAGGGCGTCCAGCGATTCGGTAAACGGGGGAAGCTTACCCCGAGATATGTTGGTCCCTTTAGAATTATCGAGCGTATTGGAGTTGTTTCTTATAGGTTAGACCTTCCAGCATCGATGTCGAGTGTACATGATGTATTTCATATTTTGATGCTTAAGAAGCATTTGCATGACGAAGAGCAGCAAAGGGTGATTAATTCACCAGAGGTTGAGATCCAAGATGATTTGACTACTGTAGAGATTCCGATATGCATTCTTGCTAGAGAGAATAAAAATCTTAGAAATAAAGTCATTCCATTAGTGAAAGTTCAGTGGAACCGGCAAGGAGCCGAAGAGATTTCTTAGGAGCACGAGAAGGATGTTCGTCGTAATTACCCGCATCTGTTTGATCAGGTAAGATGTTGATATTTAAATATGCATTGATAGTGATGATTATGTATGTTGTTGTTAAGTCACATTCATATTTAACGCTAGAATGTGTCATTCAACACTTAACTCTTAATTATTAAGAACATATGGTATATATATGGGAGGTTCCTTGTTCGGATTTTTTGACCGACGTACTATTTCCGTCTAATTAGGGGTTAAGTGAGAATGTACACATTTTAGATTGCTAAGTTTAAATGTTGCTTATATTTCAAATCGGGGGATTAATGATACGAGATATGTACGCAAGGATTTTCTTATCTGGATTATCCCATCTTTGTGCTTTTCTCATATTATTAATCTCTGCGATGCGACTGTGGAATTTCGAGGAAGAAATTCTTTTAAGGGGAGGGGGTGAATGTAAAGCCCCAAAAATTTGTGTTAATATAATTAATATATGATTAATTATGATATATGGATATTTAGTATGATAAATATCATTAAATGGTATTTGAGTATAATACTATGTGTTTTTAGTATGAGCGAGTTCATACATGAGAAAGAAAAGAGTCGAAACATGTACAATGGCTGAATATATGAGGAACTAGAAAATTCCAGTCCGGTCGACCGTCACGGTCGACCGCGAAACCTGTAGTGAGCAGATTTTGTGTTTTGAGTTGGTTTCGGTTTTCTAAAGCCCATATTCGTTCTCTTTGGTTTATATATCAATTATACATGATATTTTCAATTTTCTAAGAACCCTAACAACCACCAAACACCTTATAAACCCTAATTTGATTCTTGGAGAAGATTGGAGGCTTTCGAGTGGGATTTTCGTGTAGTTTTCAGCTTTTGGATTGGAGATCTTCCTTGGCTTGGCATCTTAAACGTTTTTCTATAAATCTTAGGCGAGTTCATCTCTACTAATCCCCCTCCTAGTTTTTAAAAAGTTTTTAAAGAGTTTTTAACATGTTTAATATAGCCAAATTGACTAGTTCATGAATAAAAGTTAATTCTTGTGTATTATATGTATAAAGACTAGGTCTTTCCATGTGAAAAAGTTTGAGAACAAATTTACAGAAGTATTTAAGATCTAAAAATGATTTAAAATGTTGTTTAAATTGAAGAAAGATGATGTGTTCTTCGTTTTGAGTTTTTATGCATGATTTAGGGTTTTGAATATGAATTAATTGTGAATAATCATGCTATTTTTGTTGAGTTGTTTTCAGAAGTTTTTATCTGCTGTTGGCATGTTTTCATGCAAGTTTCACATGTTTAAAACAAGTTTGAATCACTGAATAATCGACATGAACACAACAAGGTGCAGAATCTGCACAAACTAGAAAATCAGCCTACGGTCGACCACGCCTTTGTGGCGGTCGATCGCGTGCAGAACAGAGGCCTTAGTAGGCCCTGGAACCCATCACGGTCGATCGCCGCATAATTGCGGTCGACTGCCAATCAGTCTTGGCCTGTGCATGTTTGTTTGACTTATTTTGGTTTTCGAGAGAGTTTCTCGACCTTGTACTAATGTATTGTGATGTTTATGAGTTGTTTAACACCTGAGATGATGGTGAATACCATATATGGACACGCTCACCAAGATATGTGAACGTATGCTTAGAATATGTTGTGTTAACATACTTTTTGTCACAAATTAAGTAGATAAATAAATATGATGAGTATAGTAAGTGCATGTATCCGGAATATAGAGATAAAATCTATTACCGCAGAACGATTGAGTAAGAGTATTACAATAGTATTGTTATTTCATGTGTCTGGAATAGGGAGATTAAACCTATTTCCGCAGAACGATTGAGTAAGAGTATTACAAGAGTATCGCTATTGTATATGGAGATGCACACTTGTATGTATTATAAGTTGTACTTTGATTCCATGTTAGATCACCTGTGAGTAGAGTACATTCTTTGAGATCGTGACATACACGACATGGCCTATGATGAACTTTTGATTTGGATGAGATCCTCTTATATTGGAGCCGACTACTCGAGTGTAGTTTTGAGATTAGATATTTATTCTACATGTTTGAGGTTTGGAATATTTCCTTTTGTTTGCTATTTTTCATTCATAGAGTTTGGAGTTGGTATTTAGAGAGTCACAATTTGAGACATGGTATATACATGAGGGTTTCCTTGTTTGGATTATTTCGCTCAACGTACTAACTCTTATGTTGTGGATTCCTAAATACTAATCTCCATTTAGAGTTATATGAATGATTTCATACTTATATGTACTGACTCTATTTTCTATATACTCCTACCCCTTCCCCTGGGGAGAGGTGGAGATGATCTCTCTATAGCGCTTTGACGCTCATCGTTTTCCCCCCTTTCAGGCAGTGAGTCCAGCGTACGGAGAGTCACAGGTTGATGGGATTTCTTCATAGATTCCATTTAGCTATTTATTATTTTAGTAGTTATTTCAGAACTCCACAGTTAGTTGTTTATGTTTAGACTTTAGACTTGTATTTCATTTTGTAGAGGCTGAGAGTCATAGTGATACTTTATTTGACTCATTGTACTTGAGGTTTATTTCAGACTCAAAGATATTTCTATTCTATTTTTGTTGGGCTCACTGATGAGTATTTTCTTATTGCTTCTATGTATACCTGGTTTGTTCTATCTCTATTATTTTACATGTCGGTACTTTTATCTATTTATTGTTTCCACTAGAGAGATAGTGACTGTGATGGTGAAACATGTCATAGCATGGTGTTTGGTGCTTGGTAGGTTTGATATTCCGAGTTTTGCCTTGGACTACAGCCTTGTGTGAAACCTGGAGCATCACACACACACACTATATATATATAGACACACACACACACACACACACACATGTATATGTATATATGTACATGTATATGTAGGCGTCAAAAATTACCTATAGATTATTATAAGTAGCTCAAGATAGAGATAAGGCGATAAACATCATCATCTGAATTGTAGAGGGTCATCCAAAGCTAAAGATCAACTAGAGAATGTACAAGAAGCGCATCACACAAGTTTTGAGGCGCAAAACATATCTTAGAATCATGAAGGGAATCAATAGTTTCCGAGACAGTTACAACTGTCTCAAAAACTTTTGAGATACTTACAAATGTCTAGGAAAGTTCCGAGACACTTACAACTGTCTCGGAAACTTCTGAGATACTTACAACTATATCGAAAGCTAAGGAGAAAAGAATGGTAGTTTTCTCGAGATTTGTGCATGCTATGTGGCTCCATAACTGCCTAAAGATCGTGTTTGAATGTGGGGAAGACGTTACAAGTGGAAATCATGTCAATAACTGCCTAAATAATATCATTAAAACGTGTTTAAAGTAGTTACAAACGGCTGAGGAGAGCCACATTTCCGAGACAGTTGTAACTGTCTCGGAAATGGGAAGCAACCCATGCTTCCGAGACAGCTACAACTATCTTGGAAATAGGAGTTCCCCGAGATGATTTATTTTTAACTTCTGATGGCAGTTATTATTCCTAAAGGCTATGAATACCCTCCTAGGATCATTACTGTGGAGGGGGCCATTCAAAGTAGGACTGAACATTTTTAGAGTAGATTAAGCAGAGAGACTTGGGCAATTTGGTGAATTCCAAGCAAGAAAGAGAGAGTCTTCATCACGTGCAAGTCTTTTTCAGAGTTCTTATGATTTCTTGAGATCTAAGCTTTGACTTGATCTTAAGAAGAGTGTTTATCTTACATCGATAAGATATTTACTTCCTTTTCTTACTTCTAAATGAAGCAAGAATTCCCAAATAGCCTTCATGGTTCAATCAAAATCTGTGATTCGGTAGTTCACGAGCTAACACACCCCCGGTACAAGCAAAGATCTCGCGCAAGCAGTGATCCAAAACGATCATGCGTGTGTTTCTAAGGAGCATTGTAATTTGATTTTTTTGTTGTAAAGAGTAGTTTTACAAAGCACGAAACTTGCTCTTCTGTATTCATTGTAATTGATAAACAATTATAATGAATTCTATAATAAAACTTGTTCCTGACGTAAACACGCTGGCGACCATAGTGGAAGACAACAGTCTCGCTACTGAGACCATCGTGTCGCATCCAATCAAGATACCGATTAAATCCATGGTTGAATACGAGTTCGACCAAGCAAAGTTTGAGGAATATTTGTCATCCTCATCCTCAAAGTCTTCCTCACCTCATAAATATAGGAAGATTTTGTCTTCTAAGAAAGTTTTCAAGTTTTCGACTCCGTCGAATGCTATGGGTGAAGACTCTCGCCCGATTATTGCTGAGGATTCTACTCACAACACCTCTACTCACAATGACTCTTATCTAGTTAAAGAGTCATTTAATCAAAGCCTACCAGTACTGACAAAGAGGGCTCATCAGAGACAACGTCAGTTCCGCGCTCGTCAAATGGCCAAGGCCTTAGAACAAACCGACGAGGTTTGCTACTACGCGGACTTAGAGTCGAGGAAACATCAAGTGGTCCAGTCGCCTCAATGACAAACTACTTACATTTCTGCTAAACTTATGACGAATGAATGGACTCTTGTCAAAAGGGCTCGTTCAACCCTCAAACTCTAGCCAGTGTCTCGGTCAAAGGAGCCATAGCTAAGACACTTGCAAGTGTCTCGGCAAAAGGAGCCATATCTGAGACACTTGCAAGTGTCTCGGCCAAAGGAACCATATCTGAGACAGTTGTAACTGTCTCAGCCAAAGGGAAACTTCTAAGGCCTCTCCTTCGACTCCATCGACATTCGTTCCTTGTCCGTCTACTAAAACTACATCTGCTACATCATCAGTGGAGCCTTGCATCACTCCTGACCTATCAAACTTCAAAATCATAATGGCGGATCGCCTTGGTCCTTTGCACGAAGATCGAGGTAAAGCTTTGGTCAAGGAACGCTTGGGTCCGGTGAACAAAATCCAAATGACTCTTTAGGCTGGTGGTCGTACGCATCCTCCCACCAACCCAAAGCAATCCTAAGTTAGGAAAATCCTAATTTCCACCCACTTGCGGGTTCATATCAAAACTCAGAAGCCCGTTAAGACTCCATACCCGCAAAAGGGTGGTTTTAAACGTGTGACTCCTGAGAATGCTAACAAGACTTTACATTTCCAGAAGAAGATGTGTCTGCCAAAAGACAACATTATACCTGGGAGGTCACATCAACAGATGATAGGATGCTTCGACAATCATACCGATGAGTTGTACTATCAAGCTCGGGGTGTAAACAAATCTCAAAAGAGGATTGTCCGAGAAATAAGCTCTCATTGTTCCTGTCTACAATTTATTAGAGCAGTACTATCGGAATGTGATTACTCCAAATGAGAAGTTATCCCGCAAAGAGTCTCAGTGTTCCAGAGGCTTTTCACTAAAATGTCAAAGCCCAAGCCGAGACATTTTCGCAAAAGAAGATCAGCTATCCAAGATGATGAATTCCCTAAAGTCACCATCAATATGGATGATAAAGGAAAATCTAAGCGGCATTTAAGTGAATCAAATCCTGACTTTTCCCCGGAAGGAAAAGTCAATCCAAGCATTGCTCAACGGATATCTCGACTCTAGTTAGGAGCCATCAGACATAGGGATTACAAGAGAATGCATGAAGGAATTTCCTCGAAGGACGAACTTTCGAACACTTGTTCTGCGATCTCTTCTGATGATACAATGTCTAGCATAGGGAAAACCAAAGAAGTGTTCACAATCACTCCTGATCAGTTTGCTCAAATGCTTTAAGAAGCTTTAGCCAAGCAATGTGAAGAAATTAGAGCTGAGATGAAGACGGATATAGAGTTGTCTATCCAACAAATGAGAGAATTGCAAGCTCAACGACTTCAACCTCCTGAGTCAAGTCAGCGAGCTAAATCCAACCGCCGCACTTAGAATGTTGTAGATAATAGTGATCGAGATGTGAACAAAGTCATTATGGCTGATACACCTCCTAATAACAATAATGCTAGGGGTGGTTCAACGGATCCTCTCAATAATAATATTGGGGGTGGTTCAATTGCACCACTAAAAAACTTCGGGGGTGACCTAATTGCTTCTACTCAACATCGCTCGAAGAGAGATGAAGGCGACGACGAGATGATGAAAGAGCTGGAGAATAAGGTAAATGCCTTGATGTCCGCTCAAGAAGTAAAGAAGATGGGTATTTTGTGTCCTTATCGAAGAGAATAGGATTCAATCCCGTACCCGGCAAAATTCAATCTGATTAACTTCACACCGTTTGACGGGAATTGATCGCCTACTCAGCACTTGATTTATTTTAAGTTTCATTTGGGTATGATATCTGAAAATAAGGCTTTGATGGTCTGGTCATTCGTTGATACTCTTCGTGGGGCCGCCTTCGTTGGTACTAACTGATAATCATATTTTATTACAATTTTATACCATCATTATCTATTTTATATGAATAAATATACCACTAATAATTGTTTTTATCTTTTAATTACAGGTTAATGAAGAATAAATCTCAAACTCTCATCTCTCAATAAAAACCCATTGATTAAATGAAGAAATGAAGCAAAGAAGCCCATTAGAAAATCAATTTTCAAATTATCCAAAAGCCCAGAATCAAGCCGAGTAGCCTGTAGAAGCCGGAGAAAATCAAAAATCCAATATGAAAAGAAATCATATTCAAAATGGTTGGCCACAAAGAATTGACGATATCTCCTAATCCGAAAGGCGGAATATAACATATAATATATGAAAATCGTCTATCTCGATGAGATGAAGCTATCCGTAAAATCAGAATTTGGATATAGTGGGTATCGATGTCGGCATCGATGTGGGCATCGATACCTGCATCGATGCTAGTTTACTATAGCGCGAGTCAATGGCTGATTTTGCTTGTCTTGGTGCTCAAGTTTGATCCAATGGCTCTCATTCACTGATGTTTATTATAAATAGGGGTAGAGAGTGAGGGGTTAGAGGTGTGAAAATTTTTGTAACTCCTTTTGGAGAGGAGAGCTACTCTTAATTGAGAAGGCCTTCCAAAATTATAACTTTAGTTGCAATTAATAATAATAATTTTTTCACCACTTTAAATATTTCTTCTCTTTGTTGGATGATGAAGATGGAGATGAAGAATTATTTAGAGGTTTGCATTTCTTTCCTTTTTCTCTTTTATTTCATTTATTTCATGCTTATAGATTAGATTTATTTCATGCTTATAGAGTAGATTTATTTTCTTGCATTTAATTTTTGTAAACCGATCCTTCCAATAGCCAATCTCGCCTCTAACTGATCGACGATCCCTCTCCCTCAGACTCGAGTCCACTTCCAATAGCCAATCTCGCCTCTAACTGATCGACGATCCCTCTCCCTCAGACTCGAGTCCACGAGCTATCGACTTGGCTGAGACCTTGTTCCGAGATGTTGTTGGATTGCGATGCGAGTGGGTCATCTAAAGTGGAAGACTAATCCGACACGAAGTCACTTCAAAATCCTAATTGAAAGGTGCTGAATGGAAGAAGATTCAATGTTGTAGCAGCATACTTTGATAATCTAAAGAACCAATCAAAGTCCTTATAGATAGATCTCGCCTATCGTCTGTCATTCAGAGACCAAGGAAGGCTCGGCCCATAAGCAATAATTGAATCCACCATCTTTAATTTCTTGCATTTTCTTTTATTCTTGAATTTTATTTTTCATTCTTGAATTTTTATTTGTTTCTCGATTTTTTTCATTCTTCCTTCTTGCCTTGTTGATCATATTTATTTTTTACTCACATCCACTCTCAAAAATATTGATTTACACACTATCACGTTCACTCTCATTATCTCTCCACAATCACATTCACTCATCACTCCTATTTGTCACGCACACAACATAAGAACCGATTTTATATTTTCTTCTACAAAATACCTTTTTCGTGGATCGATATCTTTATACTATAACTTGACACGGTTGTGCACTTGCAATATTTTTGGTACATAATTATGCCACATCAAGTTTTTGGCGCCGTTGCCAGGAAAGGTACTTAAGTAGGTTTTAATTATTTTGGTTCTTTAACTTGTGTCTTTATTATGAAGGAAACGCTTGGAGCTTGAAGATCGCGGATTGGAGAACTAGGATTTGAAGATTTGCTTTCGGGTAAGTCTTCTTTCTAGCGTTTTCAATTCCACCCTTTTTAGTTAGCTTCACAATTAGAGACAATTAGGATTTAAAAAAAGATTTTATTTTTGTTGACCATAATAAAATCCATCTTTCACTTTGACATTTACTAATAAGATAATAAATTCAAATAATTCCCCCTTCTCATTTGTTTGATTGTTAACCTTAATTAAAAAAAAGATTTTTTTCCATCCTTTTTAGTTGCTTTTAATTCATTGGGTTGCATTTCATATTGTTAGTAGGAATTTACCAAGTGATTTGAGCATCTTGATTTGGCACACACTTAAAAATATTTTTAAGGGCAAAACCCTATAATCAAGATAAGGTGAGGGATTTCATCACCCTTTCCTTAGCCCAAAAATCACTAATCTCTCACTACACCACCCATGCCTAATAAAACTCATTAGACGTTGGCCCTAAGGATTCGAGCTCAATAAGGAACAAAGAATCCTTTAGTGAACCGGTTTAAGTTTTTTTGGATTAGTTGGTGTCTAAGGCAAGGTTTAGGGGTTGCGTAAAGCGCTTCGTAAGGAACGAGGTACTTAATTGATCTCTGATCACCCTCTAGTACTATCCTTACCTAGCTAACTACCCGGGTAAAACTTTAATCTTTTCACTTTAGGAGTTTTTGGTTAGGAGCTAGTCTAGTTGAGTTAGGCTTAACCCTAGAGTTAGAGTGATAGAAAAATGATGGATTTTGATTTGTTTTAGTTAGGATTTTTTTTCTCTTTTTCCATTCGCTCCTCATTTAAAAAAAACTAACTTTTATAAATAAAAAAAAGTATAAAAAGAAATAGTTGGTGTATGCAGGGATAATACACATCGTTTAATTCGCTTTGAACCTATCATAGAAATGGAGCATCCTAATCCACCCGTTTTTCAAGATATGTGCTATCCCATTAGGAATGCAATCCCCTCTTGCATTAGGCTCCCCGAAACAAATGGAATAAGTTTTGAGCTTAGACCGCATTACATAAACATGCTTCCAAAATTCCTTGGAAATGAAACAGAAGATGCATATATTTTTATCTCGGAATTTGAGGAAGTGTGTATTATGATTAATATGAGAGAATTAACAGAAGATGCGATCAAACTAAGATTTATTCCATTTGCTCTCAAAGACAAAGCAAAAAAAGAGAATTAACAGAAGATGCGATCAAACTAAGATTTATTCCATTTGCTCTCAAAGACAAAGCAAAAAAATAGCTGTATAGCTTATCCGTAAATTCCATCACTACTTGGGAGGAATTTATCACCGTTTTTCTTAAGAAAATTTTTCCTATCCATAAAACGGTAAAGCTAAGAAACAGCATCATGAATTTTAAAATTGTCCCGGGTGAACATTTTTGGAAGTATTTTGACCGATTTAAAGATCTTTTCATCCAATGTCCTCATCACGGTTTAGAAAAATAGCGATTGTGCCAAATAATTTATGAGGGATTAGATTACTCTGCAAAAACTTCCTTAGAATCAATGTGCCATGGGGATTTAATGAGGAAAAACACCGATGAAGCTTGGGAATTTCTAGAGAGTCTATCCGAGAAAACAATGCAATGGGAACACTATGATGACAGGGTTTCATCAGTTCCGCATTCTAAGTCTAGTGGTCTTTCCTTGGAGTCAAACATTGCTTCTGAAGCGAAGATGGTGACAATTCTGCGGAGGTTAGAAGCCTTAGAAATTAAGGAACAAGCTCCAGCTCAAATCAATCATGTTTCTGCCCCAGGATGTCATAATTGTCAGTCTCCTACCCACGTTTCAGAGGAATGCCCTCTCCTAGGAAACAACCATGTATTAGAACAGATGAACGATGCATTCCAGCACCCTAAAAATGATCTATTTTCTCCAACCTATAATCCAGGTTGGAGAAATCATCCCAACTTTGCATGGAATCAAGGAAATTCTCCCGGAACTCAAAACTTCACTCCCGCTTCGACCCAATATTTTTTTAGGGGAAACACAGTTCCTTTTAATTCACAATTTCAACAACCTAATCTGCCGTATCAAAATCAATTTTCTCTTCATCAAGCTGTAATTCAGACTCCTTAAAATCCAAATCAGGATAAATGTCTCAATGTCTTGGAAAGGGGTTTAGAAACCGTAATTAAGGCCTCCACTCAAACCACGAATATGTTGAATCAAACATTCAGCACTCTGAATTTTTTTATGCAATCAACCGGACAAATGCTCAATTCCAACACTCAAGCTATAGCTAGATTAGAATCCCAACTTGGTCAACTAGCTAGTGCCGTGAGTGAAAGAGAGAAAGGAAAATTTCCGAGTCAACCCGTGGTCAACCCTAAGGACACAGGAAGCAGTTCATCCTATGAAGCTCAAGTGAATGCAATCCATTCACTTCGGTCAGGTAGACAGGTCGATAATCAAGTGAGAACTCCTCCAAGTCAAACTTTTGATCTAGTACAAATTCCTTCTCCTTCTCCTTCTGATGAATCTATTCAACAATCACCCTCCTCAGATGATCAAGAACCTGAACCGGAACCTGAGCCTGCTTTTGATAGGTTTAGACCAGTTGCTCCTTTTCCAGATAGACTCAGGCTTAGGAAACACTCCCCTCAAGAGGAGAAGATCCTAGAAATATTCAAGCAGGTTAAGGTCAATATTCCTCTCTTAGATGTAATTGAACAAATTCCATCTTATGCTAAATTTTTAAAAGAATTATCTAAGAAGAGGAGAATAAGTGTTCCAAAGAAAGTCTTTTTAGCCGCCAATATCAGTGAAATGCTATCAAATCCCATACCTTTGAAACGTAAAGATCCAGGTTCCCCCATCATTTCATGTATCATTGGTAATACTCACATTGATAAGGTACTTTTAGACTTAGGGGCCAGTATCAATTTGTTTCCATATTCAGTCTACCAGCAATTGGGTCTAGGTGTACTGAACCCAACCAAATGCACCTTACAGTTGGCTGATAGATCTATTAAGGTCCCTATGGGTGAGTTAGAGGATGTTCTGATTAAGGTTGGAGATTTTATTTTTCCAGTAGATTTTGTAGTCTTGGAAACACAGCCTGTTTCCAATCCCAAAGGACAGACACCTGTCATCTTAGGACGACCTTTCTTAGCCACTTCTAATGCTCTCATCAACTGTAGAACTGGTCAAATGAAGCTGTCCTTTGGGAATTTGACTGCTGATCTCAACATTTTTAATCCAGGGGACCAACCAAATAATCAGCCTCTAGAAATAAACTACATTCAGGAAAGATCAGAAGAAGAAGAAGAAGAAGAAGAAGAAGAAGAAGAAGAAGAAGAAGAAGAAGAAGAAGAAGAAGAAGAAGAAGAAGAAGAAGAAGAAGACTCTGATTTAAGTTTTGAGGAAATTTTTGATGAAGAGTTAGAGTTTTTAGAAGAAGCAGATCAGGTCCTTGAGAATAATGAAACTGTGTTAAACATTTGCTGCTTTGAATTAAGTTTTGAAGAACTCTTTCTTGATGAACTTAGATTCTTGGAGAATTATCAACAACTAAATTTTCAGAACTCTACAGAAGAATTGGTTGTTAGAAAACAAAACTTCACAGTACAAGAGTCTGAGTTCATTAAGAAATACAAAATGTATGACACCAATAATACCTACCTTACTTTGTTGCAAGAATTATTGAACACCCCAAAATGCTTGGAATTTCACATTATTGATTATATCATTATGAATTTATTTAAAATTCGGGAAAGAATTTTCAACAATAAGGTAGGATTCAATGTAGAATACGAGCTCTTCGTGTTGAACACTTCATTCTACATTATTTCTTTTGTTTATTTCAGAATAATAAAAAGAATTTATTCTTCTCTCGTTCGAGAGTTTCTTATTCAGTTAAAAAAAATAAAAATAAAAAAAAGAGAAAAGAAAAGAAAAGAAAAGAAAAAAAAAGAAAAAAAAGAGAAAGAAGAATAAATTTTTGATTCCATCCTCCTCAGACCAAAGGTAATTACAGATTTTTATCAGCCGACCAAATGTAAATATTTCACTTCTTATCTGCTTTACATTGTGCATCATAGAGTTTGCATTGAGGACAATATAAATTTTTTTATCAATTAGTTATTTTTTCTCTTTGTTTTACATTTTTTTTTGCATTTTTGTCAATTTTTTTCCTTTTCAAAAAAAAAAATATATATATATATATATATCGTCACTTGCCAAATTTATAGAGTTATGTAATAATTAATTTATTTGATAAATTTTAAATTTTCTAATCTGTTATTTACTTAAGTTCACATTTTATGATAACTCTAAATAAATTCCTTAAGAAATAATTTTCAAAGTAGTATACTTCACTTAAGCCTTAACTTAGATTTTTATTTAAAAGAATGGAATGTATGCATGCTTAGTTTAGAGTTAAAAATAATTTTTCAAAGTGTCTTAACTTACATATTTTTCAGAATATATATACAAATACATTAAAAAAATATTGCAAAAGAAGAGTGCGAAAAATGGGCACCAAAAGAAAAAAAACTCTTAAATTAAAGGTTATTCTATCTTATAAAGCCTAAGCTGACCGAGTAATTAAGCCCAAGGAGTATTTTCATACTTAATGACCTAAGCCCAATTCGGTTGGGATCCATTGGCCCAAAACTCGTTAAATGGTCGCTTAGAAAGCCCGTTAAAGTAGAAAAAAAAAATCACCAAGGAAGAAAGAGTTTAAAAAAAATAAAAAAAAAAGTTTTATATATAGTTATATTTGTATATATGGTCTTGGAAAATATTTTAGATCAAGCAACTTGAAGATTATTTTAAACAAAGAGTTAGCATGTTCTTTTCAAAACTTTTAAATTAAATTTCTAAGTTTGGCTTGGTTTTGTGTTACTATAATGAGAAGATTTTCTAGGAAATTTAACTTAGAGTTTTATACCCTCATTATCTATTTTATATGAATAAATATATCACTAATAATTGTTTTTATCTTTTAATTGCAGGTTAATGAAGAATAAATCTCAAACTCTCATCTCTCAACAAAAACCCATTGATTAAATAAAGAAATGAAGCACAGAAGCCCATTGAAAAATTAATTTCCAAATTATCCAAAAGCCCAGAATCAAGCCGAGTAGCCTGTAGAAGCCGGAGAAAATCAAAAATCCAATATGAAAAGAAATCATATTGAAAATGGTTGGCCACAAAGAATTGATGATATCTCCTAATCCGGAAGGCGGAATTTAACATATAATATATGAAAATCACCTATCTCGACGAGATGAAGCTATCCGTGATATTAGAATTTGGATATAGTGGGTATCGATGTCAGAATCAATGTGGGCATCGATGCTGGCATCGATACCTGCATCGATGCCAGTTTACTGTAGCACGAGTCAATGGCTGATTTTGCTTGTCTTGGGGCTCAAGTTTAATCCAATGGCTCTCATTCACTGATGTTTACTATAAATAGGGGTAGAGAGTGAGGGGTTAGAGGTGTGAAAATTTTTATAACTCCTTTTGGAGAGGAGGACTACTCTTAATTGAGAAGACATTCCAAATTTGTAACTTTTTGTTACAATTAATAATAATAATTTTTTCACCACTTTAAATATTTCTTCTCTTTGTTGGATGATGAAGATGGAGATGAAGAATTATTTATAGGTTTGCATTTTTTTTCTTTTTCTCTTTTATTTCTTTTTTATTGCTTATTAGTTTAGATTTATTTCTATGCTTATAGTTAGATTTTATTTTCTTGTTAAATAGCCAAGAGGCTAGAACCCTCTTACCTTAGATTTATTTTATGCTTATAGATTAGATTTATTTTATGCTTATAGAGTAGATTTATTTTCTTGCATTTAATTTTTGCAATTTATTTTGTAGTTTAGATTTTGTAATTTATTTTGTAGTTAGATTTTAATTTCTTACACTATTCGCCTTTAGGCTAGAACCCTCTAGGGAATCACCATTTTCTAAGAAGTGGGTTCAATTTTAGATTACCCATATCTATAATTGAATCTACCATTTTTAATTTCTTGCATTTTCTTTTATTCTTGAATTTTATTTTTCATTCTTGATTTTTTATTTGTTTCTCGATTTTTTTCATTCTTCCTTCTTGCCTTGTTGATCACATTTATTTTTTACTCACATCCACTCTCAAAACCATTGATTTACACACTATCACGTTCACTCTCATTATCTCTCCATAATTACATTCACTCATCACTCCTATTTGTCACGCACAACATAAGAACCGATTTTATATTTTCTCCTACAAAACACCTTCCACGTGGATCGATATCTTTATACTATAACTTGACACGGTTGTGCACTTGTAATATTTTTGGTACATAATTATGCTTCATCACTAACGTCTCAAGCCTGGGAGCGTAAACTACTAGAATGATATGAAAAGTTTGTTCCTCAGCAATTTCTTCGATGATAACAACAAAGTGTCAATCAGAATCCTTCTCGATGAGAAGCAAAAGACGGAGAGTCAGTCAGCATATTTGTCAAGCGCTTCCATAATAAGGTAATGAATTACAAAGATCCTGTCACAGAGGAGTTCATCCTGCAGACATGCCATAACAATCTCTCCATTAATAACCTGGAAGCCCTGGAGGTCGTGCCTACAGCCATTTGGAAAGAATTAAAACTACGCGGCGAACAAGCTGAATGCTTTCTTGAAAGAAAGAAAGATGAGAGAAGCCAACCGACGACAACTGCAACCGCTGTGAACGCCAATCAAACGTCACAACAGCAACCCCAGAGGCCACAGAAGACTCCTGATCCGAAGTCCCCGAAAGAGTATTCTTTCAAAGATGATGAAGTTCCAGCCATCTTGAAATACCTCCTTATCAACAACATGATCAAATTTCTACCGGTCATGAATTAGGAAGAAGCTAAGAAGACTACAGACCCGAAATATTATGCATATCACAGAAGGGTCTATCATCCCACTAAGATATGTTATGTTTTAAAAGACAAAATACAAACTTTGATCGACATTGGTATTGTGACTGTGAAGCCAAAAGAGAAGAAAGTAGGCACAAATGCAGTATCCATTAGCTTCGGTTCAATTCCCTTGTCATGGTTTTAACCCAAACCTATGTCAAAAGTTAAAATACAAATCGTTAATGATGACCCTCATAGACAACGCCAAAAAGGACTTGTGTCACATACATCTCCAAATGGCAAAATCCTCTGGGTTCATCCCAATTTTCTTGAAGATGAACAATGGACGACATCCACATTCTAGAAGAAGTTGAAAAGCAAAGGAAAAGAGAAGTCCTGTCATGGAGCCTCAGCAATCCCTAAAGAAAATGATGAAGAAATTCCAACTTTACCACTTTCTCAAGAGGAACATGAAGTCTTTGCTACCAGAAGTGGAAATGAATACCACTTCAATTATCCAAGTGCTTCCGAACAACTAGCTGAGCAGGGGGTGGTAAATATCACACCTTCCAAAACCTTAGCCGAGCTAGGGGTGGTTGCAACCCCCCCTATATCGGCTGAAAAACCTCAAAAGTTAGCTAAGCAAAAAGAGAAGGAACCTTAGCACAAAGAAGTTCAAATTTCGAAGCAGTCTCGTTTTAATCGATCGATTAGAAAAGATAAACTGGAAAGTTTGAACGTCCCATACCGTTTTGATGTCATGGCTCAGTTAGCCAATATCCCAACGAGGATTACTCTATACGAGTTGTTGCACCTTTCAAAAGATACTAGGGACGCATTTACAAGAAGCTTTGGTTGATTCTGATGTGTTTCTCACTCAGATTAAGCTAGCTCCTGAAGAACCAGAGTCATCAGTTCAACACTATAATTTGGCGGCCACGAAATTTCCTTACATTGCTTTTACCAAAGAGGATATGCAAGTGAAGAACTCAAAGCATGATAGGCCGTTGTATTTCACTGGATATATTAGCTCAAGCGTTGTTAACCGGATTCAAGTCGATTCGGGTTTCACTGTAAGTATCATACCACTCAGTTGATGTACTACCTTGGAATTCCCACCATCAAATTAGCCTCCACGGGAACCGTTATCTACAGATTCAACACTAGTGGGTCCAGGCCATTGAGAAAGATCCGGGTGAAGTGTCAACTTAGAGATTTAAAGTCGGAAGTCACTTGTTATGTAATTAATACTGAGACTTCTTATAACTTGTTGTTAGATCGCCCTTGGATCTATAGTAATGTTATAGTTCCTTCCACCCTCCACTAGTGTCTGAAATATGTTAACACTAACAACGAGGTCAAGACGGTGGTCGCTGATAAACAACTATGTAAGGGGTTAGAAAATTACTTAACTGACTCCCTTCTTTATGGTGTCGAATCCGATACTGAACCATTGGCCCAGGGTACAGACAACAGAGAAGAAGCTGATACCTAAGTCAGGCTCAATTATGGAGAAGGTCTTATATTAAATAACATTGAACCTCTTATAATCGATCTTGATGGTGGTGAATCGCCGGATAAAAGTTGGATTTGGCAGCTTGCTGATGAAATAATAAATGATGATTTAGAGTACTCGCATCGTCTCGATGATATAATGCAAAAACTGTATGACAATCCTAACATACACATGCCGCTTCGGTCATCTTGCACGACGAAGAAGTGCATCCAGGACTCCTTCGAAACAACCTTAGTCTTACCTGAAAAGGCATGGGGTGAAAAAGAAATAATCTTTGGTAAAAGAGAGTCATCCCCACCCTCCGATCTCTTCATGGAAACTAATACTGATGATGAAGGGCCTGGCGACATTTCTGCAGATATAGTTCACAAGAGAGTGACTACATGAAGAAGCAAGGGTACGACCTCACGCTCGGTGAAGGTCTTCGTTTTGGTCACGCTCGGTGAAGGTCTTCGTTTTGGTTAAGGTACTTGGGTTCCACTCTATCCTGCCTATATACCAAAAGGAAAACCTGATAATTATTACAGCTATAGAAGTAGTTTAGGTTATGTCTCATCATCTGATGACGAATGTTGCTGGAAAGTTATTGACAAATTAACAAATAAAAACGGGTATTCATCTGATTCCTCAATTTAGGATTCTGACATTAGCCTTGGAGAAATGTTCACAGGCTTAATGTCAAACATGGCCACCATCGATCCTTCTACAACAGAAGAAGATGATCAATTGCCTACTTGGGAAGATCCCTGGATACATTACATGAACATTCAATATGGTGAGCGATTCGAACAGAGGGAGCCCCCTACTGAAGATAAAGTAGTCCAGGTCAATATGGGTGACAAAGTCAATCCGAAGCCCATATTTATTAGCGATAATCTTCAGTCAGATGAGAAAGAAGAATTGATCACCCTCATTAGAGAATATATTGACGTTTTTGCTTGGAATTATGAAGATATACCAGGGCTTGACCCGAACGTAGCAATTCACAGCCTTAACATCAAACCAAATGTTAAACCTATCAAACAACAACAGAGGTGATTTCGTCCACAAATTATGGAAGCGATAGAAACAGAAGTTAAGAAATTGATTGATTCATGCTTCAGTAGGGAAGAACAACATCCTGATTGGTTGGCAAATATTATCCCGATCCTTAAAAACAACGGAAAAATCAGAATCTGTATTGACTTCAGAGATCTAAATATTGCCTGTCCTAAAGACGAATTTCCTCTTCCGGTTATAGATGTCATCATTAACAACATATATGAATTCGAGAGAATATCATTTATGGATGAATTTTCGGGATACAATCAAATTAAGATGCACCCGGATGATGAAAAGCATACCGCGTTCAGGACACCCCTAGGCGTTTTCTGTTTCAAGTCGTTAAGAGCCGTGACAAGAACGATCACATTAACGACTTGAAGACGATGTTCGATCTTATGAGGAGTCATCAATTGAAGATGAACCCTACTAAATCTTTCTTTTGAATGTCTAACAGTTAATTCTTTGGATTTATCATCACCACAAAAGGTATCCATATCGATCCCGACAAAGTAAAAGCGATACATGAATTGCAACCCCTGAGAAATCTTAAGGAACTCAGAGGATTGCAGGGACTATTAGCTTATATTCGTTGGTTCATATCAAACCTTTTGGGAAAATGTCAGCCATTCTCTAAACTCACAACGAAAGGCGTGTCATTCATTTGGGATGAAGCCTATCAAAAAGTATTCGAGGATATCAAAACATATCTAGCGAATCCGCATATTCTCATTGCACCGAAGTCGGATAAACCATTTTTGATTTATGTCAAAGCGACGAGCCATTCGTTAAGTGCATTGCTTGCATAAGATGACGATAACAGTCATGAGCAAGTGGTATACTATCTAAGCTATATGTTAGTAGGCGTAGAATCTCGATACCCGATGATTGAGAAGGAATGCCTCGCCTTAGTGTTCGCAATTCAGAAGGTGCGACATTATCTAGTTGGATAGACAATTTATGTCATTTCCAACGTGAACCCAATTCGAGTGTTCATGACACAACCAGACTCTATGAATTGGCGTTTAGCTAGGTGGGCTTTACTCTTATCCCAGTACGTCCTGCAGTTCAAGCAGCAGAAGTTGGTTAAAGGTCAAGCAATTTGTGATCTTTTGGCGGTTAATCCTATGAAAGATACAACTGAATTGTACGAAGATTTGTCAGATGAAACTCACAAAGTCAAACACCACTTCACATCAAAAGTTTGGCAATTGTACTTTGACAGAGCTTCCCGAGCAACGAATGTAGCAAGCACTCCTAAATGTTCGAAAATATCTTCAGGTGTCGGAGTCGTACTAGTTTCCCAGGAGAAACACGTATTGCCTCAAGCCTATTCATTGACCGAACCATACTCCAATAATGTGGCTGAGTACAACACACTAATAATTAGACTTAATTTCACCAAAGAGCTAGGGGTCGAATATCGTGAAGCTTTTGGTGATTCTCAACTGATTGTCAATTAGATATGAGGAGAGTACGAGGTCAAAAATCAAGGTCTGATTCCATACTACGAGGCGGCTGTTGAAATGGCAAACTCGTTTGAAGAATTTTTCATCGAGTATATTCCATGTCTCCAAAATGCATATGCAGATGCATTGGCGGCATTAGTTGTATCTCTGGCACAGCCTCCCGAGATAGAACAATTAGTCACAGTGAGAACTCACCAGCTTATCGTGCTAATTTATGATTCGATCGTCAGAGAGGCACATTCAATGAAAATTAAACTCGAAGCTTGAGATAGGCATTTCCCTATCATCGATTACATCCTACATGGTATTTTACCTGAAGATGTAAGAGAAAAGGATTCAGTCCGGTGAAGGGAACCAAGATTTTACTACAATACCACAACACGAATATTGTATCGTCGTTCATATGATGGTTTATTACTCCATTGTCTATCTAGTAGAGAAACGAAAGAGGCACTCAAAGAAGCGCATGATGGAGTATGTGGTGCGCACCAATTCAGTCCCAAACTCTATGATCGACTTAGAAGAATAGGATATTACTGGCCAACCATAGTCAAGGACGCGGTTGACTATGCCCAATGGTGTCATGCGTGTCAAATACATGCAAATTATATACACCAGCCTCCGGAGCATTTGCACTTATCAGCGACATCATGGCCATTCGAAACATAGGGAATGGACATCGTAGGTCTTATTTTCCCACCTTTAGTCAAGGGTGACCGTTTTATTCTGGTGATCACCGATTACTTGTCAAAATGGGCCGAAACTGCCCTGCTTAAAGAAGTAAAGATGAGCAATATTGTCAAATTCATTAAACACCATATCATATATCGATATGGTGTCTCGAAATGAATAGTACATGATAATGGCCCTCAATTCATTAGCAACACATTCATCAAATTCTGCAGTAAATTCAGAATTCAGGATGTTTCATCAACGGTCTATAATTCCATAGCTAACGGATTGGCTGAAGCTTTCAATAAGACAATTATCAAGATTTCATCAAAATTTGTAAGAGTGAACAAACGAGACTGGGATGACAAACTTGGTGAAGCTCTGTGGGCTTATCATACCATAATCCGTACGCCAACCGGAGCGACTCTATATTCCTTAGTATTTGGATGTGAAGCTATCCTTTCTTTGGAAATACAAATTCCCTCTCTCTACATCACTCTCGCAATAGGAATGATGGTGGAAGAACAACATCAAAAATGCCTCGAAGAGTTGGAGATATTAGATGAAAAGCGCTTGGAAGCTCAGCAACAAATTAAGTTTTATCAGGCAAGAATTTCTCAGGCTTTTGATAAAAGAGTCCGACAACAAAACTTCAAGGAAGGAGACCTGGTTCTTGCTGTTCGGAGACCCATGATTCTCAATTCTAAGAAGAAAGGAAAATTCCAAACTAAATGGGAAGGACCATTTGTAATAAAGATAGTCTATTCAAACGGTGCATATAGCCTGACCACCCAAGATGGCCACGAACTCATGATACCAATAAATAGGAAGTTCCTGAAGAAGTACTTCCCCTAGTACGTTCAAGATAACTTATTTAAGTGGGATGTTCCTAGAGAATACTGTACAGGATATTTTTAAGGATAACCCAAGATCAGTTGATTATTCGAGATAGGAACTAATCATCTAATAATTTTAATTATTATAAAAATAGTTAAGAATCTTCCACTGTGACTTTCCAAGCATTTTTTTTTGTTGAGATGAGATTCAATGACTACATATAGTCAATCTTTCCTTACGAAACCCTAATGATGCAATTGTGGAGTGATCGATGATTCACAACCCTTCACCACAAAATCCCTCACTGCTCAAATTAATTAATGGTGGGTCCACCAAAATCCTTCATGGATTAAAATCCTTCAAACTCCCACAGTGTCTAGTCTTTAACACTCCCACTGTTGAAGTTATGATACAACATTCGAGAGTTCAAGGTGCTAATCCATAGTAATTAGTGAACCCCTTCAAGTTAAGTCATAATTACTTAACATCAAAAGCCCCCACAGAGTGATTTGTACAAGTCAACATTCTTACTATTATTTGTACCCCACTCTCGCTGTTTCTTGATCAAACATTCCTACAGTTAGGACCAAAGCTAAAATCACCTCTCAATTCCTTCCATGAACGAGAGGTTAACTTTCTAAGCCAAGATCTCCTTTTGATAAACGAAAAGGCCTCAACCCAATTTGAACAATTAAGCCCATAAAAGGTAGAATTGTCTCAACTCTGACTTGGTCAAACCTTCCTATAATTAGGACCAAAGCCAAAATCCCTTCTCGATTCCTTCCATGAACTTGAGGTCCGTAAAATTGAATAATCAAACCTTTAAATAGTTAGGGTTATCTAAATATTCTCGATTCTCGGAGTGGAGATCCTACTCTTAGTTTTACCTTTCAGATTCTTAAAGTGGAGCTCCCACTTTGAGTTTCTTTTGAGTGGAGATCCTACTCTTAGTTTTACCTTTCAGATTCTTAAAGTGGAGCTCCCACTTTGAGTTTCTTTTGCAGCAGGAGATAGAATATAAAATTAGCTCCCACTTTGAGTTTCTTTTGCAGCAGGAGATAGAATATAAAATTCTTCTTCTCCGATTTTGGGTTTATCTCTACCAACAAAAAAGAGATAAGGAGATAGAATATAAAATTCTTCCTCTCCGATTTTGGGTTCATCTCTACCAACAAAAAAAGAGATAAGAAGATAGAATATAAAATTCTTCCTCTCTAATTTTGGGTTCATCTCTACCAACAAAAAAAGAGACCAGAAGATAGAATATAAAATTCTTCTTCTCCGGTATCGGGTTCGTCTTTGCCCCAAGAGAAGACACAATTTTTTAACAACTCTGAATCCATGTCTTTTATGCATGGGAGATGTTATCTCAATCCCTTATTGGAGATAAGTCTGCGTCTAACACACGCTGCCTGGTGGTACGTTCCTGTATAAACGACATTCGAGAGTTCAAGGTGCTAGTCTTTAACACTCCCAAAATCCTTCATGGATTAAAATCCTTCAAACTCCCACAGTGTCTAGTCTTTAACACTCCCACTGTTGCCAAAATCCTTCATGGATTAAAATCCTTCAAACTCCCACAGTGTCTAGTCTTTAACACTCCCACTGTTGAAGTTATGATACAACATTCGAGAGTTCAAGGTGCTAATCCATAGCAATTAGTGAACCCCTTCATGTTAAGTTATAATTACTTAACATCGAAAGCCCCCACAGAGTGATTTGTACAAGTCAACATTCTTACTATTATTTGTACCCCACTCTCGCTGTTTCTTGGTCAAACATTCCTACAGTTAGGACCAAAGCTAAAATCACCTCTCAATTCCTTCCATGAACGAGAGGTTAACTTTCTAAGCCAAGACCTCCTTTTGATAAACGAAAAGGCCTCAACCCAATTTGAACAATTAAGCCCATAAAAGGTAGAATTGTCTCAACTCCCACTTGGTCAAACCTTCCTATAATTAGGATCAAAGCCAAAATCCCTTCTCGATTCTTTCCATGAACTTGAGGTCCGTAAAATTGAATAACCAAACCTTTAAACAGTTAAGGTTATCTAAATATTCTCGATTCTCAGAGTGGAGATCCTACTCTTAGTTTTACCTTTCAGATTCTTAAAGTGGAGCTCCCACTTTGAGTTTCTTTTGAGTGGAGATCCTACTCTTAGTTTTACCTTTCAGATTCTTAAAGTGGAGCTCCCACTTTGAGTTTCTTTTGCAGCAGGAGATAGAATATAAAATTATTCTTAAAGTGGAGCTCCCACTTTGAGTTTCTTTTGCAGCAGGAGATAGAATATAAAATTCTTCTTCTTCGATTTTGGGTTTATCACCACCAACAAAAAAGAGATAAGGAGATAGAATATAAAATTCTTCTTCTCCGATTTTGGGTTCATCTCTACCAACAAAAAAAGTGACAAGGAGATAGAATATAAAATTCTTCCTCTCTGATTTTAGGTTCATCTCTACCAACAAAAAAAAGGACCAGAAGATAGAATATAAAATTCTTCTTCTCCGGTATCGGGTTCGTCTTTGCCCCAAGAGAAGACACAATTTTTTAACAACTCTGAATCCTTGTCTTTTATGCATGGGAGATGTTATCTCAATCCCTTATTGGAGATAAGTCTGCGTCTAACACACGCTGCCTGGTGGTACGTTCCTGTATAAACGACAAAGCCTACATATTCAAGATCATAGCTGGTGATTATTATTAAGGTAATGATGTCCGAATCCATGCCTTTTACGCATGGGGGACATTATCTCGATCCTTTATTAGAGATAATCCTACATCTGATACTTGTAGCCTACATATTCAACATTATAGCATAAAGTCTAAAAGCGTTTATTTTTTTAGCACAACGTGACATGTAGAACAGATTTAGGTAATTTACATGCTAGCCCGACTCAAACGATAGTTGGTAAAGGCAGATTAAATCCGTTGATGGATAAGGGTTTGCCAAAAATCCTATGAGTATTATGTTTATTTATTTTAAATAAGAATGAGTAATCATAATAAAATTTCAATAAGCAAAGGAGTTCACTTTATTCATAAGATGAAACTTGGAAAAGTAAAAGAGAAGTCCCAATACAAGAAAAATGTTCTGTCAATCTAAAGACAGTTTACGGTTACAAATCTGATGTTCTAGTCTAGAGAGCTCCTCTACATAGGCTCGCTCAAGCTCGGTTTTCAGATCAGCCCTGACAGAATCCTCGATGGTGTTCAGTGCCTTCGTAGCTACGTCTTTTAGCTTGGCTAACTTTTCTTTTTCAGGCTCTAAAGTCTCAAGCATTTTCCTTCGAGTGTGTTCCACACCAGCCAATTCGCTTTCAAGGATGGCATGAGAATCCTTAGCATATTTTAAGGCCTTTTCAAGGTTGACTATTTCCTCGTGACTCGAAGTTAAAGAATTGGTCAATTCAGCCTGGGTCTTCTCCTTCCTTGAGAGAACTACTATCATTTGCATGACACGACCCTCTTATTTCGGAGCTCAGTCTCGACAGATGCTCGGGTGTCATGCCATTTCTTCAGCCTTGATTCCATTTGAGCAGCTATATATGAGGAAGCACCAGTAGCCTTGAGGTTCTTCAACTTTTTGAGCTCTTGTTCTAAATAAACCAAGTCTGCAGCAATGGAATCAGTTAGGTCTGGATATCCTTATTCCTTAATTCATGTCACCTGACGATCAAGGGATCATCTGAATTGGTCGAAGGATAACCCCTGATGAAGAATTTTGTCAATCATCGCGCTTAGGAAGGAAGTAAAGTTGCGAAGTTCTAGGCTGATTAAAGCCTGGTCTGGATCATTATCTGACATCAACGCCTTGATTGAATAGTAAAGAGAAGGCAACTCTACAAGGAAAAGACAACGAATAAGCAATCTCAAAGTTGTTGGAAATAGATTCAATACCTAAGATTCTTGTAGGCTATCTAAAAATTGCAATAGATAGCTGATCCCCATCAAGCTTCAATAATAAAAGTTACAATCAGATGACTTTCATGTCTACAAATAAAATCTACAAATGGAGGAATTTTCACATAGATTGAGAATAGTTACAATTCAACGACACTTCCGACGACTGATAAAAAAACTCTGTTCAGTAGCCTTCACAATCAACTGTGAGAGTTACAATCTGACGACTTTCACACCCCATAACTCTGTTCAGTAGCCTTCACAATCAACTGTGAGAGTTACAATCTGACGACTTTCACACCCCATAACAGCTAAAGCAAAGATCAATGAGTTACAATCTGACGACTTTCACACCCCATAACAGCTAAAGCAAAGATCAATGAGCAATAGTCTTCGCAACACTGTAATAGAAGAGGTTACAAGTCGACAACCTCTTCCAAACGCAGAGTCCACCTTTGCGCTTCTCGAACTCAAAACGCACTCGGCCTGTGCGTTCTTCAGCAGACACCCAACTCTATATCTCAAATCCAAGACGTAGTGTTAAAGATTCAGCATATAAGCAGCCAGTGCGTTCTTCAGCAGACACTTAACTCTGCGTTTAAAATCTAAGACACAGAGTTAAGACTCAGAACGTAAGCGGTCTGTGCATTTCTAATCTTTAGCAGACATCTAACTCTGCGTCTCCAGTCTGAGATACAGAGTTAAGGCCTAGAACGCCAATTTAGGTGTTTGACTTGTTCAAACATGAACTGAACGGCCTCAAAACCGTTTATTCCACGTTTTGAGGGATTTTCGCCCACTTAGAAGCGGATTTAGGGGTTGGTTACACCCCTTATCCCCCAATAAATAACCACATTACTCAACTGAGTAAGGGGTTGGAGATTTGGAGATCAAGAAAACTGCATAAGGTTGGATTCTTGGGCGGAGAGGGGAGATTGCTGAAGACCAAGGAACTACTCAGCAGTTAGAGAATCAAATCTCGAAGGATTCTTCAACAACAAAGGAATCTATTTAGCTCTTTAACCGATTATTCGGTTTCAACAACTCTTTTAAGTGTTCTTAACTCGTTCTGAGTTCTTAAACTCTTAAAAGAGTTCTTAATCAAACTTACCATATAAGTTAACTGTTCCCGTGAGATTAGACGGTCAGATCGTCAACGAAGAGCAAATTCGACGCAAGCATTCGAAGGAGGCACTCTATCGCTACCTAGAAGAACCTAGTTTTAAACAAAGGGAAGAATCAAATTCATTCTCCTCTCTTTTGTAATCGGAATTCAAATTGTAATTAAGATCGAGAGAATACAAATCAAATTTCTTTCATTTTAGTGACTACAAATCTTCCACCAAACAAAAGATGGCGACTCCACTGGGGACTAGCTTCTCTGACGAAGAAGTGGAGGCGCAATCTGACGTTCACCTCACGGGAACCACCATCGAAACTCTCGTCGTAGAGTTCGACCAAGCCAAATATGAGGAGGCCCTCTCCTTTGGATCACTTAGCCCCAAGGCTAGACACAACACCCGTAAGATCTCCAAAGAGATTTTAACTACTACTAAGATGCCAAAGAAAGTCCTCTCCTTTGACCAAGATTCCAAACTCGTTCAACTAGTTAAAGACTCCACACCCACATCAAAATGGTGTGTCATAGGTCATAAGAGGCCTATGATGGAGGAAAATCCAACCAACGCCGACGACGTTGCAGCCAAGGCGTTGAAGCAAGACAAGAAAAACGCCACTCGACGAAGGAGAAGATCCATATGGCAAGCGAACTTGCGGAACAGCCAATCTCTCGCCCAACGCAAAGATTACGTTTTTGAGCCTCTGCCCGAACTTGGCGTTTCTGCTCCAGAACGCACACTTCGTGATAACGAGCCCGATTATGAGCCTTGCGTAATCCAACTTAAACACGACCCTCAATGGTGCGTTATTCAATCTGGACGCACAACTCAAGAGTGCGTCGTACAATCAAAACGTGACCTCCAAAGGCACGTTCAATTATCCAAACGCACTCCACAAGTGTGCATTTAATCAAAACACGACCCTCAGGGGTCTGTTTCATCATCCAAACACATACCACAAGTGTGCGTTCAATCAAAACATGACCCTCAGGGGTCTGTTTCATCATCCAAACGCACACCACAAGTGTGCGTTCAATCAAAACATGACCCTCAAGGATCTGCTTCACCATCCAAACGCACACCACAAGTGTACGTTCAATCAAAACATGACCCTCAGGGGTCTGTTTCACCAACCAAACGCACACCACAAGTGTGCGTTCAATCAAAACACGACCCACGGGGGTCTATTTCATCAACTAGACACGGGTCTTGGCATAGTGTTTATAAATCTAAACGCAACCCTCGCATTTCTTCTCAAGAACGTGACGTGATCCGCCAAGTTCAAAAGAATCGGCATGGATTTAAGATTCATGTCCAACCCACTCGGGGGTAGGGAGTTCTATCTCCACCCTCACGAGATTCTTCCTAAATCTCTGACTTGCGTGAGTTGCTGTCAAGAGGAAGACCAACACAGCAAATGGCTCTTTCATGCTAATGTGAGCGGCTCATTTCCGCCGTCCTTGCCGAATGCAGCTGTTGCTCACCTACGCCTAGACAATTCGTATTCGACGGATTGAAGAATGTCGTTAGACCTGTCAAATGACAACGTCACCACAAAAAGCAAGTCTCTGAAATCGAATATCCCGAGGTCACTATCAACGTGATCGGCAGAGGAAAATCCTTGCATCCCTATCCTGATGAGTCACAAAGAAGTCATTCCTCGACTGTTCGAGAAATTTGTGACGAGTTCGAAGGAGTATACCGGCATACTCGGACTCGCACAGGAGCTATCCGATCGGTTAATTATCAAAGGCTGACTAAAGGAGTCGTTTCTGACGATGAACATTCAACAATTGCTGAATCCCAATCCTCGAGCTCTGTTGTGGCTCGAGAGACTCACATTTACATGTCAGTAGGCCCCGAAGATTTAGCCAAGAGAGTCGACGAACATCACTGTAGGCATATAAAATTGCTTATAGGTCCCCTAGCATAGCTCGGCACAAACCGACGAACCAACGAGGCGACGAGATCGACGAATCGCACAGAAACGACGGAATGCATCCACCCGCGCAGAATCAAGCTAATGAGTTGAGGAATCAACGAGTCATCCAACCGAGAGCGGACTCGGAGGAATCACGATCGAATCAAGATCAATTTCGGACTCGAACTCAGAAGCGGATTTACTGCCAAATCAGGAATCCAACTTACTGCCAAATCAGATCAACCAATCAGAGTCTCAATCAACCGAATCACGGACAGAACCGGAAACAACGGAAAACGACTCGAAAAAGTCGGAAAACACCACCCGCGGGGGCTCGGCCAAAGCCGAGCCACCTCAAGGCGGCTCGGCCTTAGCCGAGCCACCTTGAGGTGGCTCGGTGGCCGAGCCACCTCAAGGTGGCTCGGCCAAGGCCGAGCCACCCTGAGGTGGCTCGGTGGCCGAGCCACCGTTTAAAAACTTCTTTAAAACATTCTTGATTCACTTGAAAAGAGATCAGCAATTGGGTATTTATACCCTCTCACAACTCAGCCAAAAACCCCAAGCAAAAAGACAAAACAGCCCCAAGGTAACGGTCAAAAAACTAGCCGTTGGAAGCAGAAAAATCACTCGTCGGTCGACCGGAAAATTCGTCGGTCGACCGAAAATTTTCATCGGTCGACCGGACCGGTCGACCGACAGGCTTCTGTCGCCCAGTGAACTTTTGACCTCAGGTTCGGTCGACCGGTGAGGTCGACCGAATACTGATACTCTTCAAAAACTGTTTTTAAGACTTTTGAAAATATGTTAAAAATAACAAATGAAGTCCAAAAATTATGAAACTTTGGGAAATGTATATACACATGTAAATGAACATGTTACAAAAGGAATTTTCCAAATTGCATTTCCCATTTGTGAAAAATCATCATTTTGCAAAATAGTTCAAAACACGAAAATATAAACATGTGAAATTTGATATTTTGGCTAAACCATGTTTTGAAACTTTGCACAATGATTATATAGACTTAATAAAGTATGTATATGATTATTGTTAAGTCCAAAAACTAGGAATACAATATTTTTACAAAATTGCATATTCTATTCAATATTTTCAAAACACTAAATATGATTTCATTTGATATAAGCTTGTTAAAGACGAAATCATATATAGGCATATAAACATGAAACAAAATAGTATTTTCTAATTCTATTCATTTATTTCATATATAAACTCGAAACCTATTAAACCAAAAACATATATGTATATATATATATAACTATATATATACAACACCAAAACCAAAGTGTGTATGTGTGTATATGATTGAGCTTAAAGTACTTAACACACATAATATAAATCCTAAATTAAGTTACCCAAGCTTGGTCTTGATCTTCATTGTAGATCAACTTGGTAAACTTGCGGATGAAGCTTGAACTTGATCATCTTGCGGATGAAGCTTGAACTTGGATCTTCAACTTGAATTTGCATAAGCTTCACCGACATTCCGACAACCTCCTTTGGATATGATCGTTGAAGCTCTATTCCATCCATCCTCCAACAACGTTGCTTGTCTACAAAACATGGGAATGCACAAACACTAGACAAATAACATTAGTAATAAATTGTTTGTTAAACATCATCAAAACAAGAAGGCCAACAAAGTGAACCGGTTTAAGTTTTCTCAGATTAGTTGGTGTCTAAGGCAATGTTTAGGGGTGGCGTAAAGCGCTCCGCAAGGAAAGAGGTACTTAATTGATCTTTGATCACCTTCTAGTACTATCCTTACCTGGCTAACTACCTGGGTAAAATTTTAATCTTTTCACTGTAGGAGTTTTTGGTTAGGAGCTGGTCTAGTTGAGTTAGGCTAACCCTAGAATTAGAGTGATTGAAAAGTGATTGCTTTGATTTGTTTTAGTTAGGATTTTTCTTTTTCTTCTCATAAAAAAAAACTAATTTTCTTTCTTTCTTTAGAAAAAAAAAATTATAAAAAGAAGTTGTTTTGGTGTATGCAAACTTGGGTTAGGGATAATTCTCATCGTTTAATTCGTGTTGAACCAATCCAAGAAATGGCAAATCAACCCGTTCTTCAAGATATGTGTTACCCCACCAGAAATATAATTCTATCTTGCATAAAGCTCCCCGAAGCAAATGGAGAAAATTTTGAGCTTAGACCACATTCCATAAACATGCTTCCTAAATTCCTTGGAAATGAAACAGAAGATGCATATATTTTTATTCGGAATTTGAGGAAGTGTGTATTATGATTAAAATAAGAGAATTAACCGAAGATGCGATTAAGCTTAGATTTATTCCATTTGCTCTTAAGGATAAAGTTAAAAAATGGCTGTACAGCTTACCGACAAATTCCATCTCAACTTGGGATGAATTTGTCACCGTTTTTCTTAAGAAATTTTTTCCTATTCACAAAACGGTAAAGCTAAGAAACAACATTCAAAACTTTAAAATTATCCCGGGAGAGCCATTCTGGAAATATTTCGACCTATTCAAAGATCTTTTAATCCAATGTCCTCATCATGGTCTAGAAAAATGGCGATTGTGCCAAGTCATATATGAAAGATTGGACTATTATTCAAAAACATCTTTAGAATCGATGTGTCAGGGAGATTTTATGAGGAAAAACACAGATGAAGCTTGGGAATTTCTAGAGAGTTTATCCGAGAAAACAATGCAGTGGGAACACTGTGATGACAGGGTTTCATCAGTGTCTTTCCTTGGAGTCAAACATTGCTTCTGAAGCGAAGATGGCGACGATTCTGCGGAGGTTAGAAGCTTTAGAAGTTAAGGAACGAGCTCCAGCTCAAATAAATCATGTTTCTGCCCAAGGATGTCATAATTGTCAGTCTCCTACCCACGTTTCAGAGGAATGCCCTCTCCTAAGAAATAATCAGCCATTAGGACAGATGAACGCTGCATTCCAGCGCCCTAGAAATGATTCATTTTCTCCAACCTATAATCCAGGTTGGAGAAATCATCCCAACTTTGCATGGAATCAAGGAAATTCTCCCGGAACTCAAAACTTCACTCCCGCTTCAACCCAACAATTTCCTAGGGGAAACACAGTTTCTTTCAATCCACAATTTCAACAACCCAATCTGCCGTATCAAAATTAGTCTCCTCTTCATCAAGCTTTAATTCAGACTCCTCACAATCCAGATCAGGATAAAACGTCTCAATGTCTTGGAAAGGGGTTTGGAAACCATAATTAAGGCCTCCACTCAAACCACGAATATGTTGACTCAAACATCCAGCACTCTGAATTCCTTTATGCAATCAACCGGACAAATGCTCAATTCCAACACTCAAGCTATAGCTAGATTAGAATCACAACTTGGTCAACTAGCTAGTGCCGTGAGTGAAATAGAGAAAGGAAAATTTTCGAGTCAACCCGTGGTCAACCCTAAGGACACAGGATGCAGTTCATCCTATGAAGCTCAAGTGAATGCAATCCATTCACTTCGGTCAGGTAGACAGGTCGATAATCAAGTGAGAACTCCCCCAAGTCAAACTTTTGATCAAGTACAAATTCCTTCTCCTTCTCCTTCTGATGAATTTATTTAACAATCACCCTCCTCAGATGACCAAGAACCTGAACCGGAACCTGAGCCTGCTTTTGATAGGTTTAGACCAGTTGCTCCTTTTCCAGATAGACTCAGGCTTAGGAAACACTCCTCTCAAGAGGAGAAAATCCTAGAAACATTCAAGCAGGTTAAGGTCAATATTCCTCTCTTAGATGTAATTGAACAAATTCCATCTTATGCTAAATTTTTAAAAGAATTATGCACTAAGAAGAGGAGAATAAATGTTCCAAAGAAAGTCTTTTGAGCCACCACCCAAAATACACGGGAACCGGAACGTGAACAAGCCCGCGACGTATTAGACTGAGGAGAGATAAGTGCTAGACCTCTTCTTCTCAATCTAATACGCTAAGCGTCTGGAAATAAAAACAATACGAAGTCACAGGTCCCCGATCACAATAAGCAAGAATATAAAGACAGAAGTCATAGGTCCCCGATCACAATCAGCAAGAATATAATAGACAAACTCAGAACAGAAAATATACATATCACAATGAATAACATCCGAGACATAATATACGGGTCAAACATGCCCTTATACAAATCTGAACAAATGAATACTGAAAAGATACAAAATACACCAATCAGGCAGGAATGGAAAGAACTACAAAAGTAAAGTGGAATCATCAAAGAATAGACTTCGACTCCTTCTTCTGCTCCGTCTACAAGACACTCCTGCTGAGTATCCTCTGGCTCCTAATGATCTCCTGGCTGAACCTGTTCTTCATCTAAGTCTGACGTACACCAGAGAAAACAGGTGTACGTCAGGTGCATGGCGCACGGCAAGACCCGACCCCACAAAGAAAATAGGAACGGTCGAATGACCAATGCAATAACAGATGCAACAGTAGTAATAATAATAGAAGAGTGACCAAAGCGATAACATAAATAGAAACATGTGATGATAGTAGTAACAATAGAAGTATGCAACTGAAATACTAACAAGCTAGATACAATCCATCACTAGAGTATAACAATCAGGAAAAACATAAACATCCGAGTAACAAGATCATACAGCTAGCCATCCTATAATCATCCACATAACAATGTCATACAACTAGATGGAATTAATATTTAAAAATCTACAACTCGAGACTTAGTACGTCGAGCGAAATAATCCAAACAAGGAAACCCTCATGTATATACCATATGTCACGAATTGTAAATAATTAAATATTAATCCCAATCTATGTATGAAAAGAAACACAACTGGCAGTATTGGCCCTCTGGCCCATGTACATAACACTCACGATATCACGATAACAAGAAAGCGCTGTGCCCGTTTATATACATGCTATATTCTCCGTCCAATCCCCCTTTATAACCCCATGTTTGTCATATTAATTACGCAACTGTACTCTGGCCCATGTACATAACACTCACGATATCACGATAACAAGAAAGCGCTGTGCCCGTTTATATACATGCTATATTCTCCGTCCAATCCCCCTTTATAACCCCATGTTTGTCATATTAATTACGCAACTGTACATGAAATATTATGCACTAGCCACGGAGTTACCGTGGAACGACTTCTGTAAAACTATGAACATAACCGTGACCCACAACACGTCCGATCAAGAGTGCATCGTCTAGTCAATGCTATAATAATAATAATAATCAAGGAAACCTCATACCGGGATATCGATATCGAGGGAACTCGGGACTCCTCACATCGGGATATCGATGTCGAGCGAGTATAGCCATGCTTTGAAGCACGCTTATAAATCATACTTTTAACAAAAATCGTCTTCATGTACAGTTTCTCCTATTGGATAACAACTAGGTGATAAAACAACAAGCTTCCACACAGCTATTCATGTCAAGCAATCCCACGCAGGTAATAATATATCACAGACTAAATTAATTAACTAATTACTAACAGATATAAATATTGAAATGGCAAGTCACATAATAATTTACGATAAACTAATAATTAAAATGAAATAATCAAGGTTCGGGATCTTGCAAGCAACTAATTAATTCACAATAGATCTAAGAATTGAATGACAAGTCAAGAGAGTATCGGGATCTTGCCTCGGGTTCTTCGAACGAATCGACGTCGACAACGCGGATCAGATCTGAGCGCGGGCATGGCGTCGGGAAGAGCTCCGGCGAGGGGTTGCGGCGACGACAGCGGTGAACTTGGTCGGCGTCGGCAGCGATGTTCGGTGGAAAAGAGCCGGCGACAGGGGGAGAGGGGAGCGGTTGTCGGAGGGGCTGCTGCAGGGGTTCGTGGGGGCTGTCTCGACGGCGCTGAAGG
>NC_033797.1:114167699-114190199 GCF_001876935.1 Asparagus officinalis
TGCTTGGTCAAAACCCTATCTCAAAATAAATAAAGGGGGCGTTTTGACGCTGCATTGTGCCTTATAAGGTAGGGATATGTTTTTGATACATCCTACCTTATAAGTGCATAATGTGGCCAAATCGTCTCACCCTTTATAAGGCAGTGACTCTATCTTATCCGTTCGTAGGATGAGTTCAACTTCCTTTTATAACTGAGACTAACAAACACTTAATTGCTTGTTTTCAGTGGAATATCCCTCTAGAGCGTTCTCATCTCATGAAGTGGACGGACATCGTGACGAGTATTATTCAACCTCCGATGATTTTTCACCTATTCCTTGCTTAAGTGGTGAAGGAAGGGGGACATCGGGCTCTTCGACAGTTGATTACAGATGCGCCTTTCGTGAAGGATGCCAGCTCTGTTCAGTCTCTCAGGAAGACTGACTTTTTATTTGGTGACTCTGTCAGAGATCCTGATGCAGTGTTTATTGACGCCGAGCAGTGGCTTCATAAAACTGTCGGCGGTTTCCTATATTTGCCGAATATTCCTCGACATCGCTCGTTGACTGAGCTCAGGCGTCAGGCTGTGACACGGGAGATGTCGTGGCGCTTGACGGAGGAGCATAAGAGCGTTCACTGTGGCTATATCACTCATCAGGCAGCTCCAGGTTCGAGCAGGAGTCATATCATTGGATTGCGTCCTGGAGTATTGGGGCTGGATGCACCGCCGCGTAATGAATTTCTTGCTTCTGCTTCTACTTTGAAGAATCGCCTCGCTGCCTTAGGACGGGAGTTGCCTGCGACGCGCTACAGATTCTATGGCTGGGTCCATTCTTTAGACAAGCTTTGGTGGGCTCGTATGACAAAGTACGTCTTAAGCCAATGGAGCGAGGAGTTGCACGCTTGTGGTCTATATGCAGCCATTCGTTCCACCATGTATGGTTTGCCTGTCAGCGTGAAGCATTTCTTCGCTTTGTGCGAGCTCTATAACCCGGATTCGAATACTTTTCTGACCCGGCAAGGGGAGTTGGGCTTGGCTCTCCATGAGATGCACAGGATTTCTGGTTTGCCCATGGGTCAGATGCTATATTAGGAATACTTTCCCTCCAACCATGAATTGAGTCAGCTGAAGGATCGCATGCCCGACCGCTATGAGACTTTATGGGATCTCACATGTCACTATCATATTGCTTTGGCGCAGTCTGAGCCTTTAGCGAAGAGGACTAAGTCACATGTGAGTCTGAAGTAGTTTGCGTGTTATTTGTTCAAGAATCTAGAGAGCAATTCTAGCGAGGCTATTTATGAACTGGCACCGCTTACTCCTTCAGAGGTTAATGGTATGTTGAAGAAGATCGACGCTCACTCTTATACTATTAGCAGTCCCGAGAGTGGCTTTCCTGTAGGGACCAAGTTTAAATCGTTCTTATGGCATGCGACCGCATCGATTCAGCCGATAACCCTTCTTGCCGATTACCTCGCTATCTGGTTAAAGAAATGCGTGGTCTCGTATCAGTCCGGTGACATTATGCCATTGGAAGTGCTCTACCCAGCGCTAAGATTCCTCTTTCTAAGGTGGAGCTCCCATATATTTATTTGATGGCTTGGTTCGTCCTTCATCGTCCTGATATGATGTCGGTACCTAGCACCGTAGACCGCTCTGTTCCCCTACTACAGTTGTTTGAGAATGGCAGGTGGGAGGGGCGAGGATTCCTTGACATCAGAAAGCAGCTACAGGTCCATAAGTGTTGGGCATTTTCCACTTGCTTTCCGCAGTTCTCCAGCCGATATGGCGAGTGTTTGATTGATGAGGATAAGCCGAGGGAGTATCGAACTCATTTAGATATCGGCTGCTTTAATTGGCTAGTGAACATTAGGCCGGGTTATCTGACCTTCCGGGTGAGGAATCAGTGTTTTATAGAGCCATATTTACCCTGCCGATTCGCCCGCCAGTTTGGTTATGATCAGCTTTATATCGGGAATCCACGTCAGCAGCTTCGGACTCATGGCGGTTTGGTGGACGGTCTCTGGGCATGGCTGTGGACCGTGACGGGCTGTACTGGTGCTAAGTTCAGTCTCCCGAGTGCTGAGCGGCAGTTGAATCTCACCTTCTTAAGCTGCAGGTGGTTGTTAGCAGCTAATAAAACTGTCCCCGTGAAGCCGATTGCAGAGCTAGAGGCCGAGGAAGCTTCTCAGGCTGATTCTCGTGTGATTTGGGAAAATGCTCGGTCACAGAGGACACGGAGCAAGACTCGTCGGATTGACGAAGAGGGAAAGAAGATCTTCTATTCTACTAACGAGGCTTCAGGCGGAGATCTTGAAGATTACGAGGACTGTTCCGAGCGAGGTTAGCTACATATTCTTTTCTTCCGTCTTCCAGAATTATTAATCTTGACAGTTGTTTGATGTTTCAGGGACCGCAGCTGACAAGGATGAAGAATTCCGTCCTTTTTCCTAGGCGAGACCTATGATTATTGTCCCCGCTTCTAGGCGGAAGAGATTAGCCCACAAGCCGCATGCAGATTCGCGAACATCTGAGATGAGTTTGTCTGGTGATGATCCCGCTAGCGACGGAGGTAATATCTATCCTATAGATCATCCTCTTGATCATTCAGAACTTCGACTCATGCTTTTCCATCTCTATGTAGGAGAGCGTGGGGATAGCGAGATGAGTCCTGATCCTGCTCCTCATGATTGTGTATTTTCTGGGGAGCTCGACTCACCATACCAGGTAGAAAAGCCTGTAGAAGCTGCTGACGTTAGGGAGACTATCAATGTAGGACCCGATTTAGCAAATCCAGGTACATCTACCATTGATAATGTACCCTTTAGATGGCACACAAAGGAGTTGAATGATTCAGAATTCGTGCATTTCCTAATTGTCTCTATGCTTCTTGTTCTTGTAGACAAATTGCAGGAGGCAAACGTGGATCTTGGGAATAGAGAGGCTAACACACCCATAAGAGGTAACTCATTTCCATTGGTCGTAGTCTCTTTATTCTTCTTTCGTACTTATATTCTCTTGTGTCAGATTTCTCGACTGATGATTTTGACGAGGAAGGTTTGCTTGTGGACACTCCTATGCTCCACTTCATGTATGGCTCTCCTCAGATTGATGACCAGATGCCTGAAGATATGTTTCCTGAGTCTACACTCCCTAAGAATCCCGATGATGGTCCTTCTAAAGGTACGTGCCTCTTCTCAAGTTAATTATAGGACTAGCCAATTTTTGACTAATGCAGCTATAATGCGATGTATTTGAGCATTCTGTTTTGTGTTTAACAGGAGCTTTTGTTGAGACTGATCCTGTTGAGCCGGCTGTGAGACCAACTACACCAGCTGATACATCCACAGCCGTTACACCTCCACTACCCCCAGTGACTCACGGGGAAGGAGGTATAAATTAAGCAACTGAGAAATGTCATTTATTTCCTTATTAAGGCTTTGACGGATTTCTCCTTTTTGTGTAGGGCTTTCTTCTCGGCTTCATGTCCTTGTGAAGGAGTTGTTATCAGACAATGACCCTGAGAAGATCGTCATCTGCATAGAAGTCCGCTCTTTCTTCTCCTTCTTGAATGCTATGCTTGGCAAACTCTTCCACGGCGGACTTTTCCTTCACCAGTTTAAACCTTTCCTTGATTTTAGAATAAATTCGATAAGGGATGCAGGATACCCGGATCTGGCGAAGGCTATAGTTGATGACCTTGATTGTCTAGAGCACGAGCTTCAGATGTTTCGTGAGCTCCGGGGTGCAGGTGCTTCTTCATTCATTGCTGCCTATTTGGATGCTCGCTTACAGACATGGCGCGATACTCGGATTTTTGCTGAGCTCGAGATTCAGGTGCAGCGGGACCGGGTAGACCGAGTTGAGGCTAACCTTGCTATTAGATCATCTTCACTCGACGAGCTTGATTTTTCTATTACCTTTTGTGAGACCAAGATAGACCAGCTCAGAAGAGAACTCCGTGAAGAAGAGGAGACATTGAGTATTCTTCAGATGACGAAGATACAGGATCAGCAAGCCTACACTGCTTTATCTGATGAGTTGAAATCCCTGAAGCAGAAGCTGGCTGAGACGGAGGAGATTGCTGTGAAGACTTTAGCCTCTGATGAGTTGAAATCCCTGAAGCAGAAGCTGGCTGAGACGGAGGAGATTGCTGTGAAGACTTTAGCCTCCACTGAAGAGTCCATCAGAGCCGAGTTGCAAGATGAGCTTAGGCAAGCTTATGATGAGAAGCTGTCTAAGTTTAGTCAGCAGATTTTTAGCCATGGGCTTGATATATGATTTCATTTGCTGAATACTTTGACTTTTGATTCTCTTAATGGAACTAGTTTTTATCTTTATCTTTATTATGATTCCTCATTCCGCTTGAAATGATTGACCATAATACTCATAGGATTTTTGGCAAACCCTCAGCCTTCAACAGGTTTGATAAGCCTTTACCGACTACCGTTTGAGTCGAGCTAGCATACAGATTGTCTAAATCTGTTCCGCATGTAACGTTGTGCTAAGAGAGTGAATTCTCCGAGACTTTGCGCTATGATGTCGAATACATAGACTTCGCTATTGTTACGGGAATAGGCTATCCGGCGACACGTGTTAGGTATTGACTTTAGGATTTTTGGCTAACCCCCAGCCTTCAACGGATTTGATAAGCCTTTACCGACTACCTTTTGAGTCGGGATAGCATGCGGATTGTCTAAATCCGTTCCGCATGTAACGTTGTGCTAAGAGAGTGAATTCTCTAAGACTTTGCTGCTACGACTTCGAATACATAGACTTCGACATTGTTACGGGAATAGGCTACCCGGCAACGTGTATTAGACGCTGACTCATCCCTACTTAGGCTTCGGGATAAAATACCCTAGAATCTAACTCTGGTGTCTTTTTCTACGGAAAAAGACTAAACCGGCGGCGCGTGTTAGGCGTCGACATATCCTTTCTTAGGATTCAGGATGAAATTCCCCATGCGTGTAAGGCATGTATTTTGGTGTTATTAATAACAACCTGCCACAATGTTGAATATGCGGACGGGTGTTCTTTTTAACGGTTAAGAACTAACCGGCAGCGCGGGTTAAGCGCAGACTTATCCCTGCTTAGGTTTCAGGATAGAATACCCCAGAATCGAATTCTGGTGTCTTCTTCTTCAGAGAAAGACTAAACCGACAACGCGTGTTAGGCGCAGACTTATCCCTGCTTTGGATTCAGGATAAACTTCCTAGGATGAATCCTAGATTGATAAATTTTGGAAAAGATTGGTGCGGGAAAGGAAGAATTTTATATTCTATTTCCCGGTCTTCTTTTAGGGTGAAGGCGAACCCGAATACAAGGAAGGAAGAATTTTATATTCTATTCCTTGATTCTGGAAAGGAAGAATTTTATATTCTATTTCCGGTGCAAAAGAAACTAGAGGTGGGATCTCCCCTCTGAGAATCTGGAAGATCTAGATAAAGTTACCTTTTATAGGACTGGTTATCTAATCTGAAGATGAGTTCTTCATTTTATCGAAGTGAAATTTCAACTTTGGTTATAACCATGAGAAGGCTTAACCAAAGAGAAAAAGAAGGGAGTTCTTTTGTTTATCGAAAGGGGACTCTGAACTGAAAGTGGACCTCTTGTTCATGGAAAGAGTCAAGAGAGCCAGAAAGATATTTTTGGTGGACTAATTGAAATTGATCAGTGAGGGATTTTGGTGGTGACAATGATTTTGGGTTATCCTCTAGAATATTAAGTGTAATATTCTTCAAGGAACTTCCCGGTAAATGGGTTATCCTGAATGTACTAGGGATAGTACTTTTTCAGGAACTTCCCATTTATTGGCATTAATTGCCTGGCGCCCTCTTGAGTAATCAGGCGATATGCGCCGTTTGAATAGACTGTGTCTATTACAAACGGTCCTTCCCATTTGGGTTCAAATTTACCTTTCTTCTTGGAGTTGAGGATTATCGGTCGGCGAGCAGCGAGGACCAGATCTCCTTCCTTGAAGCTTCTCTGTCGGACTCTTTTGTTAAAAGCCCTGGATATTCTGGCTTGATAAAACTCAATATGTTGTTGAGCTTCCAAGCGCTTTTCATCTAACCTTTCGAGTTCTTCAAGACGCTTCTGATGTTGTTCTTCTATCATCATCTCAGTGGCGAGAGCGATCCGAAGGGATGGGATTTGGATCTCCAATGGTAGCACAGCTTCACATCCGTATACCAACGAATATGGGGTAGCTCCTGTAGGTGTGCGTATGGTGGTGCGATAAGCCCAGAGTGCTTCACCGAGTTTATCGTCCCAGTCTCGTTTATTGGTCTTCACGAGCTTTAACAGGATCTTAATGATCGTCTTGTTACACTCTCGGGCGTATTCGATTGCGTCACGAACCATTGTTGGCCAAAAATATCCCATTCTCCTGATGCGATCATACAGTTTGGGACCGGGCTGATGCGCACCACATTCTCCTTCGTGTGCTTCCTTAAGAACTTCTTCTGCTTCTTTGTTCGAAAGGCATCAGAGTAACAAACCATCGTACCCTCGACGGTATAATGTATGGGTCTCGGTATTATAGAAGAATCTTGGTGCTCTTCGGCGGATTGATTCCCTTTCTTTCACATCCTCTGGCAAAATACCGTATTGGACGTAGTCAATGATAGGAAAACACCAATCTCGGGACTCAAACCCAATTTGAGTTGAATTCACCTCCTTGGCGCTTACGTTTTTATCATCTTCCTCTTCAATATCCATATCGCATATGGGTATGCAGAGTTGATGCGTCCTTACTGTGACTAATAGTTCAGTTTCGGGAGGCTGCGCAAGTGATACCGCTAGTACTGCCAGTGCATCCGCATAAGCGTTCTGGAGACGGGGGATGTATTCAATATAAAATTCTTCAAAAGAATCTGCCATTTTGATGGCCTCCTGGTGGTACGGGATCAGGTCTTGGTTCCTGACTTCGTATTCTCCACGGACCTGGTTGACTATCAATTGAGAATCCCCAAAAGCTTCGATATATTCGACCCCCAGCTCCTTGGCGAAACTGAGTCTAATGAGAAGCGCGTTGTACTCGGCTACATTATTAGAACATGGACTAGTCAATGAATAAGCCCGAGGCATCACATGCTTCCCCGGGGAAATTAAGACAACCCCAACTCCGGAAGAGACTTTAGGACATCCGGGGGTTATTGCCCTATTAACTGCCCTCGAAGCACCATCGAAATATAATTGCCATACTTGTTGGTGCGACGTAGTGTTAACCTCGTGGGTTTCATCCGGCAAGTCATCATATACTTCTGCCGTATCAGTTGTCGGGTTTGCCGCCAAAAGATCACAAATTGCTTGTCCTTTGATTGACTTCTGCTGTTTGAAGTGCAAATCATATTGGGACAGGAGAAGGGCCCACTTCGATAACCGCCAATTCATAGAGGCCGGTTGTGTCATAAATACCCGTACTGGATTAACGTTGGAAATGACGTAAATCGTCTGTCCAACCAAGTAATGTCGCATCTTTTGCATTGCGAATACCAATGCGAGGCATTCTTTCTCAATCATCGGATATCGAGACTCGGCGCCTATCAAGGTTCGACTTAGGTAATAGACTGCCTGTTCGTGACCATTATCATCGTCTTGTGCTAGTAAGGCACTTATCGAATAGTTCATCGCTTTGAGATAAATCAAGAACGGTCTACCTGATTTTTGTGCGACGAGAACAGGAGGATTCGTCAGATATGTTTTGATATCTTCGAATGCTTTTTGGCAGGCGTCGTCCCAAATAAATGACACTCCTTTTTTGTTTAACTTAGAGAATGGTTGGCACTTCCCAGAAAGATTTGAGATGAACCGCCGAATGTAAGCTAAAAGTCCTTGCAATCCTCTGAGCTCTCTTAGATTTCTAGGGGGTTACAGTTCATGTATCGCCTTCACCTTATCAGGATCGATATGTATACCTTTAGTGGTGACGACGAATCCAAGGAATTTTCCGCTGGACATTCCAAGGAAGGATTTAGTGGGGTTCATTTTCAATTGATGACTTCGCATGAGCTCGAACATCGTCTTCAAGTCCTTGATGTGATCTTCTTTGTTGTGACTTTTTACAACCAAATCATCAACGTAACACTCGACTATCTTCCTGAGATGTTCTTGGAAAATCTTAGTCATTGCTCGCTGGTACGTGGCGCCTGCATTCTTTAGACCGAAAGGCATCACCGTGTAGCAAAAGACACCAAGGGGTGTTCTGAACGCTGTATGCTTCTCGTCATCTGGGTGCATCTTGATTTGGTTATATCCTGAAAAACCATCCATAAAAGACATTCTCTCAAATCCACATGTATTGTCGATAATGACATCTGTGATTGGGAGAGGAAAGTCGTCTTTTGGACATGCCGTATTCAGGTCCCTGAAGTCGATGCAAATCCTGATTTTACCGTTCTTCTTCATGACTGAAACAATATTGGCTAACCAGTCTGGATGTTGCTCCTCTCGGATAAATCCTGATTCGATCAATTTCTTAACCTCTGCCTCAATGGCTTCCATAATCTGCGGACGAAACCGTCTTTGCTGTTGTTTGACAGGTTTGGCATCCGACTTGATATCGAGGCGGTGCATTGTCACATTGGGGTCGAGCCCTGACATATCTTCATAGTTCCAAGCGAAGACGTTAATATATTCCCTGATGAGAGCAATTAATTCCTCCTTCTCATTTGAGGGAAGACTATCGCTGATGAATATAGGCTTTGAGTTGGCCTCGTCACCCATGTTAATTTGGACTATTTTATCTTCAGTGGGGGGTTCTCTCTGTTCGAACCTATCACCATACTGCATGTTCAGGTGATGAACCCACGGGTCTTCCCATGTTGGCATTTGATCATCATTCTCCATTGTGGACGGATCAGCTGTAGCCATGTTCGCCATTAGGGCTTTGAATGCTTCCCCCAGACTTGTATCGGAATCACATTCCGAGGAATCTGTCGGGTACCCATCTTTGTATTGCCCAGATGATTGGTTATTGATTAACCAGCAACATTCATCTTCTGAAGAAGATTCATACCCTAACCCTCGTCTGTATTTATAATAATCATCTGGTTTCCCTTTGGGTACATATGTCGCTTTGGGTGGAATACGAGGACCTCGATCGAAGTATAGACCTTCTCCGAGTGTGAAATCATATCCCTGTTTTTCCATGAGCTTGCGCGCTTCAGGACTATACTTAGATAAATGTCGACCAGGTTTATCTTTCTCATCTTCCCTTAAGAAATGATCTGGTAATGGAAAACCCTCTCCTTTACCATAAATCACTTCTCTTTTGTCCCCTATTTTGGTAGGAATGACCAGGGTTGTTCCGAAAGAATGCTAAAGGTGTTTCTTTGTTATATAGGACGATTGAAGCGGCATGTATAAATCGGGATTATCATACAATTCTTTTATCACATCATCAAGAGACAGGGAGTACTCTAAATCGTTATTTATTTCATTATTGGCAAGTTACCAGTTACAACTGCCCTCTGACGATTGATCATCGTCAAGGTTGATTACAAAGGGTACAATGTCGTTTAAAACATAACCTCCATTGTAATCAAATTCGGCCTCGGTATCAGCTTCTTCTCCGCTGTCCGTGCCATGGGCCGATGATTCAGTATCGGATTCGTTACCATAAAGGAGAGAATCAGTGAAATAATTCTCATACCCTTTGAATGGTTGTTTATCCGCGACCACCGTCCTAACCTTATTATCAGTGTCGACATATTTCAAACACTGATGGAGAGTGGAGGGGATTATAACGTTACTATGGATCCAAGGTCGACCCAATAGTAAGTTATATGATGTTTCGGCATCAATCACATAACATGTGACTTCGGTCTTCAAATCACCCATTTGACATTTTATCCGGATTTTACCCAGGGGTCTTGACCCGCTAGTATTGAATCCATAGATAACAGTGCCTGTGGACGCCAACTTGCTAACTGGAATGCTGAGGCTATGCATCAAGCGAAGTGGCATAATACTCACAGCAGAACCCGGATCGACTTGGATTCGGTTGACTTTGCTGGAGCCAATGTACCCAATGAAATATAGGGGTCGATCATGGTTCGAATTCTTCGTCTGCATATCCTCTTTGGTGAAGGTAATGCAGGGAAGGTTTTTAGCCGCTATATTGTAATGTTGAATTAACAGTTCTAGCCCTTTAAGTGCCGGCTTGATCTGGGTAAGGAACACTTCTGAATTGGCCAAGGCTTCTTGCAAGGCTTCCCTTGTTTCTTTGGACAACCGTAGCAACTCATACAATGTTATCCGCGCTGGAATGTTAGCCAGTTGAGTCATAATATCGAAGACGTGCGGAGTGTTCGAGCTTTCCGGTTTATCTCTTCTAATCGGACGATTGAAACGAGACTGCTTCGGATTTTGAACTTCCTGGGGCCTCTTTTCTTTCTGTTTATCAACCGGCTGTCGTCGTGCTTCTTCAACCGGTCTAGGAGTCGTAATCACACCTAGCTCCGTGAGAGTTTTGGCTAGTCCCCGTTTAGTCACCCCCTGCTCAGCTAACTGATCACTAGGTGATGGGTAGTTGAAGTGATACTCATTTCCGCTTCTAGTGGCAAAGACTTCTTATTCTTCTTCGGAGAGCGGGAAGGTAGGAGCTTCATTACCATCCTCTTCGAAGATCGCGGAAGTAGCATTGCAGGACTTACCTTTACCCTTTCTGGTCGAGGAAGTCGTCCACTGATCGTCTTCAATTAGGTCGGGATGAACCCAGAGGATTTCGCCGTTTGGGGCTGCGTGTGGCACAAGTCCTTTTTGAAGCTGTCCATATGGGTCGTCATTCACTGTCTTCATCCCTACTTTGGTGATGCGTTCTGGTTTAAACCATGTTGTGGGCACCGATCCAAAGCTGATTGAAACCGTATTTGCTCCAACGTTCTTGGACGGCTTCGGGGTTATGACGCCTACATCAATTAACGCCTGGATTTTATCCTTAAGATGGTAGCATGACTTTGTAGGGTGATGGACCGCTCTATGGTATGTGCAATACTTCGAATCCGTCACTTTGCTAGCCCCTTCTTGGTCCACGATCGCTGGCAGCCGGATTTTGTTATTCTCCAACAGGTACTTAAAGATGCCGGGAACTTCGTCATCTTTGAAGGAGTAAACTTTAGGAAATCTTGGCTCCGAAGATTTCTGCTTCTGGGGTCGTTGTTGCCATTGCGACCGAAATTGTTGTGGTGCTTGTTGCTGTGGCTGTTGCTGAGGTTGCAATTGGAAAGTTTGATTAGCATTAACTGCATTAGCATGTGCCTTACTTTTCCCTCATGGGACGAAGTTCTTCTGTGGAGCATTCGTCGCCTGTTGGCCTCTTTCCGCCTTCTTCCTTCTGAGGAATCGCTCGGCTTGTTCTCCTCGGACCTTCAAATCCTTCCATGTTTTGGACGGTGCTGTCCCCATTGCTTCCAACACGTCCAATGCGAGGTTGTTGTGGCAAGTCTGGAGAATGAACTCCTCAGTGATCGGGTCCCGACAGTTCATCACCTTGTTCCGGAACCTTTTGACGAAGGTGTCAACCAATTCCCCGTCTTTCTACTTCTCGTCCAGCAACAACCCAATGGATATCTCTGTGTCGTCGTCGAAGAAGTTGGCGAGGAATTTGGTCTCCATGTCGTCCCAGCTATTTCATTACCACCCCCTGCATTGACGGGAGGGTTATTGGCATTATGAGCTTCATTCGCATTTGTGTCCTCATCTTCCGGATTAACCTGGTTACGACGACTTGGTTCGCCTTGCTGGTTTATCAGTGCTTGGATTTGTTGGTCATGCATTTCTCTCATATTCTGCATGGCCATCTGAATTTCGAACCTGAAGCTCTCCTGTTGTTTAGCTATGGCTTCTTCAAACATCTTGGCCACTTGTTCCACACTTATCATAAGTGCCTCGCGGGGTTGTCCCTCGCTGGATACTGTATTATCTGATGCAACCGCAGAGCCGGCATCCGATTCTTTATCTTCTGAAGGTAACCTTGTCCGAATCCTACCATAAGTTGCTCGTTTGATGGACACCGGGGTGCTTTCAGAATCGACTCGAGATTATCCCGTGCCGATGTCCCTTTGCTGGTCATATTAGTGGTGACCCTCGGAAATTCCCCATCTTCAACCACCGCTCTCCTTCGTCGGAAACGCCTAGGCCTTGGTTTTGGCGTTTCAGTACTGAGCCTTTCGAAAATAGAAATTCTCTCGGGGACTGTATTGGTGCAGTTGCACTCAGACAATACTGCTCGAATGAGTTTGGAACAGGGGCATTGAGTTTCCAATTCTCGAGGACTCCTTTTCCTGGTTTTACTCGTACCCCCAACACGATAGTACAACTCGTCTGCTTGAAGGTCGGAGTGACCTATCGTGTGTTGGCACGACTTCTCAGGTATAACACTATCGTCATCAGACGACAATGTTTCCTTCTGAGGGCGAACTGCCTTCTTTGGGCTTTCAAAAGTCACGCGCCTCGAAACATGCCTTTGTGGGCGTGAGTTCTCGGCGGGCTCCTAGACTTCAATGTGTAAATTGGTGCGCTTAGCTACCCTGATCTCCTTGTCATGTTGAAGGTGGCGGCGACCCCCAGCATGTTGAGTCGTTTGGGGCTTCTTCATCGGGCCCAAACGTTCTTGAACTGGAGCTTTGCATCGTCCATCGGGAAGTGGACCGAGGCGCTCAAAAACTGACTTCTTTCCTCGGGATGAGCCATGGGAATTATCGGCGATTTAGAGCGATTCGCCGGAGGTTGAACTTTTGCTGAAGGCTGCAAATGTTGCTTTTTAGCCTGAATCGCCGCTTCAGACTTCGGCCTCCAGACTTGGCGGGTTGGTGGCGGCTTTTTGGCCACTTCCTTCTGCAGTCTTCTACGGGCTTCTTGGACTTGAGCCCGTGCTTGCGCTGACAAGGCGTGGCGATTGCGAATGCGCTCATCAATTGTTGAACGATTCCGTTTGACACGGACCCATTCATTCGTTGGCGGCTTGGAGGAGCTGACATTCATTGTTTGTTGAGGCTGTTTGCCTCTCCTGCTCTTCAGATCCGCGTTGTAGCGGATTTCGTCCGTGGACTCCATCGCCTTTGCGAGTTGCCGCGCTAGGCGTTGACGTCGCCTCTGGCGGGCTCTCTTTGAGAGAGTCACTACGCCCTCAACAGTAGAGGCATCGGCGAGAACAGGTTTGATCTGGTTAGAGGTCGGTGGAACTTCACCCGATGCGACTTTGGCATCAGTTGGGGTGAGATCTTCGTTGGCATTTTGCACTTCTTCATACCAACGGACTTTTCTCCTGGAGGAGAACTTCTTGGACTTGCGGGGGGAGGTGGATCCGGACGAGGATGACAGATACTCCTCAAACTTTTGTTGGTCGAATTCATACTCGACCTCCTCCTCGACCGGGATTGAGATCCGCGGCTGCGACGCAACGATCTCGGCAGCGAGATCGGTGGCTTCGCGGTGAAAGTTGTAGTTTTCATTGACGTCATTGCACACTCTTTGACAACTGTTTATTGGTTACAAAGATCCGGTCTTTTTATAAGATCCGGTTACAACGAAATCAACAAAAGAAATAAAAATTACAACTTTCCTTTTATGTCGAACGAATCACGAGCTCCTGTTTTGCGATCACTCGCTTGTGTGGGTTCTTCGCCTGCGCCGGGGTTAATCCGTGGACCACCGCACGATCTTGATCCGGTCGGATCTACACGATATGACGGGTGCTATTTCACGAAGGAAATAACAGCCGGGGGTACTATTTCGCCAAGGAAATAATAGCCTCTAGTAATCGAAATCGACCAAACGAAATCGATACTCTTCTCGGGATCAAAAAACCAAGTTTTGATCCGGAGGATAGTCGTGTAGATCTCAGATCTGATCTCTCTCTCTCAAACTCCTGCCTTATCTGGCGTGGACGATCGCCAAGAACCAGATCTGAAAAGTTCAAGTCTTCCAAGCTTCAAAACTCTGAGGTTTAGCTCTTGATCCGGCAGAGTTTCGGCTCCAAAAGTTCCAACCTTTGAAAAATGAGCCATCCCCCCTCTATTTATAGGATTCTGAAAGCGGATCTGGGCTCAGATCTGGGCCCAGATCTGAGCCCAGATCCGCTTCTTGGGTGGCTCCAGGTGGCTCGGCCGCCGAAGGTGGCTCGGCCACCGAGCCACTTAGGTGGCTCGGCCGAGCCACCACTTGGTGGCTCAGGCCGCCGAGCACCTTGGTGGCTCGGTGAGCCACCTGAGCGGCTCGGTTTTGGCCGATCTTTTCCCGGGGTGTGCCGTGTCATCCGTTTTTGCGGTTTCGCGGTTTATCCAATCTTCGTTGTTGATCTGGACTCTGCTTTGGCAGTCCGGATCCTGATTTGGCAGTAAATCTGCTTCGGTGTTTAACCTCGTCGCCTCGTTAATCTGCTTCGTCACATCTCACTTTGCTTCGATGTTGTGGACTAACGATCACGCTTGGATACATCGCCCGATGGTTCGTTCGTTTGTCGAATCACCGTACCGAGCTGTGTTAAGGGACCTATAAGCAGTTTTATACGCCTACAGTTAAAGGTGTGAAAAATTTTGTAACTCCTTTTTGGAGAGGAGGCCTACTCTTAATTGAAAAGGCCTTCTAAAATTATAATTTTTTGTTGCAATTAATAATAATAATTTTTTTCACCACTTTAAATTTTTCTCTTATTTTCTTTGTTGGATGATGACGATGAAGATGAAGATGAAGAATTATTTGAAGGTTTGCATTTCTCTTTTATTTTTTTTTATTGCTTATTAGTTTAGATTTATTTCTATGCTTGTAGTTAGAATTTATTTTCTTGTTAAATAGCCAAGAGGCTAGAACCTTCTTGCCTTAGATTTATTTTATGCTTATAGAGTAGATTTATTTTCTTGCATTTAATTCTTGCAATTTTATTTTATAGTTTAGATTCTGCAATTTATTTTGTAGTTTAGATTTTGCAATTAATTTTATAGTTAGATTTTAATTTCTTATACTATTCACCTTGAGGCTAGAACCCTCTTGGGTTTAGTTTTTCTTTTTGTTTATTTTTATTTTGTTTGATTCGCCTTTAGGCTAGAACCCTCTAGGGAATCACCCTTTTCTAAGAAGTGGGTTCAATTTTAGATTATCCTTATCTATAATTGAATCCACCATCTTTAATTTCTTGTATTTTCTTTTATTCTTGAATTTTATTCTTCATTCATTTTCTTTTATTCTTGAATTTTATTCTTCATTCTTGATTTTTCATTTGTTTCTTGATTTTATTCATTTTTTTCCTTCTCACCTTATTGATCAACTCATTCTTTTTCAAATCCACTCTCACTTACACTTTGCACCTACTTACACACCGTTTTCACTCTCTCAATCTCTTCAAAATCACATTCACTAATCAATCTTATTTGTCACGCACACAACATAAGAATCGATTTTATATTTTTTTCCTACAAAACACCTTCCTCGTGGAATCGATATCTTTATACTATAACTTGACACGGTTGTGCACTTGCAACCTTTTTGGTACATGTTTATGCTGCATCATATATATGGCGCCGTTGCCGGGGAAGGTGCTTAAGTAGGTTTTAATTATTTTGGTTCTTTAACTTGTGTGTTTATTGTGAAAGAACTACTTGGAGATTAAAGATCAAGAATTGGAGATTGAGGAATTGGATATTCGCTTGTGGTAAGTCTTCTTCCTTATATTTTCAATTCCACACCTTTAGTTAGTTTCTCACAATTAGTGACAATTAGGATCTTAAAAAAAAAGATTTTATTTCCGTTGACCATAATAAAATTCACCCTTCACTTTGACATTTACTAACAAGATAATAAATTCAAACAAATCCCCCCTTCTCATTTGTTTGATTGTTAACCCTAATTAAAAAAAAAAAGATTTTTTTTCCCATCCTTTTTAGTTGCTTTTAATTCATAGGGTTGCATTTCATATAGTTAGTAGGAATTCACCAAGTGATTTGAGCATCTTGATTTGACACACACTTAAAAATATTTTTAAGGGCAAAACCCCATAATCAAGATAAGGTGAGGGATTTCATCACCCTTTCCTTAGCCCAAAAATCACTAATTCCTCACTACACCACCCAAGCCTAATAAAACTCATTAGACGTTGGCCCCTAAGGATTCGAGCTCAATAAGGAACAAGAAATCCTTAAGTGAACCGGTTTAAGTTTTCTCAGATTAGTTGGTGTCTAAGGCAAGGTTTAGGGGTTGCGTAAAGCGCTCCGCAAGGAAAGAGGTACTTAATTGATCTTTGATCACCCTCTAGTACTATCCTTACCTGGCTAACTACCTGGGTAAAACTTTGATCTTTTCACTGTAGGAGTTTTTGGTTAGGAGCTGGTCTAGTTGAGTTAGGCTAAACCCTAGAATTAGAGTTGATTGAAAAGTGATTGTTTTGATTTGTTTCAGTTAGGATTTTTCTTTTTCTTTATCTTCTCAAAAAAAAAACTAATTTTCTTTCTTTTCTTAAAAAAAAAATTGTTTTGGTGTATGCAAATTTGGGTTCGGGATAATTCTCATCGTTTAATCCGTATTGAACCAATCCAAGAAATGGCAAATCAACCAGTTCTTCAGGATATGTGCTATCCCATTAGGAATGCAACCCCCTCGTGCATTAGGCTTCCCGAAACAAATGGAATAAATTTTGAGCTTAGACCGCAATACATAAACATGCTTCCCAAATTCCTTGGTAATGAAACAGAAGACGCATATATTTTTATTTCGGAATTTGAGGAAGTGTGTATTATGATTAAAATGAGAGAATTAAATGAAGATGCGGTTAAGCTTAGATTTATTCCATTTGCTCTTAAGGATAAAGCTAAAAAATGGCTGTACAGCTTACCAACAAATTCCATCTCAACTTGGGATGAATTTGTCACCGTTTTTCTTAAGAAATTTTTTCCTATTCATAAAACGGTAAAGCTTAGGAACAGCATTCAAAACTTTAAAATTATCCCGGGAGAACCTTTTTGGAAGTATTTTGACCGATTTAAAGATCTTCTCATCCAATGTCCTCATCACGGTTTAGAGAAATGGCGATTGTGCCAAATAATTTATGAGGGATTAGATTATTCTGCAAAAACTTCCTTAGAATCAATGTGCCACGGGGATTTTATGAGGAAAAATGCTGATGAAGCTTGGGAGTTTTTGGAGAGTCTTTCTGAAAAAACAATGCAATGGGAACAGTGCGATGACAGGGTTTCATCAGTTCCCCATTCTAAGTCTAGTGGTCTTTCCTTGGAGTCAAACATTGCTTCTGAAGCGAAGATGGCGACAATTCTGCGGAGGTTAGAAGCCTTAGAAATTAAGGAACGAGCTCCAGCTCAACTCAATCATGTTTCTTTCCCAGGATGTCATAATTGTCAGTCTCCTACCCACGTTTCAGAGGAATGCCCTCTCCTAGGAAATAACAACGCAATAGAACAGATGAACGCTGCATTCCAGCACCCTAGAAATGATCCATTTTCTCCAACCTACAATCCAGGTTGGAGAAATCATCCCAACTTTGCATGGAATCTAGGAAATTCTCCCGGAACTCAAAATTTCACTCCCGCTTCGACCCAACATTTTCCTAGGGGAAACACAGTTCCATTCAATTCTCATTCACAATTTCAACAACCCAATCTGCCGTATCAAAATCAGTCTCCTCCTCATCAAGCTGTAATTCAAACTCCTCACAATCCAGATCAAGATAAACGTCTCAATGTCTTGGAAAGGGGTTTAGAAACCATAATTAAGGCCTCTACTCAAACCACGAATATGTTGACTCAAACATCTAGCACGTTGAATTCCTTCATGCAATCAACCGGACAAATGCTCAACTCCAACACTCAAGCTATAGCTAGATTAGAATCCCAACTTGGTCAACTAGCTAGTGCCGTGAGTGAAAGAGAGAAAGGAAAATTTCCGAGTCAACCCGTGGTCAACCCTAATAACACAGGATGCAGTTCATCCTATGAAGCTCAAGTGAATGCAATCCATTCACTTCGGTCAGGTAGACAGGTCGATAATCAAGTGAGAACTCCGCCAAGTCAAACTCTTGATCCTGTACAAATTCCTTCTCCTTCTCCTTCTGATGAATCTATTCAACAATCACTCCCCTCAGATGACCAAGAACCTGAACCCGAACCTGAGCCTGCTTTTGATAGATTTAGACCGGTTGCTCCCTTTCCAGATAGACTCAGGTCTAGGAAACACTCTCCTCAGGAGGAGAAAATCCTAGAGACATTCAAGCAGGTTAAGGTCAACATTCCTCTCTTAGATGTAATTGAACAAATTCCATCTTATGCTAAATTTTTAAAAGAATTGTGCACTAAGAAGAGGAGAATAAATGTCCCAAAGAAAGTCTTTTTAGCCGCCAATATCAGTGAAATGCTGTCAAATCCCATACCTTTGAAACGTAAAGATCCAGGTTCCCCCATCATTTCATGTATCATTGGTAATACTCACATTGATAAGGCGCTTTTAGACTTAGGGGCCAGTGTCAATTTGCTTCCATATTCAGTCTATCAGCAATTGGGTCTAGGTGTACTGAACCCAACCAAATGCACCTTACAGTTGGCTGATAGATCTGTCAAGGTCCCTATGGGTGAGTTAGAGGATGTTCTGATTAAGGTTGGAGATTTTATTTTTCCAGTAGATTTTGTAGTCTTGGAAACACAGCCTGTTTCCAATCCCAAAGGACAGACACCTGTCATCTTAGGACGACCGTTCTTAGCCACTTCTAATGCTCTCATCAACTGTAGAACTGGTCAAATGAAGCTGTCCTTTGGGAATTTGACTGCTGATCTCAACATTTTTAATCCAGGGGACCAACCAAATAATCAGCCTCTAGAAATAAACTACATTCAGGAAAGATCAGAAGAAGAAGAAGAAGAAGAAGAGTGTGATTTAAGTTTTGAGGAAATTTTTGATGAAGAGTTAGAGTTTTTAGAAGAAGCAGATCAGGTCCTTGAGAATAATAAAACTGTGTTAAACATTTGCTGCTTTGAATTAAATTTTGAAGAACTCTTTCTTGATGAACTTAGATTCTTGGAGAATAATCAACAACCAAATTTTCAGAACTTCACAGAAGAATTGGTTGTTAGAAAACAAAACTTCACAGTACAAGAGTCTAAGTTCATTAAGAAATACAAAATGCATGACACCAATAATACCTACCTTACCTTGTTGCAAGAATTATTGAACACCCCGAAATGCTTAAAAATTCACATTATTGATTATATCATTCTGAATTTGTTTAAAATCCGGGGAAGAATTTTCAACAGTAAGGTAGGATTCAATGTAGAACAGGAACTCTTCATGTTGAATATTTCATTCTACATTGTTTATTTTGTTTATTTCAGAATAATAAAAAGAATTTATTCTTCTCTCATTTGAGAGTTTCTTGTTCAGTTGCTTAAAAGAAAAAGAAAAAAAAAGAGAAAAAAAAGAAAAAAAAAGAAAAAAAAAAATATTTCTCCCCCTTTGACAACATCAAAAAAGGGACAAAGGTATAAAGAGAGCGAAAGCTCCTCCTATCAATAAGCATGGGTGAGTACAAAGCAAATATAGGGAATAGCTCCCCCTATCAAAAAGCCATATGAAATATAAGCAATAAAAGATCATGGCAAACATGTGAGCAAGCATAAATAATATGCCAAAAATCACTCACATTCAAGAGATAATGAGAACATATATAAATATATCAAGATGAACATATTGTCTCATATCATAAAAGCCAATATATAAAATAGATTTATGAAATCAAAATAAGAGAAACATGAGAATCATGTAAAAAGTTTTCAAATGAAAACAAATCAACCAATTGAAATCATAAATCAAAGTTTAAATCATAAAACCAAATCATCATTGATTTTCAAAAATCAAGAGAGGCAACTCTATCTAGCTCTTGAGTTAGTATTAACCCATATGAACATTTTAGCATCCGGTAAACATGATTTGGGAATAAACACCCAATAAATCCGGAGGGTTATATAAATACAAACCTCTCATCAAAATCAAAACTAGGAATTATGAAAACATAAGAATTTGACCAAAGAAAATTTGTTTTCATAAAAAGTTTCAAAGCATAATTTTCAAATAACCAAGAAAAAGGAAAAATAAGAATACTAAAATTCTTGGTTTAAAATTTAAATTTGTTTTGGTACCCAAGAACTCTTGGTACCAAAAGATTTAGGGACATGACCCCTATCATTAAAGCTCAAAGCCTTAGGGTTATGAACCCTCTTAGGCACATATGGTGCACTAACATGGTCAAAACAATATTCATTCAAATGACCCTTCCGATTGCAATTTGTGCAATGAAAGAGATCCATTTGTTTTTGTGGACCATTAGCTCGTGCACGGGAATCATTTGCAAATAAAGATTTTCTTTTAAAATTATTTTGCAAATGAGAAACATTCTTAAACAATGGTCTATTTGGAACATATTGCAATTTAGAAGCTTTTTGTATATCAAAACAAAATTTAGCAAGATGTCCAAACCTACCACAAACATCACATTTAAAAACATGTGGTCTATTGGAAGCATTTGTCAAATGAGATTTTCTTTTCAAATCAAAGCAATATTTGGCCAAATGACCAAAACGACCACAATAATCACACTTGAACACACTAGCATGCTTATGATGAACTTTGTGAGAATGAGCATGTGAATGTGTAAGTGTACAAGATGAAGAAGCTATATGAGATGCACAAGGAACATTAGAATTCTTATGTTTGTGTGCATCATAACAAAACTTAGCTAAATGACCTTGACGGCCGCAAATAGAACACTTATAAGTTTTGCTATACATGTGTGCATAATGAGTGGATGATTTTGACTTAGTCTTGGCACACATGTCCATAAGCCTCTTATGATTATTAATGCATATTTTCAAAGTTGAATCTAAAGATGAAATACTATTTTTCATAAGATTCAAATCTTCATTTTTAGGCACATATGCATTTTTAGAAGTAGAACATAAATAGTTATTTATAAAAGAAGCTGTATCATTCTTTATGTTCTCTACTTCTAACATGGCATCAATCTTAGCATGAGATAGGCTAGCAATAGATGAAATCAAATTTCCATTTTCCAAATTTAATAAGTCATTGCTTTCTTTAAGCATAGTATTTTCATTTTCAATGACATCAAATTTGGACACTAGCTTCTCATGATCGGATTTTAAAACATCATGCTTGCTTTTTAAATCATTAAAATCATTTTGCAATTTGTTATAGGCATGCAATAATTTTTTACTATCACAAGCAAGTTCATCACTAGATAAGTCATTAGTGGTTTCGAACTCGCAAACCTCACTAGGGCTATCGCCTAGTGGCCGTGTGCATGACGCTCCACATGAACTTGAAGCCGGATCCGCCAAAGCTTGTTGGATCGCCTCCAAGTCCCCTTGATGTGCTTCTATAAATTTTCAAAGTTTGTAAGCACTATCAAAATGAACAAACTTGTTAGACATAGATGAATTAAAAGCATTTAGCAAATATTCTAACAAAATATTGTTCATTGTAAACATACGATGATCATTCTTATTCCACTTGGATTTCTCCAAAGTGGGCACAATATAAGCATCATCTATAATTTCCCATAAATCAAAGTGTTTAGATTGAACAAAAAGTTTAAATCTAACACACCATTGGGCATAGGGGAAATTATCTAATCTAGGAGTAATATTAATGGCATAACCTAAACCATGCATATCCATAATATAAAAGGCAAGCAAGATACAAATAAAGCTCAAAATTAGATTAGCACAATAAGCTAACTTGGATCTTTAACTCAAGGCGATTAGACCTTAAATCAAAGAGCACCAAGCTCTGATACCAATTGTTAGACCCTAGAGGGGGGGTGATTAGGGTCTTATGCTAATCTAATCCGATTTTATGCCAATTAAAACTTAATTAATAAGTTATCCTAGCAAGTATGAAATACAACAATGTATATGAGCTAGGATAAGCAATATGAACAACAAGATATATCCTAACAAAGAGATATAGGCAATGTATGTGCAAGGATATATAAACTCAAGGGTAAACAATCTAAACTAGATAGTGGGCAATATAATCAACAAGCAATATACAAAGGCGATATAAGATATGAACATAAAAGTAAGTGCGCCAATGCAATCACAAACAAGCAATATGATTACGGAGTTCGGTCCCCACGACCTACGTCTCCGCTCCTCACCTCGAGGAGATCTCCACTATCACAACCGGGTTTTCTACGTTCACCCGAACAACGTTTACACCTCACAATACAATCACTATGTAATCACACCTCACACACTAAGTGTTGGTCCTAGCCCGTGTCCTCCTCCTCAAGTGCTCGGTTACAACCTCTCCCTAGGCACGTCAACCGACGCCACTCCTCTTGGATTCGACCCCGTCTCTCACCACACACTTCTCTCGGTGTACAAGTGTATTACAAGTGAATCCTCACAATTAGGCACAATATGACAAATGATTGTTCTCTCTAACAAGGTGAGAACTCAATTAAGCTCACTCTCAATGTCACAAACCCACAACCCTA
>NC_033797.1:114195199-114208622 GCF_001876935.1 Asparagus officinalis
TATGATTAAATCAAAGAGTGAATTATTATCAAAAATTTTATCAGAAGATATATCTCCTGAACTAAAAGAAGAATTATTAAAAAATTTTGTCAATAAAGACAAGAGTCCAAATATTGACAACGTCTATAGATTTTCGGAAGTTCAAAAAAGAAGGCAAAATATTGCTCAAACTTCTAAAGATATATCTTTATCATCTCTTAATAAAGAGATACAATACTTGAAAAAAGAAGTCAAATAGTTAAAACAAGAAAATAAATACATTCTCTTAAGATTAAATGATACTAAAACTTCTAATGCTCTAGTACAACATAGTGAACACAATGATAATGATATTAATAATAATGCACTGTTGCGAATATTACAACGAGTTACCTCTCAAAAATGGTATATAAATATTACCTTAGTAATAGCTGATCAAATGTATATATCAGATCTTATAGCTCTGGTTGATAGTGGTGCAGATCTAAACTGCATAAACGAAGAAATAATTCCTTCCATATTCTTTGAAAAAACTACTCAGACTTTAAGTAGTGCTAATGGTAACCAATTAGAGATAAAATATAAATTACCACAAGCACATATATGTGTGCAAGGGACTTGTATACCAACTCCCTGTATATTAGTCAAAAATTTATCCCAACATATTATTTTGGGAACTCCATTTTTACATACTATTATGCCCATTAGTCAAATTAACACTAATGGTATTTGTGCTCATTTTGAGGATAAAGAAATTATATTTGAATTCGTCACAGATCCTCAAACTAGAATGCTGAATGAAGTCAAAAATATAATCTTAAAAGAAAATCAAATTAATTTTCTTAAAGAAGAAGTAGTATTTGTTCCAGTTGAAGAACAAATAAAAAAGCATAAGTACTTAATAAGTCAAATTGAAAATAAATTTAAACTCACTATATGTAGTGATGTTCCAAATGCATTTTGGAATAGAAAACAACAATTTGTTTCCTTACTCTATATAGAAGGTTTTAATGAGAAAAATATTCCGACTAAATCATGATCATGTCAAATGAATTAATAATATCTTGATCTTTGTAAAAAGGAAATATAAACTCATATAGAGAAAAATTAATAAGGAAATCATATTCTCCTTGGAGCTGTACTACATTCTATGTGAATAATGCAGCTGAAAGAGAACGAGGAGTTCCTCGATTAGTTATAAACTATAAACCCTTAAATTCTGTCCTTAAATGGACCAGATATCCAATTCCTAATAAAAGGGATTTGTTAAATCGCATTACAAATGCCAAAATCTTTTCTAAGTTTGATTTAAAATCAGGCTATTGGCAAATCCAAATAGAAGAAAACGATAAATATAAAACTGCCTTTGTTGTCCCATTTGGACATTATGAATGGAATGTTATGCCATTTTGGCTTAAAAACGCCCTTTCTGGATTTCAAAATATTATGAATGAAATTTTTATTCCTTATACGGATTTTATCTTATCATATATAGATGATATTTTGATTTTTTTCTCATAATTTTGATCAGCATGTTAAGCATTTAAAATTTTTTAGAAATTTAGCCATTAAAAATGGATTAGCTATATCTGCCCCTAAAATAAAATTATTTCAAACTCAGATTAGATTTCTGGGTCATAATATAGAAAAAAGAACCACGATTCCTATTGATAGAAGTATAGAATTTGCATCCAAATTTCCTGATAAAATAACTGACACTAAGCAGTTACAGCGATTTTTAGGTACATTAAACTATGTAGCAGATTATTATAAAAATCTAGCATAAGACACAGTCCTTTTATATGATAGGCTTAAAAAGAATGTTAAGCCTTGGACTGAGCAACATACTGCTGCTGTGAAAAGAATTAAACAAAAGGTTAAATGCTTACCATGCATTCATCTTGCAAATATTCACTGGTTCAAAATAGTTAAAACAGATGCATCTAATATTGGTTATGGTGGCATATTAAAACAAGTTGATCCCCAAACCAATAAAGAACAGTTAGTTCGTTTTACCTCAGGTAAATAGGATAAAGCCCAATTTAATTATTCCACAATTGAAAAAGAAATGCTTTCAATTATTAAGTGGTTTTCTAAATTTCGAGATGATATCTTAAATCAAGAATTCTTACTAAGAATTGATTGCAGTTCTGCTAAAAGTATAATTGAAAAAGATGTGAAAAACTTAGTTTCTAAACAAATATTTGCTAGATGGCAAGCTGAATTAGCCATGTATCAATTTAAAATTGAGTATATTAAAGGAGATTATAATCACCTTCCTGATTTTCTAACACGTGAATTTTTACAGGGTACAAATGAGACGGAGTAATCCCTCCTTTTCAGGGAGGGGGAGAGGAGGCCCAAGCCCAACTTCTAGTTCAGGCCTTATAGGCCAAACTTGTTCTGAAAGGAGTTATACTCCACCTCAGCCCAGTTCATGGCATACTATTTCGAAAAACATAACTCTTCGCATCTATCTCAAGCCTTTTATAAAGGCATAAATGGTCTTATTACACAGGAACAAACTCCTGAACCATTTACTTCTATAGTAAAGCAAGAGACACAATGGGTTGAAAAACCTCAGTCTGATATTATTCTGTATCTAGAACAAGAGGATGTTCCCTTGATGAACAATCTAGAAAAATTAAGACAGAGATATCTGCAGGATACATATTATCCAACTTTATCTTTGAAACCAAGAGCCTGGATGCATTTTTGGACAATAGATAATCATAATGTCCCTCCAAGCTTGAGTAAATACATTATTTAGGAAGTTATACTTCCTAGAAATTGGGCACTAAATCCTAATCGGGAGCTGCCACTTGTCAGAGTTCAAAATACAAAAAGAAGTTTATAACTTCAATTATTGGGACTATAAACATGCCTTTAATGAGATATTCTTATATCAGAATCCCAAACAGAAGCACACTTGGCTTGTAAAAATTTATCTTAAAGCTCTTCAAAAGGGCGTTCCTACTTGGCTCTATAAATGGTGGGAAACATATGGTATTGAAATTGGTATTATTCCAGAACCCTTAATGAAGTTATACTCTTCTTGGGTAGATTCCCATCCTATTCTTGTACGAATGGACAAAAGTCAGCTTATAGATGGTGTAAAACCCTGAAAAATTTTAAAATATTATTATAAATGATAATAAATGAGTTTTATTATGATTGGTGATCATTCTGGGATGAATGGATCAGATTGGAATTGATTTGAGATCGATTCGCAGTTTTAGCCTCGGTATCGCGAGTCTACTGAAAAGTGATACTATTTTATTTTTAGTAATTTATCTATTGATCAGATGGGCACGAAATTTGCGCCATTGATCTTAGAATGTCAATACCATGTTGTGGGTAAAGTTTCATTGAGTTCTGACAAATGAGACTATACACTATTTTGAGACGGTATCGCGTCACTGACATCTATCGTATTTGTATTTTTAATAATTTTTATATTGATCATATGGACATGAGGTTTACACCATTGATCTTAGAATAATGAGACGGTGCTATGGGTAAATTTTTGATGATTTCTGAGAATAGAGTCTGAAATCATATTTTTAAAAATAATATAAAATATTATATATATATTTTTTCTCTCTTTTTCCTGTGCCACCAACTCCTCACACTGTGCCACCTACCCCCTACCCTCATCTCTCTATAAAAAGGGACAGAGCCCCCTCACTCTCTGCACACACTCAACGAGAGAGAAAGGGAGAGAAAGAAGAGAGAGAGAGAGAGAGAGAGAGAGAGAGAGAGAGGAAGAAAAGAAAGGGAAAGAAGAAGGTTATTTTGACAATTCGAAAAGCAGGAACAGATAGGGATTCCAATTTCAGAGATCAATAAAGGCAAGTTCATCTCTTTCCAAACGCATCCCCAGTAAATTTTGATCTTGATGAATATACATGATATTGATGAATATACATGATATTGATGAAAAGACATGATATTGATAAAAATTGATGAATATACATGATATTGATGAAAAGACATGATATTGATAAAATTTGATGAATATACATGATATTGATGAAAAGACATGATATTGATAAAAATTGATGAATATACATGATATTGAAGAAAAGACTTGATATTGATGAAAATTGATGAATGGAATATAAGACCAAATTCCTAAAGACATGATATTGCTAGCTAGAACTATACGTACAATTCTACCGCTGGAAATACTTTCACTATTTTATACGTATGGTACTATTCATACATACGGTACTATTCATACGTACGGTACTATTCATACTTACGACACTATTCATAAATACTATTACTATTCATATGTATGGTACTATTCATAAATACGATACTGTTCATACGTATGACACTATTCATGAGTACTATTCATACATACTATGGTACTATTCATAAATGCCGTACTGTTCATACGTACGGCACTATTCATAAGTACTATTACTATTCATGCATACTGGGGTACTATTCATACGTACTGTTATTATTTACACATACGACACTATTCATAAGTACTAACACTATTCATACGTATGGGTACTATTTATACATACCGTTACTATTCATTCATACGGTACTATTCATACGTACTGTTACTATTCATTAGTACGGATACTAGTCGTAAAGTACTGTTGCTATTAGTAAGTACTGCTACTATTCACAATTAGTTATTATAGCAGATAGGCGGGGTTGGTAACCCTGACCATTTACTGGACAGTTTGGCCCAGTTTTATTTTCTGGAGTTTGTTTGCGCCATTTGTGACGCGATCGTGGAGTTTGAGCCACTCGATGTTATACTTACAGTCATGAATATGACGAAATACGCATTTAAGTATCCCACGGGGATTATGACGAATTGAGATCTATTTACTTGTGAGTTAGTACACCGCAAATGAGACTGCGATGATACCTATTTGTCGATCCGCACGGTGATGCGATGATACCTATTTGTCGATCCGCACTATGATGCGATGATACCTATTTGTCGATCCGCACTATGATGCGATGATACCTATTTATCGATCCGCACTATGATGCGATGATACCTATTTATCGATCCGCACTATGATGCGATGATACCTATTTGTCGATCCGCGCGATGATGCGATGAGTTGGAAGAAGTTCAGAATGATAATATTATAAACTATTTACATGAGTATTTGGCGGATGCCAAAAGTGTTTCTACTCATTGTTGAGATACTTTGCTATACGAGTACACGAGATACATATGCTGATGTCTATTATGATGCTTTACTTTCCAATTATATTTTGATTGCTTAGTTCAGGGTTAATATTTAGTTATTTACTATTTGAGACATACGGTATATACATGAGGGTTTTCTTGTTTGGATTATTTCGCTCGACGTACTACGTCTCAAGTTGTAAGTTTCTAAATATTAATTCCATTAGATACAGGGAAAATGATCTGGGTAGACTATGTTTAATAGATAGAGCCTCCACTTCATCATCTAGCAGCCCTTCCCCTGGGGGCGGATGGAGGTGAACTTGTTGTAGCGCTCTGACGCTCTTGTTGTTGTTCTTTTTTTTTTATTTCTCATTTCAGGCGGCTCAGAGCATCGGAGAGTCGCAGGGTGACGGAGTTCTTGCATAGTCTCCGTCGCGTATTTTTACTAGTATGGACTCCACAGTGATCTTATGTTTCCATTTAGTCATTTGAGTTTGTACTCATATTGTTAAGGCAATATGCCTTAGTACGATTTCTAATCGATTCATGTTGAGACATATCATGTTATTTTAGACTCCAGATGTATATCAGTTGTATTCCAGTTTAGTTTATTTGGGACATGATTTCATTTATGAGATATATCTTTCCGTATCATGTCTATAGTATTTATTTCCCTTATTTGCCTGTTTTGTACCTTCATTTATATTGGTTTCCACTAGAGGATATTACTGTGATTGGTGAAACATGTTGATGCACAGTGGAGGTGCATGACAGGTTTGACATCTCTGGGTTCACCTTGGACTGCAGCCAAGTGTGAAAACAGGGGCGTCACAATGCTACAATTCAGAAAATTACTTATACGCGTGGACAAGGGGTAGGCTATGAACATAGTAGGAGATCTTATCCTATAGCCATTTTAGGATTTTAAACCCTCGACTGAATACAATTCAACAAGTAACCTTGTACTCTTACAATAGTACAACTAAAAGCATTATGAATTAATCCTTGTATTAGTAGTTGTTAAAAACACAACCAGCTGTTGTGAGAAACCATAATGCAAGTTTAATTGGTTCAGTCATAGTGCCTGAAGCACATATCATAATTCAAACTAATATTCATAAGCTTGGACGAGGGGAGGTAGTGGATATTGAAGCGGATCTTATCGAAGTGGTCAAGGTAAACTATTTAGTTTTTCTATATTTGGATTATATGCATTTGTTAGACAATTTTGATTTAACTTGAGTTTGCTTTAAACTCTTGTGAACCTATGTGGTTTTTATTTATACACTTTAGAATTTGTATAACCTAAAATACATCATGTTGCAATAATTTTTAAGATTTAGGGAGCCAAATTCTTTTAAATTCTAGCATGAGCTATTGGGTCATCTTGGGCAAAATATGATTTGTCGGATTTCCTTAAATTAAATGGGGCATTCAAACCAAATCCGACCAACTGCATATCACAATTTTCCCCCTTTATCATCGATAAGCAGTTAGAGCTAGTCCAATTGAAGCAGGGAGATATGCCTGTAATTAATGAAGAAATCAAAACCAGCATGGTGACGATGGTAAGGATAAGGGGCCTATTGCGGAATCTAGAGAACCCCAACAACGGTGTAAAGATTTTTACCACTATCAACAAGGACAGTATAAGAAGGGAGCACAACATGATTTGACAGCGCCATAGCGACCCAGAGTTTGGGGTACATGTTACAATTGTAGCAACATCAGACAAAGAGCGAAGGACTTGTCGCAGTGCACCAGCAGGAAGCCGGCTTGACAGAGGTCAGGGCTGCCCAAGACAAAGATCGATTTTACCTTCATTGGTCGGGGCTGATTCGAGAGCTCCACTACTGGTACCCGCTTCTTTTAATTTGACTAAATGGAGAGAAAGCGCACAGGTCATTAGAGGAGGCACACGGTCCGACTCATTCATTTCTCGGATTTCTCTTCCGAGAGGAGAAAGATCAGTACCTGTGTCCGTAGCGGATGGATCAACGTCAGGAGTTGGGGCAACGTCAGTTGGTCCTTCTTTCAGAACATCTTGCATTTGCTGGACGAAGCTGGTCTCCTCAGTCTCCATACCTCCAGGAGAAGCAGCTCCAACTCGATATTCTCCCTCTTCTTGACTCTCTACAGAAATTGGAAATGAAATGAGTTCGAGCACAAAAAAAAATCAGCTCCAGCAGTTGGTCCTATAATTCAGACACTTATATGATTAATCAAGTCAAAATATATACGTATATATATATGTGGAGTTCACAGAACCAAAGTCTTACTCTCAGAAGGACCGGCTTCCGTTGAACCAATTCCAACATCTGAGCCGATAGTTGCATCAGAGGCTTTCTCTAACAGAGAATCAAGGATTTGTTGATGGTCGTCCTCTGAGATATTAAAGTCGAAATTATTAAAATCATCGACTTTGGTGGCATGGGTAGCTTCTCCTTCAATAGGCTCGTGCATCGGGATGTCTAAAGAACATGAGGAACCATAAATAACATGTAAATTTAGACGAATCTGCCCAAGACAAAGATCGATTTTACCTTCATTGGTCGGGGCTGATTCGAGAGCTCCACTACTGGTACCTGCTTCTTTTAATTTGACTAAAAGGAGAGAAAGCGCACAGGTCATTAGAGGAGGCACACGGTCCGACTCATTCATTTCTCGGATTTCTCTTCCGAGAGGAGAAAGATCAGTACCTGTGTCCGCAGCTGATGGATCAACGTCAGGAGTGGGTGGAACATCAGCCGATCCTTCCTTCAGAGCATCATGCATTTGTTGGACGAAGCTTGTTTCCTCAATTTCCATACCTCCGGGAGAAGCAGCATCAGCTGACAATTCTCCTTCCTCTCGACTCCCTGCAGAAGTTGAACATGAAATAAGTTTGAACGTCAAAAAGTGTAAAAGCTATAAAAACAAATCGTTACCTTGCTCATCAGAAGAAGCACTACGACCGGATGTCTCTTCTACAGCAGGAAGATGAACGCGCGGTTTAGAAACAGCTTTCTTCTGTTTCTTCAGAGGGCGTGCACCAGAACCTTCATGACGATGTTTGGTGCGTAACTCAGCTCGGGGAGAAACTTGAGTTTGAGCTTGAGTAGAAGTTCGAGATATTTGCCGACGAATGAGAGGCACCATATCCTCTTCATCCTCTTCGTCGCAACTAAGAACTTCTACCGTCATCCGGTTAGGATGTTCCATGACGACTCTTTCCTTACGTTTCTTTGGAGCAGCTTGTGGTTGGGTCGGAGCGACAGAAGGCCTTACAAGTCCTCTATCAAAGAATGAATCGGGAAGGCCAGATACTTCCTCAGAACTTGATTCATTCTCGTCTTCCCCTTCTGAAGTTTCGGTTGCTTCACTATCAAACTCCTCTTCACTATCAACTGGGAGAGCCGGTTCCTTTCCTTTTCTTGATGATTCAGCAGCCTCTTTTCCTCGAGGAGACATCACAGCTTCACGAGGCGGTTCTGTTGCTTGTCATGGAGCTATTTCCTCCTCTGAGTCTGATATCCTCCTACGTCGAGTGGCAATATTGGTGGCTATCAGCCATTTGCAAAAGAGGAAAGTCATCCGTAGAGGCGGCGTCTCTAAGGGGAGATCAAATTCAACATTGGTGCAGCCGGCAATGCTCCAAAACCAAGCTCTCGCCCCGTCGATAAGTCCACCTCGAAAGCTGAGGTGACGATTCGGGTTGCCGATGTATATCTGATCATACCCGAACTGACGGGCGAATCGACATGGAAGATAGGGTTCGATGTGGCAAACATCCCTTATCCTGAACAACAGATATCCAGGTCGAATATTCATCAACCATCTGAAGCACCCGACATCCAAAATGGTACGATTCTGCCTTGGGTCTTCAGCATCCACTAAGGTAGTGTTGTAAGTACCGGAGAACTGAGGGAAGCAAGGAAAAAATTCCCAACATTTGTGAATTTTAAACTGCCTCGTTATGTCCGGCTCTCGATGTTTGCTCCATTTGCAATTCTCGAGATTTTGCAACAGAGGGACACTGAGATCTACCGTATCAGGAGCCTCCATTAAATCTGGTCGATGAAGTACCAACCAGGCCATTAAGTAAGTATAGGGCAGCTCCAGCTTCGGAACGGACAGGCTGGCGGAAGGTTTCTTTTTCTCCTGGGTAAATGCGGAGATTAGTTGCCGCAATCCACTATGAATATCGGCCACCATAGCGGGAAGCAAAGATAATTTGCGACCTGTAGCCAGCTGGACGGCCGGATACAACACTTCCATTGGCATCGCATCTGCGGATTGATGGGGAACTACACATCTCTTTAACCATAAGGCTAGAAAACCTGCCAGCAGAGCAGTAGGGCTAATCGGAACACCAGCTTGCCACAGATAAGAGCGGAACTTAGTGCCGTGCAAAAATCCATCTTCTGAGCGCGAAGTATAAGATTGCGCGTTGGTTTTCTCTAACAGACGGTTAATTTCATCCGTACTCAAGGGAGACAATCCGCACACATCTGCCGAACGGACATCCAGATTCTTGAAGAGATAATCAGCGAATTGTTTTAAACTGACTTGAGGAGACTTCTTTCTGGCTTTGGGCTCCATCTCGGCCATGGCTATATGATAATGACAGGTCAATTCCCATAGAGTGTCATAGGTCGCAGTCGAGCTATCTTTCATCTTAATCAGCTGATTGGTGGTCGGAAAGAACTCTTGATATGGGACATCGCCCATAGGCAAAGCAGACACTTGCATCATTTCATGCAGTGGTAGTCCAAGTTCCCCGTTCTTGGTAAAGAATGTATTGGTGTCCGGGTTGTAGATCTCGAACAAACAAAGGAAATGACTTACACTGCTCTGCAAGCCATGCATGGTGGCACGAATCGGGACATCCAACCCTAATCCTGCTAATTCTCGCCCAAAACGTTTCAACACATATTGGGTCATCCTGGTCCACCACCACTTGTTCCCAGAATAATGGACCCATCCATAACACCTGAAAGTCTCTCTGGGCAATCTTTTTCCTGCTGCCGCTAACCGGTTCTTCACAGTGTTGGCTTGCACTATCTTTTCGTTCTGAGGAATATTGTCTTGTCCTAAGACACCCGGATGAAGTCCTCTCACATGAGCTCTTTCACTGGAACCTGGAGTTGCTTCCTTTCCAATGAAACCACAATGAATGTGCTCGTGGTTTTCGGTTAATTTCCAGAACATCTCTCGTCCAACTGATAGGTTCCTGAACATTAACAGTGAATGATCCCGAGGGATAAAAGGCAGATATAAGAATGATGATCCACTCTGGTGCAACCATTGCGCAGGCTGGCAGAAAGCAATCTTCGGATCTTTTACCGAGTCACCAAATAAGAAATCTGGCTTCCTTATGCATTGATTCGAGTCTTGCTCCGAGATCAAGGGCGCATCTGTGATTAATCGTCGTAGAACACGACAACTACCTCGCTGGATTAATTCACTATCACTTCCGTTATAATCAGATTTAAACTGGGGAGAGAATTCAATTAACGGGATCCCCTCGTAATAAGAGTGGGTCACGCTACTCCGGCCAGTAATCACATCAGCAGTAAATGTGGTAGAAGGAAATCGGACTGATAAAAGAGGCATACACATAAATGGTGTAAGTGTCATCCTAAAATTTTAGAGAAAAACGGTATATCTCATTCTATAAGATATAGTCGTTATCTCATAACAGGTGTGACGATTTTCTATCCACCATATGTATAAAGGAGGTATGCGGGCATTATAACGGCATACCAAAACCTTTCAATACATATGGGATGATGTAAAATCGCCCCTGTGTATTATGAAGTGTGTTTTGTCAAAGCAAAACAAACACTTTTAAGCGTCGATCCCCTCAAAGGAGGATACCGGCTCTTCTCGAAGGTACCTCAAAGGATACAAACGAGGATCTGCAAGCAAATACAGGTGCATATATATATGGAATGGACGAAATACAATATTTAAATTCGTGAAAAGGTGAAAGAAATATACCTCCACGTGAGATCGCAGCAGGGGCAGCCTCCTCAGGGCTCTGAACAGTCGGTCGGATTCCCTTCCCTCGAGCTCTACGTGGCGACATGATGAGTATGTGATCTACATTGAAATCCAAGAGGAAGGTTAAGATTTTGAACATGAAATCGACAAAAAAATAGGACAAATACAACTGAAATGCTGCATGCACAGTCACAGGTTGCCAAAAGTCAAGATTTTGAAGAAAAGAGGGGAAACAGACCTTTCAAATCCAAATGAAATCTCTTCAAATCGAAGCACCACCAAAGTCAGAAACTGAATTCACAAGAGCAAATATCAACTTCAATTCAAGATCTCGACAACGGTCAAGCGATAAACGCGACGCTGGGAGAACGTTAGCTATTCTACGAAGAACTGGATAGACTAACAGCAGAAGAGGTTAAACATTGAAGTCATTTACAAGTCCTTTCATACGATCTATTCAGCCAAGCATTGAAGGGACCGTAAATAAAATCTATCTTATCCAAAGTATCCCATGCTCCTCTATAAAAGAATGAGTCTGGAATACTTTGGAGGGGGTATCTGTAGGCGTCAAAAAATGCTAATAGATATCCCAAGCATAGAGAAGATCACTCAAAAATTCACAAGAAAGGATTTCATACTGTTTTGGAAAAATCAAAACAAGTATGAACTGTCTCGCCAGCGAGACAGGCTTTGCTGTGTCTCGCCAGCGGGACAGTCTTTGCTGCCTCGCCAGCGGGACAGTCTTTGCTGTCTCGCCAGCGGGACAGTCTTTGCTGTCTCGCCAGCGAGACAGTCTTTGCTGTCTCGCCAGCGAGACAGTGTTGAAATAGTCAAAACTATATTTGTAACTGCCCTACACGTGTCCATTAACTAGCAAGGGACGTGGGAAACATCATGGGCGAAAATCACGTGGATAACTGCCAAAATAACGGAGTTTGAAACGTGAGAGAACAGTTACAGCGAGAAACTGCCATTTTCCGAGACAGCATTTACTGTCTCGCTGAGCGAGACAGCAAATTTACTGTCTCGCGGGTCGAGACAGCAAACGCTGTCTCGCCCAGCGAGACAGTAAACACTGTCTCGCCGTACTGACTTCTTCGATTGTTAAGTTTTTGCAGTTACTGACCCTTGAGGCTATAAATACCCCCCTAGGGTCACTTCTGACGAGGATCGAGCATTTGTTAGAGCATTCCAGAGCAGAGAGAGCAGAGATTTGAGTTCTTTTCTTGCAACGCCTTGAAATTAAGCTTCGACTTGATTTTAAGAAGAACGACTATCTTACTTCGATAAGATATCGTTTCAATTTCTACTTCGATAGCGAAGTTAGAATCATAAGCCCCCCCTCTTCACGATCTGTGAATCGGCGGTCCACGAACCAAAGCGTTCCCGGCACAGGTAAAGTCCCACGAAAACGAAAATTGATAGACGATTTTCGTGTTTGTTTCTCAAGAGTTGTAATTTTTGTTTTGTTGTGTAGAAAAAGTCTTATAAAAAGATTATTCTTTCGAATTTGTTGTAATCGAACAAAGTTATAATGAATTCCACAGCAGCGACTTTTGAACCAAACAAGGAGATCACCGGTAAGAGTCTTGGCCCTAGTCACCTTAGGGACTGCACCAGGAGAGTGGTCTCTAAGACTCTCCTCTATCACCGTGCCTCTCCAGCTCCCTTTGCTACCATAGGGAACTCTAGCTATGATTGGGTGTACAGACTGATCATAGAAGCCATCGTGGGGATCACCCCTCTTTCTGATGACTTTATGAATGCCCCATGTGATAAGTTCAAGATGCCTCACGTGGAGAAGTATAAAGACGAAGGAGATCCCTCCGAGCATGTTCAGAACTACTAGGATGTGATGAGCATGCTCCAAGCATCAAAAAAAATCATCTGTCAATTCTTCCCCATCACTCTTTCAGGGAGTGCCAAGCTCTGGTGGAACACTCTTGAGAAGAAGTCCATCAACAGCTTCCAACAACTCAGTCAGAAGTTCATCCACCACTTCCTGGCTGATACCAAGCTGAAGTTGCCCCTCATGTGTTGATTCAGATGAGGTAGGGGCCCGGAGAGAGACTACGAACCTACTTCAAGTGGTTCTAGGCGAAAAGGCTGGAGCTCAACGACCCAGAGAGTTTAGTTGCTATGTTTGAACTCGTGACTAGCTTGTAGAGCAACGAGTTGGCCGAATCGCTTGCTAAGAAGTTTGTTGTAAATTATGAGCAACTGATGGCCAAAGACCACGAGTATATGGACATGGCAGATGCCCGATCCTACAAGTCGGTAGCCAAG
>NC_033797.1:114209622-114247961 GCF_001876935.1 Asparagus officinalis
ATCTCCCCTCCCCTCTCCCTCCTGATAATCACGTTTTATTACAACTTTATACCCTTATTATCTAGTTTATATGAATAAATCTATCACTAATAATGCTTTTATCTTTAAATGTAGGTTAATGAAGAATAAATCTCAAACTCCCATCTCTCAACAAAAACCCTTTGATTTATTGAAGAAATGAAGGCCATGAAGCCAAACAATTTCTTTCAAATATTTAATGAAGTATTAAAGCCCAAAATTGCAAAGAAATTGTCCAAGGCCCAAGCCAAAGAGCAAACTCAAGAGGAATCTACGGACAATGACCAGGGACAACTTGACATCGATGCCAGCATTGATGGGGACTTTGATACCAGCATCGATACCCCTATCGATGCTGGTATCGATACCTCCGACAGTTAGTTACGAATCTAAGGCTGATTTTTGATATTTTTGGATAAGATTTTAATATAAGGGCTCTTATTTACTGATGTTTACTATAAATAGGGGTAAAGAGTAAGGGGTTAGAAGTGTAAAAATTTTCGTAACTCTATTTGGAAAGGAGGGCTACTCTTAATTGAGAAGGTCTTCCAAATTTGTAACTTTTGTTACAATTAATAAAATAATTTTTTTCACCACTTTAAATTTTTCTTCTCTTTGTTGGATGATGAAGATGGAGATGAAGTTTAATTTGGAGGTTTGTTTTCTCTTTTATTTCTCTTTTATTGTTTATTAGTTTAGATTTATTTACATGCTTGTAGTTAGATTTTATTTTCTTGTTTAAATAGCCAAGAGGCTAGAACCCTCTTGCCTTAGATTTATTTCATGCTTATAGATTAGATTTATTTCATGTTTATAGAATAGATTTATTTTCTTGTCTTTAATTCTTATAATTTATTTTATAATTTAGATTTTGCAATTTATTTTGTAGTTAGATTTTAATTTCTTATACTATTCACCTTGTTGTTAGAACCCACTTGGGTTTAGTTTTCCTTTTTGTTCATTTTTATTTTCTTTGATTCGCCTTTAGGCTAGAACCCTCTAGGGAATCACATTTTTCTAAGAAGTGGATTCAATTCTAGATTACCTATATTTTTAATTGAATCTGCCATCTTTACTTTCTTGAATTTTATTTTCATTCTTGATTTTTATTTGTTTCTCGATTTTATTCATTCTTCTTTCTTGCCTTGTTGATCACATTTACTTTTACTCACATCCACTCTCAAACACATTGATTGACACACTATCACTTTCACTCTCATTATCTTTCCACAATCACACTTATTCTTCACTCCTATTGGTCACGCACACAACATAAGAACCGATTTATATTTTCTCCTACAAAACAACTTCCTCGTGGGATCGATAAATTTTTATACTATAACTTGACACTGTTGTTCACTTGTAATATTTTTGGTACATGTTTATGCCGCATCAAGTTTTTACCGTCGTTGCCGGGGAGGGTGCTTAAGTAGGATTTTATTTAATTTGGTTCTTTAACTTGTGTGTTTTTTGTAGTAGGATTTTATTTAATTTGGTTCTTTAACTTGTGTGTTTTTTGTGAAGGAACCGCTTGGAGCTTGAAAATCTTGGATTGAAGATCGGTTCTTTAACTTGTGTGTTTTTTGTGAAGGAACCGCTTGGAGCTTGAAAATCTTGGATTGAAGATCAAAAACTTGAAGAATTACTTTCGGGTAAATCTTCTTTCTAGCATTTTCAATTCCACCCTTTTTAGTTAGCTTAACAATTAGAGACAATTAGGATTTAAAAAAAAATTATTTTTGCTGACCATAATAAAATTCACCTTTCACTTGGACATTAACTAACAAGATAATAAATTCAAACAAGAGCTCTCTTCTTACATTTAATTATTGTTGACGATAATTAAAAAAAGATTTTTTTTTCATCCTTTTTAGTCGCGTTTAATTTCTAGGGTTGCAATTCATATAGTTAGTAGAAATTCACCAAAGTAATTTGAGCATCTTGATTTGGCACACACCTAAAAATATTTTTAAGAGCAAAACCCCATAATCAAGATAAGGTGAGGGATTTCATCACCCTTTACTTAGCCCAAAAATCACTAATTCCTCACTACACTACCCAAGCCTAATAAAACTCATTAGACGTTGGCTCTAAGGATTCGAGCTCAATAAGGAACAAAGAATCCTTAAGTGAACCGGTTTAAATTTTCTTAGATTAGTTGGTGTCTAAGGTAAGGTTTAGGGGTTACGTAAAACGCTCCGCAAGGAACAAGGTACTTAATTAATCTCCGATTACCCTCTAGTACTATCCTTACCTGGATGATTACCCGGGTAAAACTTTAATCTTTTCACTTTAGGAGTTTTTGGTTAGGAGCTGGTCTAGTTAAGTTAGGCTTAACCCTAGAGTTAAAGTGATTGAAAAGTGATTTCTTTTGATTTTTTTAGTTAGGATTTCCCTTTTTCTTCTCATAAAACAAAAAATTAATTTTTTTTAAATTATAAAAAGATGTTGTTTTGGGTGTATGCAAACGTGGATTAGGGATAATACACATCGATTAATTCGTTTTGAACAAATTCCAGAAATGGCATATCCTAATTCACTCGTTCTTTAAGATATGTGCTATCCCACTAGGAATGTAATCCCCTCTTGCATTAGGCTCCTCGAGGCTGTTCGCGGGAAAATTTGTTGCTTTCTTCATTAATGATTTCATTGTATACTCTTGTAATAGTTTATCGATTACAAAGATCCGGTCTTTTTATAAGATCCGGTTACAACGAAAATCAAATTTGAAAAGAAATGAAAATTACAACTTTGTTTCCTTGTTTGTCGAACGAATCACGAGCTCCTGTTTTGCGGTCGCTCGCTTTGTGGGTTCTTTGCCTGCGCCGGGGTTGTTTGCCGTGGACCACCGCGCGATCTAGATCCGGTCGGATCTACGCAGTACAACGGGTATTATTTCACCAAGGAAATAATAGCCGGGGAGGATTGTTTCACCAAGGAAACAATCGTCCAAGTCTCGGGATCTAAGACCAAGCTTAGATCCGGAGTACGTATGCGTAGATCTGAGATCCGGTCCTCTCGAACACCTGCCTTTTTTGGCGTTGACGATCGCTGAGTACCAGATCTGGATGAGCAAGTCCTCGAAGTCCCAAAGCTTGAATCTTGTTAAGTTCTGAGTCTCCAATCCAGCAGGGCTTCGCCTCTCCAAATTTTCCAACCTCCTCAATTTGTGGACCTCTCGTTCATTGGGGGAATCGAGAGGGGATTTTGACTGTGGTCCTAACTGTAAGAAGGTTTGACCAAGTGGGTGTTTTGAGACAATCCTAACTGTAGGAAGGTTTGATCGCTCAATTTGTGGACCTCTCGTTCATTGGGGGAATCGAGAGGGGATTTTGACTGTGGTCCTAACTGTAAGAAGGTTTGACCAAGTGGGTGTTTTGAGACAATCCTAACTGTAGGAAGGTTTGATCGCTCAATTTGTGGACCTCTCGTTCATTGGGGGAATCGAGAGGGGATTTTGACTGTGGTCCTAACTGTAAGAAGGTTTGACCAAGTGGGTGTTTTGAGACAATCCTAACTGTAGGAAGGTTTGATCGCTCAATTTGTGGACCTCTCGTTCATTGGGGGAATCGAGAGGGGATTTTGACTGTGGTCCTAACTGTAAGAAGGTTTGACCAAGTGGGTGTTTTGAGACAATCCTAACTGTAGGAAGGTTTGATCGCTCAATTTGTGGACCTCTCGTTCATTGGGGGAATCGAGAGGGGATTTTGACTGTGGTCCTAACTGTAAGAAGGTTTGACCAAGTGGGTGTTTTGAGACAATCCTAACTGTAGGAAGGTTTGATCGCTCAATTTGTGGACCTCTCGTTCATTGGGGGAATCGAGAGGGGATTTTGACTGTGGTCCTAACTGTAAGAAGGTTTGACCAAGTGGGTGTTTTGAGACAATCCTAACTGTAGGAAGGTTTGATCGCTCAATTTGTGGACCTCTCGTTCATTGGGGGAATCGAGAGGGGATTTTGACTGTGGTCCTAACTGTAAGAAGGTTTGACCAAGTGGGTGTTTTGAGACAATCCTAACTGTAGGAAGGTTTGATCGCTCAATTTGTGGACCTCTCGTTCATTGGGGGAATCGAGAGGGGATTTTGACTGTGGTCCTAACTGTAAGAAGGTTTGACCAAGTGGGTGTTTTGAGACAATCCTAACTGTAGGAAGGTTTGATCGCTCAATTTGTGGACCTCTCGTTCATTGGGGGAATCGAGAGGGGATTTTGACTGTGGTCCTAACTGTAAGAAGGTTTGACCAAGTGGGTGTTTTGAGACAATCCTAACTGTAGGAAGGTTTGATCGCTCAATTTGTGGACCTCTCGTTCATTGGGGGAATCGAGAGGGGATTTTGACTGTGGTCCTAACTGTAAGAAGGTTTGACCAAGTGGGTGTTTTGAGACAATCCTAACTGTAGGAAGGTTTGATCGCTCAATTTGTGGACCTCTCGTTCATTGGGGGAATCGAGAGGGGATTTTGACTGTGGTCCTAACTGTAAGAAGGTTTGACCAAGTGGGTGTTTTGAGACAATCCTAACTGTAGGAAGGTTTGATCGCTCAATTTGTGGACCTCTCGTTCATTGGGGGAATCGAGAGGGGATTTTGACTGTGGTCCTAACTGTAAGAAGGTTTGACCAAGTGGGTGTTTTGAGACAATCCTAACTGTAGGAAGGTTTGATCGCTCAATTTGTGGACCTCTCGTTCATTGGGGGAATCGAGAGGGGATTTTGACTGTGGTCCTAACTGTAAGAAGGTTTGACCAAGTGGGTGTTTTGAGACAATCCTAACTGTAGGAAGGTTTGATCGCTCAATTTGTGGACCTCTCGTTCATTGGGGGAATCGAGAGGGGATTTTGACTGTGGTCCTAACTGTAAGAAGGTTTGACCAAGTGGGTGTTTTGAGACAATCCTAACTGTAGGAAGGTTTGATCGCTCAATTTGTGGACCTCTCGTTCATTGGGGGAATCGAGAGGGGATTTTGACTGTGGTCCTAACTGTAAGAAGGTTTGACCAAGTGGGTGTTTTGAGACAATCCTAACTGTAGGAAGGTTTGATCGCTCAATTTGTGGACCTCTCGTTCATTGGGGGAATCGAGAGGGGATTTTGACTGTGGTCCTAACTGTAAGAAGGTTTGACCAAGTGGGTGTTTTGAGACAATCCTAACTGTAGGAAGGTTTGATCGCTCAATTTGTGGACCTCTCGTTCATTGGGGGAATCGAGAGGGGATTTTGACTGTGGTCCTAACTGTAAGAAGGTTTGACCAAGTGGGTGTTTTGAGACAATCCTAACTGTAGGAAGGTTTGATCGCTCAATTTGTGGACCTCTCGTTCATTGGGGGAATCGAGAGGGGATTTTGACTGTGGTCCTAACTGTAAGAAGGTTTGACCAAGTGGGTGTTTTGAGACAATCCTAACTGTAGGAAGGTTTGATCGCTCAATTTGTGGACCTCTCGTTCATTGGGGGAATCGAGAGGGGATTTTGACTGTGGTCCTAACTGTAAGAAGGTTTGACCAAGTGGGTGTTTTGAGACAATCCTAACTGTAGGAAGGTTTGATCGCTCAATTTGTGGACCTCTCGTTCATTGGGGGAATCGAGAGGGGATTTTGACTGTGGTCCTAACTGTAAGAAGGTTTGACCAAGTGGGTGTTTTGAGACAATCCTAACTGTAGGAAGGTTTGATCGCTCAATTTGTGGACCTCTCGTTCATTGGGGGAATCGAGAGGGGATTTTGACTGTGGTCCTAACTGTAAGAAGGTTTGACCAAGTGGGTGTTTTGAGACAATCCTAACTGTAGGAAGGTTTGATCGCTCAATTTGTGGACCTCTCGTTCATTGGGGGAATCGAGAGGGGATTTTGACTGTGGTCCTAACTGTAAGAAGGTTTGACCAAGTGGGTGTTTTGAGACAATCCTAACTGTAGGAAGGTTTGATCGCTCAATTTGTGGACCTCTCGTTCATTGGGGGAATCGAGAGGGGATTTTGACTGTGGTCCTAACTGTAAGAAGGTTTGACCAAGTGGGTGTTTTGAGACAATCCTAACTGTAGGAAGGTTTGATCGCTCAATTTGTGGACCTCTCGTTCATTGGGGGAATCGAGAGGGGATTTTGACTGTGGTCCTAACTGTAAGAAGGTTTGACCAAGTGGGTACTTTACGTCCAGACTCTAACAGAGAGAGTGTTGAGTGCATAGACATGGTGAGAATGGGAGTTCTTATTCATTACATTGCTGTGGTTTTGGGAACTTCCCGTTACATAAATCGTCCACCCCCAGTTTCCTCTGCGGAACTGGTTCGGACATTATTATCAGTTAACTAACCGGGTTATCCTTAAGAATATTAGCTTAATATTCTCCAGGAACTTCCCGTCAAAAGTGGGGAAACAGTTTAGACTCATATACCTATTGGAGTATCAGGGAGTAGTTTAACCTCTTATACCGGTCGGAGGATTGAGAAACAGTTTATACTCGTATACTCTTTGGAGTTTTGAGAAGCAGTTTATACTCTTATACTTATCGGAGTCGTGCCATTCTCAATTGGCTTACCTCAGCGTTATGACGCCGGCTTCAACCAAGGTCTGAATGCTATTCTTGAGAGCAAAGCAATCCTTGGTGGGATGAACGACCCTCCTGTGGTATGCACAGTACTTTGGGTCCGTAGTGTTGTCAGCTTCCTCCTGATTTGTGATAGGTGGTAGCTTGATCTTGTTACCTTCAAGGAGGGATTCGAAGATGGCTGGAACGTCTTCGTCCTTGAAGGAATACTCTCTTTGGAGTCTCGGACCCGAAGTCTTTTGCTGCCTTCGGGATTGCTGTTGTGACGCTTGATTAGCACCACCAGTAGCTGCAGGTGTTTTGCCCTTACCACGAGAGGCGAAGTTTGAGTCCAGAGGATTAGCCGTCGGTAGGTTCCTCTCGGCCTTCTTCCTTCGGAGGAAACGTTCGGCTTGTTCACCGCGCACCTTCAGATCCTTCCAAGTGTCAGACGGTGCTGTTCCCATTGCTTCCAACACGTCCAACGCAAGGTTGTTGTGGCAAGTTTGGAGGATGAATTCCTCTGTGATCGGGTCCCGGCAATTCATCGCCTTGTTCCGGAACCTTTTGACGAAGGTGTCGACTAACTCCCCGTCCTTCTGCTTCTCATCGAGCAATGATCCGATAGATATCTCGGTGTCGTCGTCGAAGAAGTTGGCGAGGAACATGGTCTCCATATCGTCCCAGCTGTTCACGCTACTTGGCTTGAGGCGGCGATACCAATCGAAGGCGGCTCCGCGAAGAGTGCCGACGAATGACCGCACCATCAGAGGCTCATTGCCGGAAATAATACCCAGGTGCGATTTGAAATAAATCAAATGCTGAGTGGGGGAACCCTTCCCATCGAACGGCGTGAAGTTGATTAAACTGAACTTCGCCGGATAGGGGATCGATTCCCACTCTCTTGGGTATGGACAGGGAATGCCTGTTTTCTTCGTCTCTTGAGCGGAGATCAATGTGTTGATTTTGCTCTCGAGATCTTTGATCTTCAAGTCTTCACTTGTATCCTCGTTGGCATCCTCGTTACCACCCCCTGCATTGACGGGAGGGTTATTGGCATTGTGAGCTCCATCCCTATCCGTGTGCTCTTCTTCCTGAACAACATGATTACGGTGACTTGGTTCACCTTGTTGGTTCCTGAATGCCTGGATTTGTTGCTCATGCATCTCTCTCATAGTCTGCATGGCCATCTGCATCTCGAACCTGAAGCTTTCTTTCTGCTTAGCCAAAGCGTCTTCAAGCATCTTGGCCATTTCTTCCGCGCTTATCATAAATGACTCGCGGGGTTGTCCTTCGCTGGACACTGTATTGTCCGATGCGACAGCAGAGCAGGAATCCGATTCTTCATCTTCCGAAGGCAATCTTGTCCGAACCCTACCATAAGTTCCTCGTGCGATGGCTCCGGACTGCAGACGGGTTACACGCCGGGACGCTTCCAGAAACGATTTGAGATCAATCTGTGTCGATGTCTCTTTGCTGGTCATGTTGGCGGTGACCCTCGGAAATTCTCCGTCTTTAACCGCCGTTCTTCTTTGTCGGAAACGCCTATGCCTTGGTTTTGGCGTTTCGGTATTAAGCCTTTCGAACACTGAGATTCTCTCTGGGACTACCTTGATGCAGTTGCACTCAGACAGTACCGCCCGAATGAGCTTTGAACAAGGGCACTGAGTTTCTAGCCTTCGAGAACTTCTCTTTCTGGCTTTGTTCGTACCCCCAGCACGATAGTACAGCTCGTCCGTTTGAAAGTCAGAGCAACCTATCGTGTGTTGGCACGATTTCTCAGGTATAACGTAATCATCATCAGATGATAACGTTTCCTTCTGAGGGAGAATTGCCTTCCTTGGACTTTCAAGAGTCACGCGCCTTGAGACATGCCTTTTTGGGCGTGAATTCTCAGCGGGCTCCTGAACTTCAATGCGCAAATTAGCGCACGCCGTTGCCTTGAGCTCTTTGTCACGTTGAGGGTTGCGGCGACCCCCAGCGTGTTGATTCGTTCGGGGCTTTCTTAGTGGGCCCAAACGTTCTTGGATCGGGGCTTTGTTTCGCTCTTCGGGAAGTGGACCGAGGCGCTCCAAGACTGACTTTCTCCTTCGGGAGGATTCTGCATGATCTCCCGGAGTAGCTATGGGAATTCTCGGCGACTTAGCTTGGTTCGCCGGAGGTTGAACTTTGGTTGGAGGCTGCAAAGGTTGCTCCTTAGCCTGAATTGCCGCTTTAGACTTTGGCCTCCAAACTTTGCGAGTTGGTGGCGGCTTCTTGGCTACCTCTTTCTGCAGCTTTCTACGGGCTTCTTCAGCTTGAGCCCGTGCCTGCGCTGATAGTGCGCGGCGTTTGCGGATGCGTTCTTCCAGCGTCGAACGATTCCGTTTGACACGGATCCATTCCATTGTTGGCGGCTTGGAAGAGGTGCCGTTCATCTGTTGTTGAGGCTGGTTTCCTCTTTTTTTCGTCGGTGGACTCCATCGCTTTGGCGAATTGTTTGGCCAAGCGTTGGCGTTGCCTTTGGCGGGCTCTCTTTGAGAGAGTCACCGCTCCTTTGGTGACGGAGGAATTGGTTGGAACCAGCTTGATCTGGTTGGAGGTTGGTGGAGCCTCACCCGACGCAACTTTGGCGTCAATCGAGATGAGGTCGTCGTTGGTAGCTTCAACTTCTTCGTACCAACGAACCTTTCTCCTGGAGGGGAATTTGGACTTCTTGGACTTGCGGGGGGAGGTAGATTTGGACGAGGATGAAAGGTACTTCTCGAACTTGGTCTGATCGAACTCGTATTCGACCTCCTCCACGACCGGGATTGAGATCCGCGGCTGCGACGCTCCGATCTCGTCGGCGAGATCGGTGGCTCCCACTGTGGTCGCCAGATTGTTCGCGAGAAAATTCGTGTCTTTCTTTGTTATTGATTCCATTGTCATCTTGAGTTACAACTTTTTGAGTTACAAAAGATCCGGTCTTTTTATAAGATCCGGTTACAACGAAAATCAAATTGAAAAGAAATGAAAATTACAACTTTGTTTCCTTGTTTGTCGAACGAATCACGAGCTCCTGTTTTGCGGTCGCTCGCTTTGTGGGTTCTTTGCCTGCGCCGGGGTTGTTTGCCGTGGACCACCGCGAGATCTAGATCCGGTCGGATCTACGCAGTACGACGGGTATTATTTCACCAAGGAAATAATAGCCGGGGAGGATTGTTTCACCAAGGAAACAATCGTCCAAGTCTCGGGATCTAAGACCAAGCTTAGATCCGGAGTATGCCTGCGTAGATCTGAGATCTGATCCTCTCGAACACCTGCCTTATTTGACGTTGATGATCGCCGAGCACCAGATCTGAAGGAGTGAGTCCCCGAAGTCCCAAAGTTTCAATCTTTTTTAAGTTCCGAGTCTCCAATCCAGCAGGGCTTCGCCTCTCTCCAAAATTTCCAAACCTTTGAAATGAAGAACCCTTTGGCCTATTTATAGGCTCTCGTTACTGTGCCCGTGCCCGTGTGCACGTGTGGCCAGCTCAAGGTGGCCGGCCACCTCAAGGTGGCTCGGCTCATGCCGAGCCACCAAGAGGTGGCTCGGCCGGCCACCTTGGTGGCTCGGCCACCGAGCCACCTCTTGGTGGCTCGGTGGTGGCCGAGCCACCTTGGTGGCCGCCGAGCCACCAAGGAGGTGGCTCGGCCTCCGAGCCACCATTTGGTGGCTCGGAGGTGGCCGAGCCACCCCAAGGTGGCTCGGCCACCGAGCCACCTAGGTGGCTCGGCCGAGCCACCACTTGGTGGCTCGGCCACCGAGCCACCTTGGTGGCTCGGTGAGCCGCCTCGGTGACTTGGTTTCCGAGCCCCTCCGGGTGTTTGGTTTTCTGCTGTTTTCCACCTTTGGGTTCTGTCCGTGATTCGGTTGATCCAGACTCTGATTTGATTCCTGATTTGGCAGTAAGTCGGATTCCTGATTTGGCAGTAAATCCACTTCTGAGTTCGAGTCCGAAACCGATCTTGATTCGATCGTGATTCGTCCGAGTATGCCCTTGGTTGGATGACTCGTTGACTCTTCGAACACTTGGCTTGATCCCGCACGCGAATGGACGTATTCTGTTGCTTGCGTGCGATTAGTCAATCTCGTTGCCTCGTTGGTTTGTCGGTTTGTGCCGAGCTGAGCTAAGGGACCTATAAGCAATTTTATATGCCTACAGAGGCAAATGAAAATAACTTTGAGCTTCAACCGTAATATATCAACATGCTTCCAAAATTTTTAAGAAATAAAAATGAAGATGTATATATTTTTATCTCAGAATTTGAAAAAGTATGTATGATGATTAAAATAAGAGAATTAACTGAAGATGCAGTCAAACTCAGATTTATTCCTTTTGCCCTCAAAGACAAAGAAAAAAAATGGCTATACAACTTACCCATAAATTTCATCACAACTTGGGAGGAATTTATCACCGTTTTTCTTAAGAAATTTTTCAGATCCATAAAACGATGAAGCTAAGAAATAGCATCATGAATTTTAAAATTATCCTGGGAGAACATTTTTGGAAGTATTTTGACCGATTTAAATATCTTCTCATCCAATGTCCTCATCTCGGTTTAGAAAAATGGCGATTATGCCAAATAATTTATGAGGGATTAGATTATTCGTCAAAAACTTCCTTAGAGTCAATGTACCACGGGGATTTCATGAGAAAAAATGCTGATGAAGCTTGAGAGTTTTTTGAGAGTTTTTCTAAAAAAACCATGCAATGGGAACACTGTGATGACCGAGTGTCATCAGTTCCCCAACCCAAGTCCAGTGGTATTTCCTTGGAATCGAACATTACATCTGAAGCTAAGATGGCCACAATCATGCATAGGTTAGAAGCCTTAGAAATCAAGGAAAAAACCCTGGCTCAAATCAATCATGTTTCAGCCTCAAGATGTCACAACTGTCTGTCACTATCTCATATTTCAGAAGAATGTCCTCTCTTAGGAAATAATCAGCCATTAGGACAGGTCAACGCTACATTCCAACGTTAGGAAAATGAATAATTCTCTCCAACCTACAACCCTGGTTGGAGAAATCACCCAAACTTTGCATGTAATCAGGAAACTCACTCCGGAACTCAAAACTTCACTCTCTCTTCAAACCAACAATTTCCTAGGGGAAACACAGTTCCTTTCAATTCTCATCCATAATTTCAACAACCCAATATGCCATATCAAAATCAGACTCCTCTTCATCAAGCTGTAATTCAGACTTCTTATAATCCAGATCAGGATAAACATCTCAATGTCTTGGAAAGGGGTTTGAAAACCATAATTAAGGCCTCCACTTAAACCACGAATATGTTGACTCAAACATCTAGCATTCTGAATTCCTTCATGCAATCAACCGGACAAATGCTCAACTCCAACACTCAAGCTATATCTAGATTAGAATCCCAACTTGGTCAACTAGCTAGTGTCGTGAGTGAAAGAGAAAAAGGAAAATTTTTGAGTTAACCCGTGGTCAACCCTAAGGACACAGGATGCAGTTCATCCTATGAAGCTCAAGTGAATGCAATCCATTCACTTCGATCAGGTAGACAGGTCGATAATCAAGTAAGAACTCCTCCACAGTCAAACTCTTGATCCAGTACAAATTCGTTCTCCTTCTCCTTCTAATGAATCTATTCAACAATCACCACCCTCAAATGACTAAGAACCTGAACCCGAACCTGAGCCTGCTTTTGATAGGTTTAGACCAGTTGCTCCTTTTCCAGATAGACTCAGGCCTAGGAAACACTCCCCTCAAGAGGAGAAGATCCTAGAAACATTCAAGCAGGTTAAGGTCAATATTCCTCTCTTAGATGTAATTGAATAAATTCCATCTTATGCCAAGTTTTTGAAAGAATTATGCACTAAGAAGAGGAGAATAAATGTTCCAAAGAAAGTCTTTTTAGCCGCCAATATCAGTGATATGCTCTCAAATCCCATACCTTGGAAACGTAAGGATCTAGGTTCTCCTATCATTTCATGTGTCATTGGTAATGCTCTCATTCATAAGGCGCTTTTATACTTAGGGGCTAGTGTTAATTTGCTTCCATATTCAGTCTACCAGCAATTGGGTCTAGGTGTACTGAACCCAACCCACTGCACTTTGAAGTTGGCTGATAGATCTGTCAAGGTCCCTATAGGTGAGTTAGAGGATGTTCTGATTAAGGTTGGAGATTTTATTTTTCCAGTAGATTTCGTAGTCTTGAAAACACAGCCTGTTTCCAATCCCAAAGGACAGACACCTGTCATCTTAGGATAACCATTCTTAGCCACTTCTAATGCTCTCATCAACTGTAGAACCAGTCAAATGAAGCTGTCCTTTGCAAATTTGACTGTTGATCTTAACATTTTCAATCCAGAGGACCAACCAAATAATCAGCCTCTAGAAATAAATTTTATTTAGGAAAGATCAAAATAAGAAGAAGAAAAAGAAGAGTCTGATTTGAGTTTTGAGGAAATTTTTGGTGAGGAGTTGGAAATTTTAGAAATAGCAGATCAGGTCTTTGAGAATAATAAAACTGTGTTAAACATTTGCTGCTTTGAATTATATTTTGAAGAACTCTTTCTTGATGAATTTAGATTCTTGGAGAATAATCAACAACCAAATTTTTAGAACTCAACCATGAATCTTGGGGTTGAGGAAAATGCTACAGAAGAATTGCTTATTAGAAAACAAAAATTCACAGTACAAGAGTCTAAGTTCATTAAGAAATGCAAAATGCATGACACCAATAATACCTACCTTACTTTGTTGCAAGAATTACTGAACACCCCGAAATGCTTAGAATTTTACATTATTGATTATATCATTCCGAATTTATTTAAAATCCGGGGAATAATTTTCTACAATAAGGTAGGATTCAATGTAGAATACGAGCTCTTCATATTGAACACTTCATGCTACATTGTTAGTTTTGTTTATTTCAGAATAACAAAAAGAATTTATTTTTCTCTCATTTGAGAGTTTCTTTTTTAGTTATAAAAAAAGAAAAAAAAGAAAAAATAGAAAAGAAGAAGAAAAAAAGAAAAGAAGAAAAAAAGAAGAAAAAGAAGAAGAATAAATTTCTGATTCTATCATCCTCAGACCAAAGGTAATTGCAGATTTTTATCAGCCGACCAAATATAAGTGCTTTACTTCTTATCTGCTTTACTTCATGCATCATAGAGTTTTCATTGAAGACAATGCAAAATTTAGGTGTGGGGGTGGGTGTAGGCGTATAAAATTGCCTATGGGTCCCTTAGCACAGATCAGCACGATGATTCGACAAACCAACGAACCATCGGGCGACATATCCAAACACGATCGTTAGTCCATAATACCAAAGCCAAAAGACACGCGACGAAGCGGATCAACGAGGTGACGAGGCTAACGAACCACACGCAAACAATGGAATACATCCACTCGCATGCGGAATCAAGGCTAACGGTTGCGTGAGATCAACGAGTCATCCAACCATAGAAGGTCTTCGAACTAACACCGAAGCGGGATTTACTGCGCCAAATCAGGATTGCAGTAAACAAATCAGAGTCCAAATCAACAGCGAAACCGAATAAACGTAAACCAAACATTTGGAGGACTCCGCCAAACCGAGGCCACCAAAGGTTGGCTCGGTGGCGGCGAGCCAGCCGAGGTGCCGCCACTGGCGCACACGGGCACCAGATCTGAGTGGGCCTATAAATAGGGACTAAAGGGGGCTATCATTGTTGGAGGGTTAGAACTTTTTGAGGCAGAACTCTGCAAAATTAAGATGCTCGACTTTGCGAGTTTTTGAAGCTTTGAAGACTGATTTTTAAAGATCTGGGTTCTTGACTGAGCATCCCACATCAAACAAGGCAGGAGTTCGAGAGGAGATATGGTCTGAAGATCTGCAACGGTCAGCCTTCCGATCAACTTGGTTTTGATCCGAGAAGGCTCATTATTTCCTTGTAGAAAAGTCCCTTCCCGGTGAGTTATTCCTCCGTGAGATAACACCCGCTATACCGTTTAGATCCGACCGGATCAAGATCGCGCGGTGGTCCACGGATTAACCCCGGCGCAGGCGAAGAACCCACAAAAGCGAGAGACCGCAAAATAGGATCTCGCGATTTGGTCGACAAATAAGGAAAGTTGTAATTTTTATTTTCTTTTGATTTTATTGTAACCGGATCTTATAAAAAGACCGGATCTTTGTAACCGATAAACTGTTCACAAAGTAATCAATGGAATCGAAGAAAGCAATTTTTCCCGCGAACAATCTGGCAACCACAGTGGAAGCCACCGATCTCGCTGCCGAGATCGTCGCATCGCAGCCGCGGATCTCAATCCCGGTCGAGAAGGAGGTCGAGTATGAATTCAACCAGCAAAAGTTCGAGGAGTATCTGTCATCCTCGTCTGGATCCAACTCCCCTCGCAAGTCCAAGAAGTTCTCCTCCAGGAGAAAAGTTCGTTGGTATGAAGAAGTGCAAAATGCCAATGAAGGTCTCACCCCAACTGACGCCAAAGTTGCGTCGGGTGAAGTTCCGCCGACCTCCAACCAGGTCAACCCTGTTCTTGCTGATGCCTCCACCGTTGAGGGTGTTGTGACTCTCTCGAAGAGAGCCCGCCAGAGGCGACGTCAACGCTTGGCGCGGCAACTCGCAAAAGCAATGGAGTCCACGAACGGGATCCGCTACAACGCGGATCTAAAGAACAGGAGAGGCAAACAGCCTCAACAAACGATGAATGGCAGCTCCTCCAAGCTGCCAACGAACGAATGGATCCGTGTCAAACGGAATCGTTCGACACTTGATGAGCGCATTCGCAAGCGCCGCGCACTGTCAGCGCAAGCACTAGCTCAAGTCCAGGAAGCCCGCAGGAGATTGCAGAAGGAAGCCGACGAAGAATCCGCCACCAACCCGCCAAGTCTGGAGGCTGAAGTCTGAAGTGGCGATTCAGGATAAAAAGAAACCATTGTAGCCTCCAGCAAAAGTTCAACCTCCGGCGAAACACTCTAAATCGCCGATAATTCCCATGGCTACTCCGGGAGATCACGCAGAATCATCCCGAAGAAAGAAGTCAGTTTTGGAGCGCCTCGGTCCACTTCCCGATGGACAATGCAAAGCTCCAGTTCAAGAACGTTTGGGCCCGATGAAGAAGCCCCGAACGACTCAACATGCTGGGGGTTGCCGACACCTCCAACATGACAAAGAGATCAAGGTAGCTAGGGGCACTAATTTGTGCATTGAAGTCCAGGAGCCCACCGAGAACTCACGCCCACAAAGGCATGTTTCGAGGCGCGTAACTTTTGAAAGCCCAAAGAAGGCAGTTCACCCTCAGAAGGAAACATTATCGTCTGATGACGATAGCGTTATACCTGAGAAGTCGTGCCAACACACGATAGGTTACTTCGATCTTCAAGCAGACTAGTTGTACTATCGTGCTGGGGGTACGAGTAAAACCAGGAAAAGGAGTCCTCGAGAACAAGAAACTCAATGCCCCTGTTCCAAACTCATTCGGGCAGTATTGTATGAGTGTAACTGCATCAAGACAGTTCCTGAAAGAGTTTTGGTTTTCGAAAGACTCAGTACCGAAACGCCAAAACCAAGGCCTAGGCGTTTCCGACGAAGGAGAGCGGTGGTTGAAGATGGGGAATTTCTGAGGGTCACCACCAATATGACCAGCAAAGGGACATCGGCACGGGATAATCTCAAGTCCATTCTGAAAGCACCCCGACGTATAACCCGTCTGCAGTCCGGAACCATCAAACGATCAACTTATGGTAGGGTTTGGACAAGACTACCTTCAGAAGATGAAGAATCTGATGTCGGCTCTGCGGTCGCATCAGATAATACGGTATCCAGCGAGGGACAACCCTGCGAGGCACTTATGATAAGTGCGGAACAAGTGGCCAAGATGCTTGAAGAGGCCATGGAGAAACAACAGGAGAGCTTCAGGTTCGAAATGCAGATGGCCATCCAAAACATGAGAGAAATGCATGACCAACAAATCCAAGCATTGACGAACCAGCAAGGCGAGCCAAGTCGTCGTAACCAGGTTAATCTGGAAGATGAGGACACGAATATGAACGAGACTCATAATGCCAATAATCCTCCCATCAATGCAGGGGGTGGTAACGAGAATGCTAGTGAAAACATAGGTGAAAGCTTGAAGATAAAAAACCTCGAGAGCAAAATCAATACATTGATTTCCGCTCAAGAGATGAAGAAAACAGGCATTCCTTGTCTATACCCAAGAGAATGGGAATCGATCCCGTATCCGGCGAAGTTCAATCTAATTAACTTCACGCCGTTTAATGGGATGGGTTCACCCACTCAGCATTTGATTTACTTCAAATCGCACTTGGGGTTATCTCTGGTAATGAGCCTCTGATGGTACGGTCCTTCGTTGGCACTCTTCGTGGAGCCGCCTTCAATTGGTATCGTCGCCTAGGGCTAGGAAGCGTGAATAGCTGGGACGACATGGAGACTAAATTCCTCGCTAACTTCTTTGACGACGACACCGAGATATCCATCGGGTCGTTACTTGACGAGAAACAGAAAGACGGGGAATTGGTTGACACCTTTGTCAAAAGGTTCCGGAACAAGGCGATGAACTACCGGGACCCGATCACTGAGGAGTTTATTCTCCAGACTTGCCACAACAACCTCGCACTGGACGTGTTGGAAGCAATGGGAACGGAACCGTCCAAAACATGGAAGGATTTGAAGGTCCGAGGAGAGCAAGCTGAGCGATTCCTCAGAAGGAAGAAGGCGGAAAGAGGCCAACAGGCGATGAATGCTCCAAAACAGAACTTCATCCCACGAGGGAAAGGTAAGGCACATGCTAATGCAGTTGATGCTAATCAAACTTTCCAATTGCAACCCCAGCAACAGCCGCAGCAGCGAGCGCCACAACAATCGCAGTCGCAATGGCAACAACGGCCTCAGAAGCAGAAATCCTCAGAGCCGAGGTTTCCTAAAGTGTACTCCTTCAAGAATGACGATCAATCAGCTTTGGATCGGTGCCGCAGCATGGTTTAAACCAGAACGCATCACCAAAGTAGGAATGAAGATGGTGAATGACGACCCGTATGGGCAACGTCAAAAAGGACTTGTGCCACACACAACCCCAAATGGCGAAATCCTCTGGGTTCATCCCGATCTAATTGAAGACGATCAGTGGACGACTTCCTCGACCAGAAAGGGTAAAGGCAAGTCCTGCAATGCTACCTCCGCGATCTTCGAAGAGGATGGTAATGAAGCTCCTACTTTCCCGCTCTCCGAAGAAGAACAAGAAGTCTTTGCCACTAGAAGCGGAAATGAGTATCACTTCAACTATCCATCACCTAGTGATCAGTTAGCTGAGCAGGGGGTGACTAAGCAAGGACCAGCCAGAACTCTCACGGAGCTGGGTGTGATTACAACTCCTAAACCGGTTGAAGAAGCTCGACAACAGCCGGTTGATAAACAGAAAGAAAAGAGGCCCCAGGAGGTTCAGAATCCGAAGCAGTCTCGTTTCAACCGTCCGATTGGAAGAGATAAACCGGAAAGCTCGAACACTCCGCACGTCTTTGATATTATGGCTCAGCTAGCTAACATCTCAGCGCGGATAACATTATATGAGTTGCTACGGTTGTCTAAAGAAACAAGGGAAGCCTTGCAAGAAGCCTTGGCCAATTCAGAAGTGTTCCATACTCGGATCAAGCCGGCACTTGAAGAGCCAGGACCGTTAATTCAACACTGCAATATAACGGCTAAAAACCTTCCCTGCATTACCTTCACCAAAGAGGATATGCAGACGAAGAATTCAAACCATGATCGACCCCTATATTTCATTGGGTACATTGGCTCTAGCAAAGTCAACCGAATCCAAGTGGATCTGGGTTCTGCTGTGAGTATTATGCCGCTTCGCTTGATGCATTTCCTCGGCATTTTAGTTAGTAAGTTAGCGTCCACAGGCACTGTTATCTATGGATTCAACACTAGCGGGTCAAGACCCTTGGGTAAGATCCGGGTAAAATGTCAAATGGGAGATTTGAAGACAGAAGTCACATGTTATGTGATCGATGCCGAGACTTCATATAACTTACTATTGGGTCGGCCTTGGATCCATAGTAACGTTATAATCCCCTCCACTCTCCATCAGTGTTTGAAATATGTCGACACTGATAATAAGGTTAGGACGGTGGTCGCGGATAAGCAACCATTCAAAGGGTATGAGAATTATTTCACTGATTCTCTCCTTTATGGTAACGAATCCGATACTGAATCATCGGCCCATGGCACGGACAGCGGAGAAGAAGCTGATACCGAAGCCGGATTTGATTACAATGGAGGTTATGTTTTAAACGACATTGTACCCTTTGTAATCCCTGGTCATCCCGACCAAAATAGGAGGTGAAAAAGAAGTGATTTACGGTAAAGGAAAAAGCTCTCCATTACCAGATCATTTCTTAAGGGAAAATGAGAATGATGACAAACCTGGTCGGCATTTATCTAAGTATAGCCCAGAAGTGCGCAAGCTCATGGAAAAGCAGGGATATAATTTCACACTCGGAGAAGGTCTATACTTCGATCGAGGTCCTCGTATTCCAGCCAAAGCAGTGTATGTTCCAAAAGGGAAACCCGATGATTATTATAAATACGGACGAGGGTTAGGGTATGAATCTTCTTCAGAAGACGAATGTTGCTGGTTAATCAATAACCAATCATCTGAGCAATACAAAGATGGAAATTCGTCAGATGCCTCGGAATGGGATTCCGATACAAGTCTGGGGGAAGCTTTCAAAGCCCTAATGGCGAACATGGCTACAGCTGATCCGTCCACAATGGAAGACGACGATCAAATGCCAACATGAGAAGACCCGTGGGTTCATCACCTGAACATGCAGTATCGTGATAGGTTCGAACAGAGGGAACCCCCCACTGAAGATAAAATAGTCCAAGTTAACATGGGTGACGAGGCCAACCCAAAACCTATATTCATCAGCGATAGTCTTCCCCCAGATGAGAAGGAGGAGTTAGTTGCTCTCATCAGGGAGTATATTGACGTCTTTGCTTGGAACTATGAAGATATGCCAGGGCTCGACCCCAATGTCGCAATGCACCGCCTCGATATCAAGCCGGATGCCAAACCTGTCAAGCAACAGCAAAGACGGTTTCGTCCGCAGATTATGGAAGCCATTGAGGCAGAGGTTAAGAAGTTGATCGAATCAGGATTTATCCGAGAGGAACAACATCCAGACGGGTTAGCCAATATTGTTCCCGTCATGAAGAAGAACGGTAAAATCAAGATCTGTATCGACTTCAGGGACCTGAACACGGCATGTCCAAAAGACGACTTTCCTCTCCCAATCACAGATGTCATTATCGACAATACATGTGGATTTGAGAGAATGTATTTTATGAATGGTTTTTCAGGATATAACCAAATCAATATGCACCCAGATGACGAGAAGTATACAGCGTTCAGAACGCCCCTTGGTGTCTTTTGCTACACGGTGATGCCTTTCGGTCTAAAGAATGCAGGCACCACATACCAGCGGGCAATGACTAAGATTTTCCAAGAACATCTCAGAAAAACAGTCGAATGCTACGTTGATGATTTGGTTGTAAAAAGCCGCAACAAAGAAGATCACATCAAGGACTTGAAGACGATGTTCGATCTCATGCGGAGTCATCAATTGAAGATGAACCCCACTAAATCCTTCCTTGGAATGTCCAGCGGAAAATTCCTTGGATTCGTCGTCACCACTAAAGGTATACATATCGATCCTGATAAGGTGAAGGCGATACATGAACTGCAACCCCCTAGAAATCTAAGAGAGCTCAGAGGATTACAAGGGCGGTTAGCTTACATTCGGCGGTTCATCTCAAATCTCTCTGGGAAGTGCCAACCGTTCTCTAAGCTAAACAAGAAAGGGGTATCATTTATCTGGGACGATGCTTGCCAAAGAGCATTCGAAGATATCAAAACGTATCTGGCGAATCCTCCTGTTCTCGTTGCACCAAAATCAGGTAAACCGTTCTTGATTTATCTCAAGGCGATGAACCACTCGATAAGTGCCTTACTAGCACAAGACGATGATAATGGTCACGAACAGGCAGTCTATTACCTAAGTCGGACCTTGATAGGCGCCGAGTCTCGATACCCGATGATTGTGGCGGCAAACCCGACCATAGATACGGCAGAAGTATATGATGACTTGCCGGATGAAACCCACGAGGTTAACACTACATCGCACCAACAAGTATGGCAATTATACTTCGATGGTGCTTCAAGAGCAGTTAATAGGGCAATAACCCCCGGATGTTCTACAGTCTCCTCCGGAGTTGGAGTTGTCTTAATTTCCCCGGGGAAGCATGTGATGCCTCGGGCTTATTCATTGACTAGTCCATGTTCCAATAACGTAGCTGAGTACAACGCGCTTCTCATTGGACTCAGTTTCGCCAAGGAGCTAGGGGTCGAATATCTTGAAGCTTTTGGGGATTCTCAATTGATAGTCAACCAAGTCTGTGGAGAGTATGAAGTCAGGAACCAAGACCTGATCCCGTACCACCAGGAGGCCATCAAAATGGTAGATTCTTTTGAAGAATTCTTTATTGAATACATCCCTCATCTTCAGAACGCTTATGCGGATGCACTGGCAGCACTAGCGGTATCACTTGCGCAGCCTCCCGAAACTGAACTATTAGTCACAGTAAGGACGCATCAACTCTGCATACCCATATACGATATGGATATGGAAGGGGAAGATGACGAAAACACAAGCACCAAGGAGGAGGTGAATTCAACTCAAATTGGGTCTAAGTCCCGAGATTGGTGTTTTTCCATTATTGACTACGTCCAGTATAGTATTTTGCCAGAGGATGTAAAAGAAAGGGAATCAATCCGCCGAAGAGCACCAAGATTCTTCTATAATACCGAGACCCATACATTATACCGTAGAGGGTACGATGGTTTGTTACTCCGATGCCTTTCGAACAAGGAAGCAGAAGAAGTTCTTAAGGAAGCACACGAAGGAGAATGCGGTGCGCATCAGCCCGGTCCTAAACTGTATGATCACATCAGGAGAATGGGATATTTTTGGCCAACAATGGTTCGTGACGCAATTGAATACGCCTGAGAGTGTCATGCTTTTCAAATACATGCGAATTATATGCACCAACCACCAGAGCATTTACACACGTCAACCACGTCTTGGCCGTTCGAGACATGGGGCATGGACATTGTCAGTCCTATTTTTCCCCCCTTCAGTCAAATGTGATCGATTCATCCTCGCAATCACGGATTACTTTTCAAAGTTGGCTGAAGCGATTCCGCTTAGAGAAGTGAAGACGAACAACGTCATCAATTTCATCAAGCATCATTGTAGACGGTAAAAAATACCTCTGTGAGCCTATGGGAAATTCGCCTGTAAGAAGTCGCCTGCACAATTCCCTAGCGCCTGAGCCGCATGGTCGTCAAATGTGCTCGGTTCCAGATTCGCCTGAATGATCGGCTCGCCTGCACGAGTTGGGATCAGTTGGAATAGCGAAAATTTGCCGTTCACGCAACTCGCCTACCCGAGTCCAAAGTCGAATCCGCCTGCAAACCTCAAGGCCGCCCGTATCCACTACCCCACGTGCTGAGATGGGCCTTCCCATCTCCCTTCACAGTACGTACAGTACGAAGGACTGGACAGGTGTCGGGTCGACCTGAGCGTTCATAAATGCGACTCCCATCGGCTGTCTAAGTCAGGAGACGGATCCGCCAGCATTCGGCGAACTGTCCAAACCCACTCGAGTACCAGGAACATACTTTCCCTCCTCTCTTGGCCTGAAGAGAGAAGACACGATACTCCAGGCCTGCCGAATAGTCGCCTACAGTACAAGTGAGCAGATAGGTATCAAAGCAGCCTGCCCCCTCATAAATGCGGCTCACCTCAGTTGTCCAAACAAGGGAGCGAGAGCCGCCGGCGCTCGGTGGTTGGTCAGATCCACACAAGCATCCGACAGCCGTTGTCACACATACGAGGAGGGGCTTTCCCACTCTTACGTAACGTGATACAGAGCACAGCTCTTCGAATGACCACTGATGGTACGAATGAACAGCAGGATATCTCCGAACAATGTATGGTCACATCCCATAATTCAAGGAGTAGTCAAATTGTCCTTCTTCCATTTAAAAGCCCCTTCCAGCACACTGTAGGGAGAGGTCAAAAAACATGGAGAAAAGCAGTTGAGACCAAGCTGTTAGCATATCCCTGCATTACAGCACCACTGCCTAGTTCTTAGCTCCTATCGCCGGTGAACTAAGCAGACCCGAACTCTTTCGACTCGAGCTTCTACTGTGTACTGAAGCTCTCCAGCAACCTCGATCAAACAGTCCAAGGGAAGCAGACTTAACACGAGCATCGAGCGAAACGTCCTACAGCCACCTAAAGTCCCCACACAAAACAAAGAGGGCATTCCCTCTGCTTCTGTTGTAAACATTTGATTATTAGTTTGTAATAAGCTTTCTTATTAATACAAACGAAACTCCCTGTTTTTGGGAAATCAAATTTTCACCCTACAGAAGATGGCGACCACAGTGGGAGAAGCTGTTTCATCGAACGAAATGGTGGTGGCTCAGTTTGATGAGGTTGCTGTCGGGACGACCGTGGAGTCCCTAGAAATTGAGTTCGACCAGGCCAAGTACGAAGAGTACTTGTCTTCCTCCTCCTCTGGTGGCGATGCGTCCCGCAAACGCCACAGAGTCGTGCGCCGAGGCCGACCTCAAACGGTCAAAGCCTCTGCACCTGCGGGTTCCACCCGAGTCTCATCGGAAGAACCCACTCCTTCGCAACCGATCAAGGCCAAGCCAGAGATCGAGCGCAAGGGGCAAGGGTCTGCCAAATAGGTCGCCAAGCGATCCCCATAGACATTTATCCCAAAGGAAACGCTGGTTCACTCCGGCGTGAACTGCACTGCCACTGCCCGCGGTGATGCTCTCCTCGCTAGGAGAGTTAACCAACAGCGGCGGCAAATACTCGTCAGACAGGAGGTCCAAACCTCCGTTTCTCATAATGGCCTCAATCATTGTACAGGCCCGAGAAACACTAGACGAGAAGGCAAACTGCCCGACGTCGGAAGGCCCTCCAAGTCAGGAGCACCGACCGAGGAAGGCAAGGCCACCCGCTCAAGAGGACTTCGCTTCTCAGGTCATATCCCTGATGCGAATAACTCATATCCAACGAGCGAGCCTACCCGAGTAGGCGAATCCTCGAAGGCTGGCGAGCCCTCGCCCATAACCATTGGCGATAAACGTAAAAGTAGAGAGGTAGGCGACTCCTCGCGAAACCCCACTCTTTCAAACGAAGAGGGTTTGAAACCCGCTTACGTACTGGGCTTCACCCCAAACGCGAAAGACTCGGCCCAGTCAAGGGCCGCAGATCGCCCAACTCCAGCACCAAAGCATTCCACCAACGCCGCACCGGGAGAAGCAAGCTCCAAAAATCTCTCGTGCACCCCACCGAGTGACTCTTCTGAAGCTGGGGACGTTGCTCACCAAAACCGCCCACAGAAGGCCTTAGGGAATACTTAACTCGCAAACGCCACTTATTACAGGAGGCCGGAATCCCTCAGTGCCACTATTGAGGCAGACTCATTCCACACCGGTCCTCGCCGACTGCCAATGCGTGCGGAACGGTTGAAACCTTCCGGGTGCTTCGAGAGACTGCTCTACAATTAGTCCTCCGACCAAAGGCCCCCTCCCGTCAAAGGCGTCGTCACAACAAAAGACGCGCCCCTGCGACGACCTAGCAAGCTCTCATCTTTTTGCCCCAACAAGGTTAACATGACGGATAAGGCGAAAGCTACCTTCTCCGTACTCGCCCAGACTCGGATCTGTCCTGGCAGACCTAACAACTCGGTTCGCTCAACGCCGGCAGGCACAGCGCCATATTCCGGCGCAACGCCGTAGTCGCTCGGCCGCGCCCAAGTATTGGTTTGCTTACTCCACCCTCGTACCTCCCTCTTGCGGCGAAGACCGAGGTTCATTCGGCGGCGGGCCACATCTCAAGGACCTTCGCTCAAGCCAAGAACGCCGCACGGCTGAGAGTACACCAGACCGAACTCAACCCGAGCAGACAATGCGCCTCAAAAGCTAGAGGAAACAGCAGGCAACCATTCGACTCTCTAGAGATGATGCATGGAGCAACTGCTGAACAAGAAAAAAATAAGAAGAAAAAGGGAACCCAACGTCCTTACCCAGCAAACTAGGACAAGGAGTGTACCTCCCGCATCTGCCAGCGACTTGAGACGACGAGGATGATCCGCCCATGCCGATTATCCTCCAAAACGTCTGATAGGAACTGTCACACCCTGGCGCGATAGCATCCGTCGCCACGCCGACCGGAGGGATGGCCGATCCCCTGCACCAAATCCACCAACTTCTAGAGGGGCACGAACGCGGGGTGAGCCACGGGGTCCGAAGCAGAAGACCCATGGACTGAACCCGCAGGAGAGGCCGGCAGGGTGCCGACGTTGATGACGGTGGCAGAAGAGCCGACGCCCTCAGAATCGTTGTGGTCGGAAGCGGAAGCCATGAGGCGGGGAAGTTTGCCGCAGAGATCTTCTTCTAGCGGATTTCTTTTCTCGAAGCAGTAAGGACTCTGCTGAAGAAGGACGAGTATGGATATATATTCGAAAAAACCCAACGGCTGAGATTGGTTGCCTCAGGCAATCGAACGGTCCGGGTGTCCAGCGACGCTTCGAACCCAACGCCAATAAAGGCTATTCCTCTCGGGACCCCAAACCGACCGATCGGATTGAGCACGAGAGGCGAAGCGTTCGGTCGCTTCGCCATTAATGAGCATTATTGCGCCCGCAAAGTCTTAGCTGACAAGCACTTGGGCCCGCAGACAGACGCGTGGCACAAGCTTCGCCCACAGTTGGATTTCTGACTGTTGGACGTGGCACAAGCTTCGCCCACAGTTGGATTTCTGACTGTTGGACAAACTCACCACTATCCAAATTTCGCTTGCAGTGTAAACTCGCCATCACACGAGTTTCGCCTACAGCGTAAATTCGCCATCAATCAAGTTTGGTTTTTAACGCAGACTTACCATCATACGGGTTTCGCCTGCAGTATAAACTCGCCAGCAGCTGAGTTTAACCTCCAAGCAAGACTCGCCGCGATCGAGTCTCGCCTACAAACGAACTCGTCAATCAATTGAGTTTCTCCAGCAATGTGAACTCATCAGGAGTCGAGTTTCATCAGCCTAGCGAACTCGCCATCGCCTTAGTTTCGCCACCAGCGTAAACTCATCGGGATAGAGTTTGGCCTTGAAAGAAGACTCGTCGTCACACAAGAGACCTTGCCTGCGGTACGAGATTGTCTGCGATTATGGAGCAAAACACTAGAAAGACTCATGTCAAAAGAGTATAAGCACGATGAGTAGACACAAGCCTCATGGGATGCTTCTAGACAGTACATTTGAACAAAGTTATGGTCTTTTTGCAACTGTGAAAGTCATAATATTACGTTCAAAGAAGCAAAATGTGCACCCAATTTTTTAAGACAAATACAATTGAACAAAGTTATGACTTCATAAACAAACAAGTCATAAACAAAATATCTTGACACAACCATAAGGCCGAAGTCTCAGTCGAACACGCTAAAAGTGGAGATCTCTTCTTTGGCCGCCGCCACCTTGCTCGCGTGGTCTTCCCGAGCTTTGTCTTCAGCAGCCTTTCGAATCCGGTCTTCGCGGCTCGACCTGGCGGCAGCATCTGCCTGGCGCAAGGCTAGGAGGCGTCGAGTCTCCGCCTCAGCGTTCTTACTGACCTTTACAACGTCGGACTGGAGCCCCTTCAAGTTCGCCTCTGCCTGTCCCAATTCGTCCCTCAGGCGAGCCATAGTGCGATTGAGGTCGATAATTTGCTCCTCTAGCAAATGTTGTTGACCCACCCAGAAGTTGGCAACGGGCTCTAAATCCGCTATTTCTTTGGAATGGACCTCCTGTTCCCAAGCTTCCTGACGCCTGACATGAGCCAGGCAAGACTCCATGTCGGCTTCCAGACCTTCCCGTAGCAAGGTCTCTAACCCTATCATGCGTGACTCCAAGAGACGGAGCTCATGCATGCAACGGGTAGCGAGCCGATTTTCGCCCGATCGCCGCAAATCAGCCACGCGATCAAGGAGAGACTGCCTGAAGCTGTCAAAGCTACCCATGCCAAGGTCGACAAGGGAAATCACCTGTCTCACAGCGCTCTCAAACTCTTCGATGCGAGCCTGCCAGGACAAGGACTCGGAGGGAGCAGGCTTTGCCTGGAGCACCGAGCGCCATGATGGGCGCGAATCTCTGAGGCGGCGCGAGGTCGCAGACCCAGACACCACCCCCCCACCCCTTTCAGATTCGTCTGTCGAAATCAGGATAGCCTCAACCGTTGCTCCTCGGCCAGCCGGCGCTCCCTCGATCATGAAACCACATTGACAACAACACAGAGAGGCAGCGGAGTCAAGGGAAAGAAATACCTGTTCAACCACGCAGAGTCAGAACGGAAAATATCCTTCCGGCCGCGCGGCTCACCAGCGCCCCGAAGAAGACGGTTCTTTCTTTACTGAAGAACGACCCTCTTCACCTTCGGCGCCATCGGGGGGATGAGGAAGGGGAAATTTGGGTTTACTCTGGGGAAGATAATGAAAAGACTGTAGATCCTCTTGATAGAGAGTAAGGGTGTTAAATACCCTAAGAACCCTAGGCGGTTACTCAATACTTGATTAGACCGTTCAAGGCTAAAACAGTTGAAGGGTAAGGCCGAACAAATCGGATCTTACCTGGACGGCCAAGATCCAACGGTTTTTCTTAAGCGCAATCTTCAACAACGGCCCGAATCGGGCGCGAGGGACGAAGATCCCCACTACGCCGCATTCAATATGGAGCGACGTGCCCACGTTCTCTCGGCTGACGTAAGCATAAACCAATACGTGGCCCACCGAAAACGGAGCCTATCTGATGGCGAATTCACCGCTGAGATTCCCACGGGTCAAAACTGATTGCCCTTCTGGAATTTGAGTCAATTCCAAATCCGCCTGCGGACGAAATCCGCTCGCAGAGGAGACAGGCTTACGGCCAAAATTCGCCAACAGCTGAAGACAGCCCCTCACAACTAACGCTCTAGCTAACACATGTTAAAAGAAAAATGGAGCATGCACAGTAGCCAAAAAACAAAAGGATAATTTCATTCATAGAAAGAAATCCTAGTACAACTGGCAATCAAAGACAAAAAGAGGCAAATTACAAGGCTTTCAACCGCAGTTCCGCCTCACGAATCTCCCTAGCATGACGAAGCTCTAGCCTCCTCAAGATCTCCTGGCGAAGATCTTCCTCAGTGCGTGAGGCCAAGTCTTGGACGGTCTCTTTGACCTCCCTATAGGCTCGGTCCTTTTCCCCAACGGAATTAGCCGTCAGTGTCCGGCGGGATCCAATGCTTTCTAATTCCTTGACCGCTTGTTCACGAGCCTTCTCTTGAATGGCCAATGAGGCTTGCGCTTTAGCTATAACTTGCTTCAGATTCTCTACCTCGGAAGACAAGCGAGAAACACTGTTATCGGCCTTCTGCTCCTCGAGGGCCATTCGTTCATCCTCAGCCTTGGCCTGCTCCAACTCTGCTGACAATCTTGCCTCCAGTGACATGGTCTCGTTCAAACGGCGATCGCGTTCTTCCACCGCTGCTCGGACTTCGCCGGATGCAAGGTCCACAAGAGTGGAACTCTTCGCGCGAAGGGCAAGCAACTGCTGAATAGCCTCCTTCACTTCCTCCTTACGCTGGAAGTAGGGCTTCATCGCAGTCTGACCAAGCCTCTTGATTAAGAAGCACACGATGTAGTCGAGGTCCTCTTCAAAATTCTCGAAGGGGCAACTCTCCTCCAAAGCGAGCTTGATGCAGCCGGCTAGAGTGTCTTGGAAATCAGCCACGGATCGTGCCGCACTCCTTTTTCGCTCGCGCTCCAAGGGAGAGAGGGCAGCATCCTCTACAGTGGATGAAATCACGGTGGGAGTACCTGTGGTCATAACCATAGAAGTAGGGACTGGCACCGCCAAAGCCGGTGTGACCAATGACGCTCCGGGGATACTTACCTGGGGAACATTATCCTGACCTTCCGCCGCTCGGGCGGTCTCGACTGTCTCATCGTAACGGGCCTTCTTGACCGCCTTCGCTTGAGAACTTTCGGTCGCGGTCTCTCGTTGACGTTTAGAGAGAAGCGAGCTACTCGGAGATAGAAGAAGCGTCCCCATCTGTCCAACTCTTGGACTCTGGACCGGTCTTGGGCGTTCAGATTCTCTTGGTTCGCCAGGGGCATCCAACGAGGGACCAGGAGAAGGAACTCGAACCTCGAGAGCCTCCGATTCGTCTAAACCGGCGTCAAAACTCTCGGCGTCCTCAATTAGATCCTCTGAGAACAGCTCCCTAGCAGTTTGGCGGCCCCTTTGCCTTGAAGAACGGAGAGATCCTCTGAGAGGACGATCGCGTTCCGTCAGACATGAGCTCCGGAACCAGAAACCAGAATGATTAGCGCTGGCACCCCGATACCACCGGCAGTATAGGAGCGTGTGGTGCAAATCACGATCCTTCGCGGATAATTCAATGTGAGCCTGGGTGCCACCAGCATGGGTCCAGTACCATCCACGAGCTCCGTCCACCAGTCCTCCTTCGAAGTGTAAGCGGGGATTGACGTTGCCCACTTACAATTGATCATACCCAAACTGGCAGGCAAACCTGCAAGGGATATACGGCTCAAGGTAACACACAGAACCTGTGCGTAGGATGTGATACCCCGGCCGAATGTTTACCAACCATCGGAATGCGCCACGAGGAAGAGACGTGTGATGGTCCATCGTCGGCGCATCCCTAAGAGACTCGCCGTATCTTCCTCCGCTAAAGTAGGGGAAGAAGCAACGAAAATTGTAGTGGACAAAGTGGGAGAGCGTCTTCCGCGCATCAGGAATGTCTTTACACTTCCAATAGCACCTCTCCAAATGCTCAAGGAAAGGAACAAACCTGTCTCCTTGAAGAGTCGCGGGAGCGCTCATCAAACACTCACAGTGGTATACAAACCACGCCATCAAGTAGGTGTATGGCAGCCCCACTCTGGGATTGGGGGTCCTGATAACTTCCCCTTCCCCTTCGTCGACAGTCGACACACGGCAGAACTGGGCCGTCAACGTGCGGAGTCCTCGGTGGATACACGCTATCGTCGCCGACACCAAAGAATACGACTTCCCGTGGGCTAAGCAAACCGCAGGGTACACAACCTCCACCGGGAGCGCCTCAAAGGAATGAGTGGGAACCACGCCCCTCTTCAGCCACAACATGAGGTACCCCGCGAGCAAAGCCTTCCCAGAGATAGGGGACATGGCCTGGTGGTGAAACGAATGGAAGACCATTCCAGATTTGAACCCGCCCTCGTCATGATCGAGAGCTATAGTGGCTTCCCCTTCGGCCATCCTCTTCTCCACTTCAGCCTGATTGCATATACGCAATGGCAGAGCAGGCATCCCTTTGACGTCACTCTCCGGGAATAAATAATCAGCCCAGTTCTTGTGACTGATTCCTGGAGCTCTTTTCTTCTTACCCTAGTGATCCACCGCCCCTAAGGTGTTGAGGCATATGTGGTAGTGGCAGAGCAATTCCCACAGAGTCTCAACCACCAGTGGGGAGTGGGTCGAGAGCTGGTCGATCTCATCTTGGTCGGGAATGTACTCCTCATACGGAAAATCGCCCAGAGACAGTCCCGACACATCGTACATCTCGTGGAGAGTTATGCCAAGCTCACCGTTGGGAGTGTAAAATGTGCCACTGTCGGCACAATATAGCTCTAAGACGCTATGGAACTGGGGAGCATTGATCTTCAGACCATGACAAGTGGCAAGAATGGCCGCATACAACTCTGTATTCGCAAGGTCGGAATTCTCGGCCAGGATGTAATCGGTGATCTTGGACCACCAGGTCTTACTGCCAGGCGCGGAGTAGACCCACCCCGGAGCTCTGAAATCCTTTGGGGGAAATCTCCCGCCGGCTCGGAAGAAACGATGATGGAAGGTCTCCGTGACTGCTGTCGTTTCTTCAGTGGGCGCCTCATTGAACGGTAGACCCAGACGCAAGTCAGTCACCCGTTTACAGGAGCTTTCTACCCCGTACCCTGCCATGGAGCCTGTAAAGACACCATAAGTCACCCCGTCTTGAGTTGGGGTCAGATCCCAATTCATCGTCCTTGGGACCGCAAGAGAGCGCAGCTCAACAATTGAGAACCCCCTCGGCATGTTGGGGAGATAGTAGTGAACCCCGTCCATTATGTGGAGCCACCTGCTGTAGGCGTATAAAATTGTCGACGCCGATTTAACAAACGGACCACCGGGCGACGTATCCAAACAAGACCGTTAGCTCGCCAACGCTGAAGCCAAGCTATACGCAACGGAGCAGGTTAACGAGGCGACAAATCGCACCCAAGCATTGGAATGCATCCACTCGCACGCGGAATCAAACCAATGTTTAGGTGAATCACCGAGTCATCTAAACAAGAGCGAACTCGGATGAATCACGATCAAATCAACATCAATTCCGGACTCAAATTCAGAAGTTGGTTTACTGCCATATCAGGAACCCGACTCACTGCCATATCTGGAATCAAGTCAACAAGTCGTTGCCAAGTCAATCAACCACACAAGAGAACCAGAACCGGAAACAAAGGACGAAACGGACAAACACCCGGGGACTCGGCCGAAACCGAACCACCCCAGGGTGGCTCGGCCCAAGCCGAGCCACCCTGAGGTGGCTCGGCCAAGGCCGAGCCACCCATGGGTGGCTAGGCTCAGAACTGTGCGCGGGCACAGTTCTGAGTGCCTATAAATAGGCCTTGTGCTCATTTGTTTCAGAGGTTGGAAATTTTGGAGAGAGGCGAAGCCCTGCTGGATTGAAGACTCAGATCTAAAAAAAGATCACAACTTTGAAGGCTTGGAGACTTGGACTTTCAGATCCGGTGCTCGGCGATCACCAACGCCAAATAAGGCAGGAGTTCGAGAGGATTGGATTTGAGATCTACACGATCACACTCCGGATCTAAGCTTGGTTCTTAGATCCCGAGATTCGAGCGGTTGTTTCCTTGGTGAAACAATCCCTCCCGGCTATTATTCCCTTGGTGGAATATTACCCGTCATATCGTGTAGATCCGACCGGATCGAGATCACGCGGTGGTCCACGGCAAATAACCCCGGCGCAGGCAAAGAACCCACCAAAGCGAGCGACCGCAAAACAGGAGCTCGCGATTAGTTCGACAAATAAGGAAAATTGTAATCTTTACTTTGTTTTCTTTGATTTTTCATTGTAACCGGATCTTATAAAAAGACCGGATCTTTGTAACGCATAAAGTTGTTAACTGAGATAGCAATGATATCAACAATGAAGAAAGACATAATTTTTCCCGCGAACAATCTGGCGACCACAGTGGGAGCCAACAGCTTTACTGCCGAAGCTGTCGCGTCGCAGCCGCGGATCCCGATCCCGGTCGAGGAGGAGGTCGAGTACGAATTCGACCAACAAAAGTTCGAGGAGTATCTGTCATCCTCGTCCGAATCCACCTCCCCTCGCAAGTCCAAGTCTCCAAAGCTCTCTTCCAAGAGAAAACTTCGTTGGTACGAAGAAGTTGAAGCTGCCAACGAAGATCTCGCCCCGTTTGATGCCGAAGCTGCATCGGGTGAGATCTCTCCTTCCAACCAGGTCAGATCTGCTCTGGCCGAATCTTCCGTTGCCGAGGGCGTAGTGACTCTCTCAAAGAGAGCCCGCCAAAGGCAACGTCAGCGCCTTGCGAAACAAATCGCAAAGGCAATGGAATCTGTGGACGGGATCCGTTACAACACGGATCTGAAGAACAGAAGAGGCGAACGACCTCAACAACCAATGAATGGCAACTCCTCCAAGCCACCAACGAACGAATGGATCCGTGTCAAACGGAACCGTTCAACGCTGGAGGATCGCATTCAGAAGCGCCGCGCACTCTCAGCACAAGCACGAGCTCAAGTTCAAGAAGCCCGTAGAAGGTGGCAGAATGGAGTAGCCAAGAAATCACCACTAACTCACAAAATATGGAGGCCAAAGTCCAAAGTGGTGAGTCAGGCCGAGGATCGACCTTTACAGCCTTCAAAACGAGTTCAACCTCCCGAACCATCCCGAGGAAGGAGGTCAATCTTGGAGCGCCTCGGTCCAATTCCCGACGAGCGCAACGAAGTCCATGAACGCTCGGGCCCGATGAAGAGGCTCCGAACTAATCAACATGCTGGGGGTCGACACAACCCTCAACATGACAAAGAGTTTACGGCACCCAAGCGCACTACCTTGCGCATCGAAGTTCGGGAGCCCGCTGAGAATTCATGTCTACAAAGGCGTGTTTCGAGGCGAGTGACTCTCGGAAGTCCAAATAAGGCAGTTTGCTCTCAGAAGGAAACGTTGTCATCCGAGGATGATAACGTTATACCTGGGAAATCATGCCAACACGCGATAGGTTACTCCGATCAAATGGACGAGTTGTACTATCGTGCTGGGGGTACGAACAAAACAAGAAAAAGAAGCCCTCAAGGGCTCGAAACTCAGTGCCCATGTGCCAAGCTCATTCGGGTAGTACTGTCTCAATGCAACTGCATCAAGGGAGTCCCCGAGAGAATTTCAGTGTTCGAAAGGCTCGGCACCGAAACGCCAAAACCAAGGCATAGGCGCTTCCGGCAAAGAAGAACAGTGGTTAAGGATGGAGAATTTCCGAAGGTCACCGCCAACATGACCAGCAAAGAGACATCGACACAGATTGATCTCAAATCGTTTCTGGAAGCGTCCCGGCGTGTAACCCGTCTGCAGTCCGGAGCCATCGCACGAGGAACTTATGGTAGGGTTCGGATAAGATTGCCTTCGGAAGATGAAGAATCGGATTCCTGCTCTGCTGTCGCATCGGACAATACAGTGTCCAGCGAAGGACAACCCCGCGAGTCATTCATGATAGGCGCGGAAGAAATGGCCAAAATGCTTGAAGACGCTTTGGCTAAGCAGAAAGAAAGTTTTAAATTCGAGATGGAGACGGCCATGCAGCAGATGAGAGAGATGCATGAACAGCAAATCCAAGCATTCAGGAACCAACAAGGTGAACCAAGCCACCGTAACCAGGTTGCTCAGGAAAAGGAGCACGCGGATGGGGATGAAGCTCACAATGCCAATAACCCTCCCATCAATGCAGGGGGTGGTAGTGAGGATGCCAACGGGGATACAAGTGAAGACTTGAAGATCAAAAGCCTCGAGAGTAAAATCAATACGTTGCTGTCTGCTCAAGAGGTAAAGAAAACGGGCATTCCTTGTCCATACCCGAGGGAATGGGAATCAATCCCCTATCCGGCGAAGTTTAGTCTAATCAACTTCACGCCGTTCGATGGAAGGGGTTCCCCCACCCAGCATTTGATTTATTTCAAATCGCACCTGGGTGCTATCTCTGGGAACGAGCCTCTGATGGTGCGGTCATTCGTCGGCACTCTTCGCGGAGCTGCCTTCGATTGGTATCGTCGCCTCAAGCCAGGAAGCGTGAACAGCTGGGATGACATGGAGACGAAGTTCCTTGCAAATTTCTTCGACGACGACACCGAGATCTCTATCGGATCGTTGCTCGACGAGAAACAAAAAGACGGGGAGTTAGTCGACACCTTCGTCAAAAGGTTCCGGAACAAGGCGATGAATTGCCGGGACCCGATCACCGAGGAATTCATTCTCCAGACTTGCCACAACAACCTCGCATTGGACGTATTGGAGGCAATGGGGACAGCACCGTCTGACACTTGGAAGGATCTGAAGGTGCGCGGTGAACAAGCCGAACGCTTCCTTAAAAGGAAGAAGGCCGAAAGGAACCAACCGACGGTTAATCTGCTGGACTCAAACTTCGCTTCCCGTGGTAAGGGCAAAGCACCTGCAGCTGCTGGTGGTGCTAATCAAGCGTCACAACAGCAATCCCGAAGGCAGCAGAAGACTTCGGGTCCGAGACTCCAGAGAGAGTATTCCTTCAAGGACGAAGACGTTCCAACCATCTTCGAATCGCTCCTCGAAGGCAACAAGATCAAGCTACCACCTATCACGAATCAGGAGGAAGCTGATAACACTACGGACCCAAAGTACTGTGCATACCACAGAAGGGTTGTTCATCCCACCAAGGATTGCTTTGCTCTCAGGAATAGCATTCAGACCTTGGTCGAAGCCGGCGTTATAACGCTAAGGTAAGCCAAATAAAAACGGCAAAACTCCGACCGGTATAAGAGTATAAACTGCTTCCTGACACTCCAAAGAGTATACGAGTATAAACTGTTTCTCAACACTCCGAAAAGTATACGAGTATAAACTGCTTCTTAATACTCCAATAGGTATATGAGTCTAAACTGTTTCCCCACTTTTGACGGGAAGTTCCTGGAGAATATTAAGCTAATATTCTTAAGGATAACCCGGTTAGTTAACTGATAATAATGTCCGAACCAGTTCCGCAGACCTTCTTCTTCTTCGGAAATGCTTAGGCTTGGTCTCAGACGTTCTGGTGGAAATTCTGTCGAACACCGAAATTCTCCTTGGGGTTTGAGCACAGGAGCATTCTGACAGCACTGCCTTGATTATGTTGGCGCACGGGCAGCGAGACTCCATGTCCTGCACATACTTCTTTCGAGATTTCCCCATACCACCAGCTCTATAGTACAGCTCATCAGCTTGGTAACTGGAGCAACCTATAGAGTGTTGGCATGTATTCCTCGGTAAAACACCATCATCCTCAGATGAGTGTGCTTCCCTTTGGGCATGGGATGCTTTGTTAGCTTTTTCAAAAGTGGCCCGTTCAAGTTTACGTTTTTGTGAACATAAAAATTGAACGGGCTCTTGTATTTCGACTCGCAATCCGATGCGGTCGGTGATAGGGGCTTTCCCTTTGTCATCTTTCTTGGGGGGATTAATTCGACCCCCAGTCGGGTTTATCATTTGGGGACCTTTCAGCAGACCCAATCGTTCCTTGATAGGTACTTTACCTCGATTCCCTGGTAAGGGACCGAGGCGACCTTTCACAGGAACCCTGGATGTTGAAGGGTCCGTTTTCATACCTGATCCTGTTGAAGGCTTTGGAGCAGGAGAAATGACATCTGGTTTGGAAAGACTTCGGGTGACAACTCCACCCATCCCTGTTGGAGGTGTTGGCTCTGATTTGGGTACCCACACCAACTTGTTTGTAGGCGGCCGTTTGACCGTCGTTTCTTTCTGCATCTCCTCTGCTTTCTTCAAGAGAGCTCGGGCCTGTGCAAGCAGTGCACGGCGCTTCTTGATTCGCTCCTCGAGGGTTGAGCGATTCCTTGTGACACGAACCCATTTGTTCGTTTCTGTTTTGGAGGAGGAGTTGGTTACATACCATTGTTGCTCTTGGCGTTGCCTTGATTTGAGGTCTTCGTTGTAGCGGACCCCATCCATAGGCTCTAAAGCCTTGGCCATTTGACGAGCAAGGCGTTGACGCCGCCTTTGGAGCGCCCTCTTTGATAGAGTTGGAGTAGCATCAGTAGCCATCTTCTTGGGGGAGGAGAATCCCAGATTTGCGATCTCGCAATGGCTAAGGGATCTTGGGTCTTTGAGCCGAGGTTCCGGCGAACGACTCTGGAGGAGGATGCCTTCTTGCGCCTACTTGGAGAGGCGGATCTGGAGGAGGAGGAAGAGAGGTACTCTTCGAATTTCTGCTGGTCGAACTCGTACTCAACCTCTTCATTCACCCGGATCTTGAATGCCGGTTGCGTCATGACGGCGTCGGTAGCGATGCCGTTGGCTCCCACTGTGGTCGCCAGCTTGTTTTCGGTGAAAGTCGCTGTTTTCATTGCTTTTGAATCTGTTACAACTTTAAACGTTACAACAAGAATCGATAAAAAGTCGGTCTTTTTATAAGACCTCCTCGTGCAATAAAACAAAAATTACAACTTTATCGAAAATAAACACGAGATCCCGTTTTGGTGCGGTCTCGCTTGCGCGGGTCTTTGGCCTGTGACGGGGACGTTCATATCCGTGGACCACCGGGGCAATCAGATCCGGTCCGGATAAATCGGACAGAGTTTCGTTGATCCGCGTGTCCGAGACACCCCTAGGGTGTCTCGGATTTTCCGAGACACCCCTGGGGTGTCTCGGATTTTCCGAGACACCCTAGGGTGTCTCGGAAATTCCGAGACACCCCTGGGGTGTCTCGGAATTTCTGAGACACCCCTGGGGGTGTTTCGGAACTCCGAGGCATCCATAGGTGTATTCGATTGTTTTCCCCGTAGATTCTTCGTACGAACTCGGATTTGAGTGATTCCGGGTGCGTTGAATGCGTGACGAAGAGCTCGATCCGCTCTGGTGGTTGGATTATCTGTAGAGTGATCGAGGCACGAAGGGCGTTGTCCTTTTTATGAAGATTGCCGGGCTTCCGATTGGCCCGGGTCTTCGTTGTTCCGAAGTCCTATCCGCTCACGTAGCTCGCTGACTCACTTCAGTCGTTCGTCGACGTCGATTAGGCTCATGTGGATCGGATGGTGACATTCATCGTCGTTCTTTAACACTGAACCGTTTGTGGAGACCTATAGGCAATTTTCGATGCCTACAGGGTGTCATCCTCTGCTGCTCCGTTGCTTTCTCCAATTGGAGGCAGGCTTTCTCAATAGGCATGGCGTCTTGCATGCTCTTACCCTTGGTCGAGAGCAGGTAGCAGGACCTGGCCTCTTGCTGGTAGCTTCTAACAACTCTGACTCCATTAGGAGTCAGTTACTTCATCATTTGATGATAAGTCGAAGGAATGGCCCGTAGAAGATGAAGGGTGGTTCGGCCCAAGATGACATTGTAGGCTGACTTGAGGTTCAATCACCAGGAACTAGACTTGGACGGTGGTTTACCTAGGGTACTCTCTACTTCTTAGGGGGAGAGTAATCATCCCTTTGGCAAAAGAGAGTGGCTAGTGAATCTGATGAGGGGCCTCTACAGGGAGCAGGAAAGATTTGTCGATGCCTATCTGGTTGAAAGCATCGACATACAAGATGTCCACCAAGCTCCATGTGTTGACCATGATTCACTTCACCTGGTAGCCATCAATTGTTGTGGTTATGACGATAGGGTCGTCATGAGGCATCTCAACACTTTGTAGGTTGGCGTCTCCAAAAGATATGGGCTCCTCCGCCTTCATCCTATTATCGCCTTGGTCAACCTGCAATGCCCTCTTGGCATATCTCTTCCGAGCGATGTTGGACGACTCTCCTATAGTGGGACTATTGATCATGTTGATGACCCACTTATGACTGGGCTTCGGGGGGGCAGCTATCTCGGTGCAATTCAGGACGAGGCAACTGCGAGCGGGATCTCCTATTCTCCTTGGCTAGGATAGCTTCCCTGTGGCCTCGCTGAGAGATGAGGTTCTTCAAGTACCTCCTCTCGATCAAGTTATCGATATCCCTCTTAAGGATACGGCTGTCACTGGTGAGATGGCCATGATCCTTGTAGTAACAGCAGAACTCCCTCATGTTATAGTTCTTGGGATTCGACGTCATCTTAGGAACAGGCTCCTTGAGGTGCCCTTCCTTCTAAGCTCTGGTGAGAGCATTAGTAAGGAAGGTGTTGAGGACTGTGAGAACGAGTCTCGACACCAGGTCCCTTCATTGATCCCTTCTTTCAGACTGATTGGGATGAGAGTTGACTCTTGGAGGGTCTCTTGGCCACTCCTACCTCGCAAGGGGCCCTCTAGCCGACTTTGGTACTGGTGCCCTTGCCGGTGCTGTTGCTGGAGTCGACAGGGCACGTGGCACCACAGGTGCCGCTGAAGTCGTGGCTGTGGAAGTCTCTGTAGCC
>NC_033797.1:114247971-114262005 GCF_001876935.1 Asparagus officinalis
TTGCCACCTTATAGGCTCGGGCATCCTCTATGTCCATATACCCATGATCTTTGGCCATCAGTTGCTCGTAATTGACGACATGCTTCTTAGCAAGCGAGTCGGCCAATTTGTTGCTCTGCAAGCCAGCCACGAGTGCAGACATAGCAACTACACTCCTTGGGTCGTTGACCTCTAGCTTCTTCGCCTGGAACCTCTTGAAGTAGGTTCGAAGGCTCTCTCTAGGCCCCTACCTCATCTGAATCAACACATGAGGGGGTCAGCTTCTGCTTCATGTTAGCCAGGAATTGGTGGGTGAACTTCCAGCTGAGTTGTCAGAGGCTGCTGATGGACTTATTCTCAAGAGCGTTCCACCAGAGCTTGGCACTCCCTAAAAGAGTGATGGGGAAGCATTAGCAGATAACCACTTCCAAAGCTTAGAGCATGCTCATCACATCATAGTAGTTCTGAACATGCTCGGAGGGGTCTCCCTCGCCTTTATACTTCTCCACGTGAGGTATCTTGAACTTCTCACATGGGGGCATTCATAAGGTTATCTGAAAGAGGGGTGTTCCCCCCGATGGCTTTTGCGACCAGTCTGTACACCCGATCGTAGCCAAAAACCCCTATAATAGTAGGGGAGATGGAGAGGCACGACGATGGAGGATAGTCTTAGAGACAACTACTCCGGTGTGGTCCCCAAGGTGACTAGGGCCAGGACTCTCACTGGTGATCTCCTGATGAGAGAGAATACGTTAGCAAGTCTCTCCGGGGCGAGTCGACCAACAAGGTGGCGGGCTAGCGTGTTCGACGCGATCCCCCAACTGCTTGGCTACAGCATGAGGAGTCCAAGGCGGGACGACTTGCTGCGCTTCGAAAGAAGGGTGAGTCTCCGACCGTAGGTCTCTGGAAGGTGGAGGCATAACTGAGCTAGCTTGATGTGGTTGCGGGAGCCGACTGAGAAGTTTAGTAAAAGTAGCGAATTGCTTTTGGAGAGATTGATAAATCTTTGGAGCCACTTCTTCAAGCTGGGCTCGAGTAACCTAGCTCTGGTGTGATCTTACAGGGTGGAGCTGACCAAACCCTTGCTCAGAACCAGACATGTTTTCTCAAAAATGAAAGTAGCCCCATGGTGGGCGCCAAACTGTTGATGTTAAATGATCACACAGTCAATTATATTCATGGTTAGATAGGGGGAGGTTGATGAGGGAAAGTTTTCTTCCCCGAATATTCAGTTCTGAGTTTTATTGCTGGAAAGTTTACACATATAGAAACACATGAGAGGATGGTGACTGGTTACCATGTGGTTCCTCCGATGATCAAGTCAGCTGGTGAGCTTGAGTGGAAAAAGTAAAGAACTGTGAGTTCTTGTATATGCAATATGATTTGCAGATCACTCTGAGAAGATCAGATTTGTGAACCTTTTTTAGAAATCTCAAGAGTCCGAAAAGTCCTCTTCTGTTAGAATAGTACCTCTTATTTATAGTGGTACCAAAGGGGCAGAATCGTCATTATGGTCGAGCACAGGATAGCGGTGAGGAAGAATGGGCTGGCGACTGAGTCAGCTCTTGTTTTATAGGTGGTTGCTGACGACTTGAGGAGAGATCATCTCGTCATTAAGTGGGAAGTGATCAGATGCATGACGGTGCTGACATGGTCTAATGAGTCATGAAGACTATCGGGGCTAGAGGTATGACGATGCCTGCCAAGCCTTGAATACGATGCTGACACGTTGTTAGCGGGAGAGCTCGAGGTTGAAGTTGTCCTCTAACTTCGCCGAGAAGTAACGCCTTTCTAGTCGACCTTGTGAGGCATCACTACAAGAAATTACGTCTTTAACGAAGGGATTTCTCTTCGTTAAAGAGCTAAAAATCTTCGTTATTGTATGCTAACGATAGGAAAAAATCCCTTCATCACCCATCGTTGAAGCCTTCTTTGCTAAAGGGTCATGAAGGTTATAATACCCATCGTTATAGAGTTTATAACGACGGAACATATTACCGTCGTTCATATCTGCGATGATAATTATCACCATTGTTAATATTAGTGATAGAGATTTTTTCCCGTCGTTACCATCAGTGACAGGGATATTTTCACATCGTTACCAATGACGGAGGTGTTTTCCCATCGTTATCATTAGTTACGAGGATATTTTCCCGTCGTTACTTAAATGATGGTTTCTCATTCCCGTTGTTGTTGTTGTGTAATGATGGTTTTGTACGCCCATTGTTATTGTGTAATAACGGGTGATAACCTCGTCATTGAAGACCAATTAATGACGGTTGGATATCATCGTAAAAGTCCTCATTGTGGGTAATTAGTAACCCATCAACGATGGTGCTTTCCCTTCGTTGATGCACAAAATACGGTTTATAAAACCGTCATTATAGACTACAAATTTTTAATATACATTAATGATAATATTTTCATTCATAGGCAACTATCATATAATTCTCAACATGACACTAAGAGTTACAATACAAATATATTAAAAATACCCAATAATGAATAAAAGGGAAAATAAAAACTTCATTCATTAATAACATCAATAAATAAAATTCCACCATACTCAAATATTCAATACTAATAACAAGAGTTAATATCTCAATTGTTCCAAAGAAAAATAGGTGAAACTATCTAAAACAAATTAAAATAAAAGTCTAGAAAAGACACATCCTTTCATCTCTAATCATCGTTAAAAGAACACTCGAGCTACCCCCCCCCCCCCCCCCAAAAGCAAATATTATCTTATTAAGTAAAAAACACATTTTCTCTACTGCAAGTAGTCAATCATAAAAGTATATAAGATATTTTATAAAAAATAATTACCTAGTCTTGCACATGTTCTCGAGTTTGGGGAGTCAATGAAGATGGTTACCTTAAACAAGTTTCCGCATAGCTTTCACTTGTGACTCTAAGTCAGACATCCTTTGTTATTGTTGATGTTGTTGTTGCTCCTACTCATCTAAGCGTTGTTAAAGCATCTGGTTCTTTCTCTTTTCTTCTATAACCCGTGCTTCCAGATCAGATCGACTAGGGAGCGGTCCTCTCAAATCTTTCAAAGTAGTCCTACCACCAAATACAGTAACGTAACCATGAGATTGCTTCCCCCAGATTTTCTCAACTATCTCAATGTCTGAAAGTGAAGGGTTTGCTTGTTTGACTTGGACAATTTCATCCTATAAAAATTAAATTCGTATGTTAGTACTATATAATGCATCATTATCAAACCTAAAGACATATTCTACTTATATATTTATCTTGATCCCTAGTATCTAATATTTCATTAGCTTTCTTTCGGGTTTTATGGAATATTTTTGCCACATCAGGTGGATTTCCTAACTTGCCACACTTATTAAAATATTAAATAAAAATGAGTACAGCATCAAACTAAAACAAGCAGTTTTAATAAATAGAAAATTAGTTTTGAATGTATACCAAGTCCCATACAATTTGTCTAAAAGGTTTACTATCCGTGTGGTGGAGCATTTTTCTTTTGCCTCTGTTAAGTGTATTTTGTTGGTTTGCTTTCTATACATCAAGATTAAAAGATAATTTTAATAATCCAGTAATATACATAGAACAAAATAAATAAAATTAGGAGATTAATACCTAAAATTTTGAAGAAAAATAATATTCCTTAACTAGCCAATCTCAGTCATCAACACTCACTTCTGCAGGTTTATTTCTAAATACAACTTGCAATGAATTTTCTTTCACATATTTAGTCATCAACACTCACTTCTGCAGGTTTATTTCTAAATACAACTTGCAATGAATTTTCTTTCACATATTTTCTGTGCATGTCACCACGCCACTTATTCCGCAAATCGCACAAGTTTCTCATTACTGAATCTCTCTTTTGCTTCATGTGCTCAGCATCAAATTTATCCTACATAAAATTTGAATCAAAATATAATTTATAAGAATTAAAGACCAATTGTAAAAAAATTAATTTTTAAAGTACCTTAATGGATGCCTACATGTGATCTTTATTTTGTTGTGGTATTTTGGCCAATTCTCAATAGCTACTGGGCAAATATTCCTATCACGAATAATAATTCCAAAATATCGTGAAAATTCTGGTTCAATAGCTCTATTCTGATAAAAAGTAATGATCTTTCCCCCCATGTGATAAATTATTCAACTTTAGACACTTATTACTACCATGAGGTGGATTTTTCTTCTTTTGAGAATTATCAGCTGCATACATCATATAATATGTTAGAATCAAGATATTAAAAAGAAATTAATAAACATATTCCTTCTTGTAATTAATAAAGAATATACCTTCTTGTCGAGATTCATTTAGTATTGCATCATCACTTTGCACTCGATGATTATTTGATTCTACAAAAATTGAGCAATTATTAATCCAATCATAAAAAATAAATTGAAAGGTAAAAAAAAATAATAATAAATTTCAAGTCTCATAAACCTACAGAATCATCATTCTCTTTATTGTTAGTATTTGCACTTCTCCTGTGATTTTGTGCAAAATTCTCCTCTTCAGTTTTCTGAATCAACACTAAAATTTGGACCCATATTTTGATATTGTATTGGATTTTGAATATTCAAGTTCTTGTCAAGACAAGTACGGAGTTGTCCCCTTGTTAATGAATTTTCTGCAAGTGCTTGAAGTCGCTTCATAATTAATGACCTGAGTGCTAGAAATTGTGCCCTTTTGCTTTTGGAAGTGACTTCTTGAGTTTCATTTTCCTGCTATGAAAAGGAATTTAAGTATTATACACTATGTATGAAACAAATGTCAAAAGATAAATGAATAAAAGAAAAAGAAATCACGAAGGACAAGCATAATAATAAATACATAGTGCACTAATGTAGAGAAATGAATAAAAGAAAAAGAAATCACGAAGGACAAGCATAATAATAAATACATAGTGCACTAATGTAGAAGCACTTGCTGCAATGTCAAAGGACAAGCATAATAATAAATACATAGTGCACTAATGTAGAAGCACTTGCTGCAATGTCAAAGCCACATTCAAAATAGGAAGAAAATAATATCATATGTCTAAAAAAGGAATAGTTATAGTAAGATGAAACTTAAAATTTATATCAATAACATAATATTATTTGAGTTCTATTCTTTAATGAAAGCGTTCTAATCCTCTGCTTGAGTCTTTTTCCTCTTTTTTAAAGTTGAGGACGAATTTATAATAATTGGATCAATATCGCTCCTTCTCAAATTGATATCATCATCTACCAATGATGTTGATGCAATAGTCTGAGCATCAAATAATTCATCTTGCAAATAAGCTTCAACTCCATCGTATGTTATCTCACAATCATCTGTATCCGGTGGCATATCATAGTAATCACGGGGTTGTGCTTTAAGAACTACATGCCAACCTTCATTGGCAATATCCTCAACATAAAAAACTTGTGATGCTTGGCCAACAAGTATAAAGTGGTCATTCGTCTTTAGCAAGTGTCGGCAGTTAATACTGACAAATCCATATTTATCTACTTTTAAAGCAGTCTCTTTTCCTTTGCCGTGCACATCCCATCACTTACAACAAAATAGAACAACCTTTCTTCCACTAAGAAACTCTAATTCGGCAACTTCAACCAAAGCACCATAATAATCTATATCTCCGCCATCACCAGCATCACCAATAACTACAACCCCGCTATTTTGAGTTGACAAACAATTATCTCAACTTTCTGTATGAAATTGATGCTCATTTATGACAAATCCAGTAAAACATTTAATAATCTTACTTAGACCACGAGATAATGAAAGTAAGCCATCATCTTCTCGATAACTCTGATAAACCTAAACAAAACCAAATATGATCAAGTCATGGAACATGTAATAAAATGAACCAAAAAGAAAAAAATAAGGTAAGATATGTACGTACTAGAGATTGGAACCACTAGATAAAGTTTTTATCCCAATCTTTATTATCATAGTGATATGTGGGTTCTCTCACAAATTCATTGTAGTCACTATATTAAAATATCATAAATATGATTAACGTTGACTAACTATAGTAAATTTATTAATAGAATCTTAAATATGATTAACGTTGACTAACTATAGTAAATTTATTAATAGAATCTTAAACTTTAGTGACTTACTCAATGTGTGGTTGCACTTCAACTAACTATAGTAAATTTATTAATAGAATCTTAAACTTTAGTGACTTACTCAATGTGTGGTTGCACTTCACCACGGTTCTTTAGAACATAAATATGAGCATGCAACCACTCACGTTCATCAAGGTAGAGGGTGGTGGTAGCACCCAATGCCAGCCCACTATGTCTAAAAATAGATAGTTGTGCTTTTTGACATTCTTTATTGTCATCTTCATAATTTCTTTCAAGGTAATTAAACTTTGTCTCGAAGCCTTTTAGATACATTGAGCAAAGTGTCATAAATTCATTTGCTATATATCCTTCGGTAATTGACCCTTTTGGACGTGCCCTATTTCTGATATATGACTTATAAGTATAAAGCTGACGCTCCACTGAGTACATCCATCGAAATCAAACCGGCCCTCCAAGTATGGCTTCAGATGCTAAATGAACTACTAAATGCAGCATAACATCAAAAATTAAAGGTGGAAAAATCTTCTCAAGCTTACATAACGTAAGTGGAATCTGCTCATCAATTTGCTTTAGTTCATCCACCCTTAATGTCTTGGCACATAATATAGTGAAGAATATGGAAAGTTCAATAATTGGTTCACACACTTTTGCAAGAAGAACGTCATTAATTGATACAGGAATCAAGCACTGCAAAAGAATGTGACAGTCATGACTCTTTAACCCCAAAATCTTACGCTCTTTAAGGTTTACACGTTGAGAAATATTGGATGAAAATCCATCTGGAACTTTTAACTCCTTCAGAAATTGACAAAATTTGCTTTGCTCTTCTTAGGATAAAGTATAACAAGCTGCTGGCATCACAAGTTTATCTCCTCTCTAGATTAGATGTAACTCTGGTTTTAAACCTATTGCTTGTAAATCAAGACGGGCTTTGATATTATCATTTGTCTTTCCTTTAATGTTCATGATTGTTCCCAGCAGACTATCACAAATATTCTTCTAAATATGCATGACATCTAAATTATGTCACAATAAGAGAGTTCTCCACTATAGCAAATAAAAAATTACTTTTCTTATTCCAATTATCTCCCCGTCTTTCGTGTGATATTTTAATTTTCTTCTCTGGATGATTGGTCAAGGTGATCCCTATAAGATCTTCCACCTGCTTAAGGATGTCATCTCTAATCAGCTTTGGCATTGCATACCCTCTCTTTCTAGTGCCATCAAATGATTTCTTATCCTTTTCTCCAACTGTGATTTTCATCAAGATAGCGATGATGTCTCATATAGCTCTACTTGCCTCCATTAGATAACCTGATAGAGTGAGTGTGCCTATTACAACAAGGACATGCTAATTTCTCATTAGTGCTCCATCCAGATAAATTTGCATAAGCAGGAAAATCATTAATAGTCCAAATTAGTGTTGCAAGTAAAATAAAATTTTGTCTTAGAGATACATCATATGTTCGAACGCCTAAGGCCCACAACTCCTTTAGTTCTTCTATCAATGGTTGTAAGTAGGTGTCAATAGCATCTCTAGGACCACTTGGACCAGGAATGAGCATAGATAAAATAAAATTGGATTGCTTTATTCATATCCATGAAAGTAAGTTATATGGTACAAGTAAAACAAGCCATATGAGGCTAGAAACCATCACTTGCAAGACCAAGCCCAACATTTCGGGGCTCTTTGGCAAAGCTTTCATGTAGCTCATTAAAGTTTTTTCAAGTCTCAGAGTCAGCCGGATGCCTCATCACTCCGTCCTTAACTTGTCTTTCATAGTTTCATCTCATATCAGAAACTATCTTCAAAGACATTGTAGGCGTATAAAACTGCCTATGGGTCCCTTAGCACAGCTCGGCACGGTGATTCGACAAACCAACGAACCATCGGGTGACATATCCAAATACGATCGTTAGTCCACAACATCGAAGCCAAGTGACACACAACGAAGCGGATTAACGAGGCGACGAGGCTAACGAATCGCACGCAAGCAATTGAATGCATCCATTCGCGTGCGGAATCAAGCTAACGGTTCGGTGAGTCAACGAGTCATCCAACTGTAGAACGGATTTGAACTCAATCACCGAAGCGGATTTACTGTCAAATCAAGATCCGGACACCAAATCAGAGTCCAGATCAACAATAAAACTTGGATAAACCGCGAAACCATAAAACCGGACAACGGACGACACGGCGAAAACCCGGGGAAAGAGCTCGGCACTAAGCCATCTAGGCGGCTCGGTGAGCCGAGCCACCAAGTGGTGGCTCGGCAACCGAGCCACCAAATGGTGGCTCGGTGGCTGAGCCACCTTGGTCGGCCACCTGTGCCAAGGCACAGGTTTGAGTGCCTATAAATAGGCTAGAGGGGCTCATTTGTTGAGGGTGGGAATTTTTGACGGTGAAGCTCTGCTGAATTGAGATCTGAACCTTGAAGATTTGAAGCTTTGAAGACTTGCTCTTTCAGATCCGGTGCTCGACGATCCTCCACGTCAAATAAGGCAGGAGTTCGAGAGGGATCGGATCTGAGATCTACGCGGTTATCCTCCGGATCAAAGCTTGGCCTTTGATCCCGAGAAGGCTACTATTTCCTTGGTGAAATAGTACCCCCCCGGCTGTTATTTCCTTCGTGAGATAACACCCGTTATATCGTGTAGATCCGACCGGATCTAGATTGTGCGGTGGTCCACCGATTAACCCCGGCGCAGACGAAGAACCCACAAAAGCGAGTGACCGCAAAACAGGAGCTCGTGATTCATTCGAAAAAGGAAAGTTGTAATCTTTTTATTTTTTCTTTGATTTTGTTGTAACCGGATCTTATAAAAAGACTGGATCTTTTGTAATCGAAAAACAATTACTCGAGAGAACAATGAATTCAATGAAGAAAGCAATTTTTCCCACGAACAATCTGGCGACCACAGTGGGAGCCACCGATCTTGCTGCCGAGATCATTGCGTCGCAGCAGCGGATCTCAATCCCGGTCGAGGAGGAGGTCGAGTATGAATTCGACCAACAAAAGTTCGAGGAATATCTGTCATCCTCGTCCGGATCCACCTCCCCCCGCAAGTCCAAGAAGTTCTCCTCCAGGAGAAAAGTCCGTTGGTATGAAGAAGTTGAGAATACCAACGAAGATCTCACCCCGATTGATGCCATGGTTGCATCAAGTGAGGCTCCACCAACCTCCAACCAGGTTAAGCCTGTTCCCGCTGATTCCTCCGTTACTCTTTCCAAGAGAGCCCGTCAGAGGTGACGCCAATGTTTGGCCAAGGAACTCGCGAAGACGATGGAATCCGCGGATGGAATCCGCTATTACGCGAATCTGAAGAACAGGAGAGGTAAACAGCCTCAACAACCAATGAATGGCAGCTCCTCCAAGCCGCCAACGAACAAATGGATCCGTGTCACACGGAATCGTTCGACACTTGAGGAGCGCATTCGCAAGCGCCGCGCACTGTCAGCGCAGGCACGGGCTCAAGTCCAAGAAGCCCGCAGAATGCTACAGAAGGAAGTGGCCAAAAAGCCACCACCAACCCGCCAAGTATGGAAGCGGCGATTCAGGCTAAGGCACAATCGTTGCAGCCTTCAACGCAAATCCAGCCTCCGGCGAACCAAACGAAGTCGCCGGTAATTCCCATAGCTACTCCGGGAGATCCCGTGGAATCATCCCGAAGAAGAAGATCAATTTTGGAGCGCCTCGGTCCAATTCCCGATGAAAGAAGCAAAGCTCCAGTTCAAGAATGTTTGGGCCCGATGAAGAAGCCCCGAACGACTCAACATGCTGGGGGTCGCCGTCACCTCCAACATGGCAAGGAGTTCAAGGCAGCTGCGCGCGCCAATTTACGCATTGAAGTCCAGGAGCCCGCTGAGAATTCACGCCCAAAAAGGCATGTCTCAAGGCGCGTGACTCTTGAAAGCCCAAAGAAGGCAGTTCGCCCTCAGAAGGAAACGTTGTCGTCTGATGATGACGACGTTATACCTAAGAAGTCGTGCCAACACACGATAGGTTACTCCGACCGTCAAGCCGACGAGTTGTACTATTGTGATAGGAGTACGAGAAAAAACAGGAAGAGGAGTCCTCGAGGACTAGAAACTCAATGCCCCTGTTCCAAACTCATTCGGGCAGTATTGTCTGAGTGCAACTGCATCAAGACGGTCCCCAAAAGAATTTCAGTTTTCGAAAGGTTCAGCACCAAAACGCCAAAACCAAGGCCTAGGCGTTTCCGACAAAGAAGAAGGATAGTCGAGGATGGAGAATTTCCGAGGGTCACCACGAATATGACCAGCAAAAGGACATCGACTTAGGATAATCCCGAGTCGATTCTGGAAGCACCCCGGCGTGTAACCCGTTTGCAGTCTAGAGCCATCATACGAGGAACTTATGGTAGGATTCGGACAAGAATACCTTCAGAAGATGAGGAATCGGATGCCTGCTCGGCGGTCGCATCGGATAATACAGTATCCAGCGAGGGGCAACCCCGCGAGTCGCTGATGATAAGCGCGGAACAAGTGGCCAAGATGCTCGAAGAAGCCATGGCTAAACAGCAAGAGAGCTTCAAGCTCGAAATGCAGATGGCCATGCAGATTATGAGAGAAATGCATGACCAGCAAATCCGAACGCTGACAAATCAGCAAGGCGAGCCAAGTCGTCGTAACCAGATTGATCTGGAAGATGAGGACACAAGTGCGAATGAAGCTCATAATGCCAATAATCCTCCCATTAATGCAGGAGGTGGTAGCGAGAATGCCAACGAAGACTCAGGTGAAAGCTTGAAGATTAAAAACCTCGAGAGCAAAATAAATACGTTAATTTCCGCTCAAGAGATGAAGAAGACGGGCATTCCTTGTCCATACCCAAGAGAATGGGAATCAATCACCTCCCCGGCGAAGTTCAGCCTAATTAACTTCACGCCGTTTGATGGAAAAGGTTAACCCACTCAGCATTTGATTTACTTCAAATCACACCTAGGGGTCATCTCTGGTAACGAACCTCTGATGGTACGGTCCTTCGTTGGCACTCTTCGTGGAGCCGCCTTCGATTGGTATCGCCGCCTCAAGCCAGGAAGCGTGAGTAGCTGGGACGACATGGAAACTAAGTTCCTCGCTAATTTCTTCGACGACGACACCGAGATATCCATCGGAACGTTGCTCGACGAGAAACAAAAAGACGGGGAATTGGTCGATACCTTCGTCAAAAGGTTCCAGAACCAGGCGATGAACTGTCGGGACCCGATCACTGAGAAGTTCATTCTCCAGACTTGCCACAACAACCTCGCATTGGACGTGTTGGAGGCAATGGGAACGGCACCGTCTAACACTTGGAAAGACTTGAAGGTGCGCGGTGAACAAGCCGAACGCTTCCTCCGAAGGAAGAAGCCTGAGAGGAACCTACCGACGGCTAATCCTCTGAACTCAAACTTTGCCTCTCGTGGTAAGGGCAAAGCACCTGGAACCTACCGACGGCTAATCCTCTGAACTCAAACTTTGCCTCTCGTGGTAAGGGCAAAGCACCTGCAGGTACTGGTGGTGCTAATCAAACGTCACAACAGCAATCCCGAAGGCAGCAAAAGACTTCGGACCCGAGACTCCAAAAAGAGTATTCCTTCAAGGACGAAAACGTTATAGCCATCTTCGAATCCCTCCTTGAAAACAACAAGATCAAGCTACCACCTATCGCAAATCAGGAGGAAACTGACAATACTGCGGATCTGAAGTACTGTGCATACCACAGGAGGGTCCTTCACCCCACCAAGGATTGCTTCGCTCTCAAGAATAGCATCTAAACCTTGGTTGAAGCCGGCGTCATAACGCTGAGATAAGCCAAATAAGAACGGCAACACCCCGAAGAGTATAAGAGTATAAACTGCTTCTCAATCGTCCAACAGGTGCATGAGGTTAAACTGCTCCTTTCTAGACTCCGACAAGTATAAGAGTATAAACTGCTTCTTAATACTCCGACAAGTATAAGAGTATAAACTGCTTCTCAATCCTCCGACCAGTATAAGAGGTTAAACTGCTCCCTGATACTCCAACATGTATATGAGTCTAAACTGTTTCATTTCTTTCACGAGAAGTTCCTGGAGAATTTTTATATGTAATATTCTTAAGGATAACCTGGTCATGTAACTGAGTACAATGTCGGACCCAGTTCCACAAGGGAAGCTGGGGGTGGATTATTCATGTATCGGGAAGTTCCCAAAAGAATACCACGGGTGATATTGTCACGCCCCGCTTCCCAAAATACCAGGGAATCGGAACGTGAACAAGCCCGCGACGTATTAGATTGAGAAGAAATATACACTATCTTTTTTTCTTTTCTTTTTTTCTCAATCCAATACGCTAAGCGTCTAGAAACAAATACAATACGAAGTCACAGGTCCCCGATCACACATAGCAAGAATATAAAGACAACCCAGAATAAAAATAGACATATCATAAATGGTAAATCATCCCAGACATAAGATACAGGTCAAACATGCCCTTATACAAAAACTATCTGAATGAAATACGGGAGAATATAAAATACAATAATCCCGCAGAAAGAAATGCTATAAAAAGAAAACTAAGATCAAATAACTAAGCTTCAGCTTCTTCTGCTACACCATCTTCAAGGCACTCCTGCTGAGCATCATCTGGCTCCTGACGATCTCCCAGCTGGACCTGTTCTTCCTCTAAGTCTGACGTACACCAGAGAAAACAGGTGTACGTCAGGTGCATGATGCACGGCAAGACCCGACCCAACAAAGAGAATAGGAACGGTTGAATGACCAATGCAATAACAATAATAATAAATAGAAACATACAGCTGGAATACTAACAAGCTAGATGCAATCCATCACTAGAGTATAACGATAATAAGAATCCATAATCATCCGCGTAACAAGGACATACCCCTAGATAGAATTAATACTTAAAAAACTACAACTCGAGACGTAGTACGTCGAGTGAAATAATCCAAACAAGGAAACCCTCATTATATATACCATATGTCTCGAATTGTAAATAATTAAATATTAACCCCGATCTATGTATGGAAAATAATACAACTAGCCATCCTATCATAACTCACTGGTCACTATCTCACACAAAGCCAACGCTCATATCCTCAGGTAACTGACTAGTCGCAAATCACAAATATCCCAACTCCTCAGACCCACCCTGGTGACTACACAAACTTCACCGACGCGAGCCCGGAATACACAAATATCTCAACTCATCAGACCCACCCCGGTGACTACACAAACTTCACCGGCGCGAGCCCGGAATATACATCAACAATCACATATCACAACTCCTCGGACCCACCCCGGTGACTACACAAACTTCACCAGCGCGAGCCCGGAATATACATCAACAATCACATATCACAACTCCTCGGACCCACCCCGGTGACTACACAAACTTCACCAGCGCGAGCCCGGAATATACATCAACAATCCCAACCACTCACATAGACCAAGACTTCTCGTCCCAATTCTGGTAATTCCAAGTCAACTATACACGAGATTCTAGATCCTAACTGTGTCATACAAGTCACTATAGTCATGTACTTCTCACGAATCTCAACATGGAATAATAAATGCAGTTACGCTAAGTGTCAATGTCATAAAGTGTGAACAAGGATCGTGATCACATGCAAGAAACATACGAGAGTAAAGCTACTATTAACAGTGAAAGATGAAACTACCATTAACAGATATTTTGCACACGAAAACCAAAATCTCAGTTATTAATTCCAAGAATAATTTTCTTTAAAATTATCTCTCATTATAAAAATCTAAAATAATTCTTTTTCTCAAAACAAATTCTTTTTAAATATTATAAATTCTCTAAAATAAATCCATTACTAAATTAAATTCTTTTAACTTATTATAATTATTCCGAAAACACTATTTATCACATATCTATTATTTAAACCAATATTATTCACCAAACAACCCACGCAGATAATTACGTCATAATTAAACTATGCAAATAATTCATAA
>NC_033797.1:114263005-114270242 GCF_001876935.1 Asparagus officinalis
GGGATGATTTCGAGTCGATTCTGAAAGCCTCCCGGCCTAGAACCCGTCTGCAGTCCGGAACTATCAAGCGAACAACCTATGGTAGGGTTCGAACAAGACTCCCTTCAAAAGATGAAGAATCTGATGCTGGCTCTACGGTCGCATTAGATAATACGGTATCCAGCGAGGGACAACCCCGCGAGGCACTTATGATAAGTGCGGAGCAAGTGGCCAAGATGCTTGAAGACGCCTTAGCTAAGCAACAAGAAACCTTCAGGTTCGAAATGCAAATGGCCATGCAGAACATGAGAGAAATGCATGACCAACAAATCCAAGCACTGACAAACCAGCAAGGCGAACCAAGTCGTCGTAACCAAGTTCATCAGGAAGATGAGGACACGAATGCGAACGAGACTCATAATACCGAGAATGCTAGCAAAAACACAGGTGAAAACTTGAAGATTAAGAACCTCGATAGCAAAATCAACACATTGATTTCCGCTCAAGAGATGAAGAAAACAGGCATTCCTTGTCCATACCCAAGAGAGTGGGAATTGATCCCATATCCGGCGAAGTTCAACCTAATTAACTTCACGCCGTTTAATGGGATGGGTTCCCCACTCAACATTTGATTTACTTCAAATCACACATGGGGGTTATCTCTGGTAATGAGCCTCTGATGGTACGGTCCTTCGTTGGCACTCTTCGTGGAGCCGCCTTCGACTGGTATCGCCGCCTCAAGCCAGGAAGCGTGAACAGCTGGGATGATATGGAGACTAAATTCCTCGCTAATTTCTTCGACGACGACACAGAGATATCCATCGGTTTGTTGCTTGATGAGAAACAGAAAGACGGGGAATTGGTTAACACCTTCGTCAAGAGGTTCCGGAACAAGGCGATGAACTGTCGGGACCCGATCACCGAGGAATTCATCCTCTAGACTTGCCACAACAACCTCGCACTGGACGTGTTGGAAGCAATGGGGATAGCACCGTCCAAAACCTGGAAGGATTTGAAGGTCCGAGGAGAGCAAGCCGAGCGATTCCTCAGAAGAAAGAAGGCGGAGAGAGGCCAACAGGCGAATAATGCTCCGCAACAGAATTTCGTCCCACGGGGGAAAGGTAAGGCACATGCTAATGCAGTTGATGCTAATCAAACTTTCCAATTGCAACCTCAGCAACAGCCGCAGCAACAAGCGCCACAACAATCTCGGGGGCAATGGCAACAACGGCCTCAGAAGCAGAAATCTTCGGAGCCGAGGTTTCCTAAAGTGTACTCCTTCAAGGATGACGAAGTTCCCGGCATCTTTAAGCACCTGTTGGAGAATAACAAAATCTAGCTGCCGGCGATTGTGGATCAAGAAGGGGCTAACAAAGTGACGGATCCGAAGTATTGCGCATACCATAGAGCGGTCCATCACCCTACCAAGTCGTGCTACCACCTCAAGGACAAGATCCAGGCGCTAATTGATGTAGGCGTCATAACCCCGAAGCCGTCCAAGAATGTTGGAGCAAATGCGGTTTCAATCAGCTTTGGATCGGTGCCCACAACATGGTTCAAACCAGAGCGCATCACCAAAGTAGGAATGAAGACAGTGAACGATGACCCACATGGACAGCGCCAAAAAGGACTTGTGCCACACACATCCCCAAACGGCGAAATCCTCTAGTGAACAGTGGGCGACTTCCTCAAGAAGAAAGGGCAAAGGCAAATCCTGCAATGCTACATCCGCAATTTTCGAGGAGGATGGCGATGAAGCTCCTACTTTCCCGCTCTCCGAAGAAGAACAAGAAGTCTTCGCCACTAGAAGCGGAAATGAGTATCACTACAATTATCCACCACCTAGTGAGCAGGGGGTGAATAAACGGGGACCAGCCAAAACTCTCACGGAGATGGGGGTGATTACGAGTCCTACACCGGGCGCAGAGGCTCGACAACAGCCAGTGAATAAACCGAAGGAGAAGAATCCCCAGGAGGTTCAGAATCCGAAGCAGTCTCGTTTCAGTCGCCCGATTGGAAGAGACAAACCGGAAAGCTCGAAAACTCCGCAAGTCTTCGATATAATGGCTCAACTAGCCAATATTCCAGCACGGATAATGCTGTATGAGTTGCTGCGGTTGTCCAAGGAAACCAGGGAGGCCTTGCAAGAAGCTTTGGCCAATTCAGAGGTGTTTCTGACTCGAATCAAGCCGGTGCCTGAACAGCCAGAACCGCTGAGTCAACAATGCAACATAGCGACTAAGAACATTCCCTGCATTACTTTCACCAAAGAGGATATGCAGACGAAGAATTCGAACCACGATCGACCGCTATATTTCATCGGGTACATTGGCTAAGACGAAAGTCACATGTTATGTGATCGATGCCGAAACTTTATATAACTTACTATTGGGTCGGCCTTGGATCCATAGTAACGTTATAATCCCCTCCACTCTCCATCAGTGTTTGAAATATGTCGACGCTGATAATAAGGTTAGGACGGTGGTCGCGGATAAGCAACCATTCAAAGGGTATGAGAATTATTTCACTGATTCTCTCCTTTATGGTAACAAATCTGATACTGAATCATCGGCCCATGGCACGGACAGCGGAGAAGAAGCTGATACCGAAGCCGGATTTGATTACAATGGAGGTTATGTTTTAAACGACATTGTACCCTTTATAATCAACCTTGACGATGAACAAACGTTAGAGGGCAGTTGTAACTGGCAACTTGCCAATAATGAAATAAATAACGATTTAGAGTACTCCCTGTCTCTTGATGTGATAAAAGAACTGTATGACAATCCCGATTTATATATGCCGCTCCGATCATCCTATGTAACAAAGAAACACCTCCAGCATTCTTTCGAAACCACCCTGGTCATTCCTACCAAAATAGGAGGCGAAAGAGAGGTGATTTATGGTAAAGGAGAGGGTTTTCCATTACCAGACCATTTCTTAAGGGAAGATGAGAATAGCGACAAACCTGGTCAGCATCTATCTAAGTATAGTCCGGAAGCGCGCAAGCTCATGGAAAAGCAGGGGTATGATTTCACACTCGGAGAAAGTCTATACTTCGATCGAGGTCCTCGTATTCCACCCAAAGCGACATATGTACGAAAAGGGAAACCCAAGGATTATTATAAATACAGACGAGGGTTAGGGTATGAATCTTCTTCAGAAGACGAATGTTGCTGGTTAATCAATAACCAATTATCTAGGCAATACAAAGATGGAAATTCGTCAGATTCATCGGAATGGGATTCTGATACAAGTCTGGGGGAAGCTTTCAAAGCCATAATGGCGAACATGGCTACAGCTGATCCGTCCACGATGGAGAACGATGATCAAATACCAACATGGGAAGACCCATGGGTTCATCACCTGAATATGCAGTATGGTGATAGGTTTGAACAGAGGGAACCCCCACTGAAGATAAAATAGTCCAAGTTAACATGGGTGACGAGGCTAACCCAAAGCCTATATTCATCAGCGATAGTCTTCCCCCAAATGAGAAGGAGGAATTAGTTGCTCTCATCAGGGAATATATCGACGTCTTCACTTGGAACTATGAAGATATGCCAGGGCTCGACCCCAATATGGCAATGCACCGCCTCGATATCAAATCGGATGCCAAACCTGTCAAGCAACAACAAAGACGGTTTCGTCCACAGATTATGGAAGCCATTGAGGCAGAGGTTAAGAAATTGATCGAATCAGGATTTATCCGAGAGGAGCAACATCCAGATTAGTTAGCCAATATCGTTCCAGTCATGAAGAAGAACGGTAAAATCAGGATTTGCATCGACTTCAGGGACCTGAATTCTCAGGAAAACAGTCGAATGCTACGTTGATGATTTGGTTGTAAAAAGCCGCAACAAAGAAGATCACATCAAGGACTTGAAGACGATGTTCGATCTCATGCGGAGTCATCAATTGAAGATGAACCCCACTAAATCATTCCTTGGAATGTCCAGCGGAAAATTCCTTGGATTCGTCGTCACCACTAAAGGTATACATATCGATCCTGATAAGGTGAAGGCGATACACGAACTGCAACCCCCTAGAAATCTAAGAGAGCTCAGAGGATTGCAAGGGCGTTTAGGTTACATCCGGTGGTTCATCTCAAACCTTTCTGGGAAGTGCCAACCATTCTCTAAACTGAACAAGAAAGGGGTGTCATTTATTTAGGACGACGCCTGCCAAAAAGTATTCGAAGATATCAAAACATATCTGACGAAACCTCCTGTTCTCGTCGCACCAAAATCAGGTAGACCGTTCTTGATTTATCTCAAGGCGATGAACCACTCGATAAGTGCCTTACTAGCACAAGACGATGATAATGGTCACGAACAAACAGTTTATTACCTAAGTCGGACCTTGATAGACGCTGAGTCTCGATATCCGATGATTGAGAAAGAATGCCTCGCATTGGTATTCGCAATGCAAAAGATGCGGCATTACTTGGTGGGACAGACGATTTACGTCATTTCCAACGTGAATCCAGTACGGGTATTTATGACGCAACCGGCCTCTATGAATTGGCGGTTAGCGAAATGGGCCCTTCTCTTGTCCCAATATGATTTGCACTTCAAGCAGCAGCAGTCGATCAAAGGACAAGCGATTTGTGATCTTTTGGCGGCAAACCCGACAATGGATACGGCAGAAGTATATGATGACTTGCCGGATGAAACCCACGAGGTTAACAATACGTCTCACCAACAAGTATGGCAATTATACTTCGATGGTGCTTTGAGGGCAGTTAATAGGGCAATAACCCCCGGATGTCCTAAAGTCTCCTCCGGAGTTGGAGTTTTCTTAATTTCCCCGGGGAAGCATGTGATGCCTCGGGCTTATTCACTGACTAGTCCGTGTTCCAATAACGTAGCCGAGTACAACGCGCTTCTCATTGGACTCAGTTTCGCCAAGGAGCTGGGGGTCAAATATCTTGAAGCTTTTGGGGATTCTCAATTAATAGTCAACCAAGTCCGTGGAGAGTATGAAGTCAGGAACCAAGACCTGATCCTGTACCACCAGGAGGCCATCAAAATGGCAGATTCTTTTGAAGAATTATTTATTGAATACATCCCTCGTCTCCAGAATGCTTATGCGGATGCACTGGCAGCACTAGCGGTATCACTTGCGCAGCCTCCCGAAACTGAACTATTAGTCACGGTAAGTACGCCCCAACTCTGCATACCCTTATACGATATGGATATTGAAGAGGAAGATGACGGAAACATAAATGCCAAGGAGGTGAATTCAACTCAAATTGAGTCTGAGTCCCGAGATTGGCATTTTCCTATCATTGACTACGTTCAATATGGTATTCTGCCGAAGGATGTAAAAGAAAGGGAATCAATCCGTCGAAGAGCACCAAGATTCTTCTATAATACCGAGACCCATACACTATACCGTAGAGGGTACGATGGTTTGTTACTTCGGTGCCTTTCGAACAAAGAAGTATAAGAGGTTCTTAAGGAAGCACACGAAGGAGAATGTGGTGCGCATCAGCCAGGTCCCAAACTGTATGATCGCATCAGGAGAATGGGATATTTTTGGCCGACAATGGTTCGTGATGCAATCGAATACGCACGACAGTGTCATGCTTGTCAAATACATGCAAATTATATGCATCAACCACCAGAGCAGTTGCACACATCAACCACGTCTTGGCCGTTCGAGACATGGGGTATGGACATTGTCGGTCCTATTTTTCCCCCTTCAGTCAAAGGCGATCGATTCATTCTCGCAATCACGGATTACTTTTCAAAGTGGGCTGAAACGATTCCGCTTAGAGAAGCGATTCCGATTAGCCCGGGTCTTTGTTGTTCCGAAATCCTATCAGCTCACGTAGTTCGTCGATTCACTTCAATCGTTCATCGACGTCAATTGGACTCCTGTGGATCGGATAGTGACGTTCGTTGTCGCTCTTTAACACTGAACTGTTCGTGGAGACCTATAGGCAATTTTTGATTCATACAGATACCCCCTCCAAAGTGTTCCGGACTCGTTTCTTTTATAGAAGAGGCTGGAATACTTTGGATATGATTGGTCTAGCCTTCAGTCGGCGTAAGGACCTGTAGTTAGCTTCAACTCTTGGCTCCTTCGATTTTTGGTCTATTCGATGCTTTGACGAATAGCCGAAGTTCTTCCGGCGCTGCGTTTATCGCTTGGCCGTCGTCGGAGTCTCGAGTGTGCAGCTGATGAATTGAGTTTGGCTCGTGTCATTGAGTTGACTTTGAACTACCTCCGTCACATTGTCTTGACTTAGGGTTTCAGATCATCGTGTGTTGACTTTTTGTCGCAACGCGTTTGACTGGCGTTGACCTAGGGTTACGCGTTGACCGGCGTTGACCTTAGGGTTTCGAATCGTCGAACGTTGACTTTGGTTGCAACGCATTGACTGGCGTTGACCTAGGGTTACGTGTTGACCCTTAGGGTTTCGAATCGTCAAACGTTGACTTTTTGTCACAACGCGTTGACTGGCGTTGACCTAAGGTTACGCGTTGACCGGCGTTGACCCTAGGGTTTCGAATCGCCATTAACACAGTTTATACTCGTACGTTTGCTGGAGTATACACAGTTTAAGCTCTTAAGGTATTGGAGCAAGGCGGTCCTAAGTTTCGGGGTTGCAGGACCATTTAATGTTGTTGGATAATCGAGCCACGAGACCAACTAGCAAAGCTGATGCATCAATGATTCGCACTTATAGAATTTTTGGCAAATTCTCAGCCATTAACGGGTTTGATGAGCCTTTACTGACTACCGTTTGAGTCGGGCTAGCATGCAGATTGTTTAGATCCGTTCTGCACATAACGTTATGCTAAAAGAGTTAACTCTTTTAGTGCTACGACATTGAATACGTAGACTTCGTCTTTCTCACGGGAATAGACTACCCGGCAACGCGTGTTAGGCACTGACTATTACCGTTTGAATCGGGCTAGCATGTGAATTATTAAAACCCGTTTCACATGTAACGTTATGCTAAGAGAGTTGCTTCTCTTAGACTTAATGCTATGATTTTGAATACATAGACTTCGCCATTGTTACGGGAATAAGCTACCCGGCAACACATGTTAGGTGTTGACTCATCCCTACTTAGGCTTCAGGATAAAATTCCCCAAGTTTAGACCTTGGTGTCTTTTTCAATCGGTGAAAGACTAAACCGGCAACGCTTGTTAGGCATAGGCTTATCTCTATTTAGGAGTCGAGATAAAATTCCCCGTGCGTGTGAGGCACGGATTATGGTGTTAACATTGTGTCTTTTCTAAGA
>NC_033797.1:114271242-114347423 GCF_001876935.1 Asparagus officinalis
GAAAGAACCTTTACGCCAAGAGGCCCAAAACCCGAGGCAGTCTCGATTCAATCATCCGATTGGGAGAGACAAACCGGGAAAGGCAAGCTCTCCGCCCCATTTTGACATCATGGCGCAGTTAGCTAATATACCAGCCAGGATAACCCTATATGAATTATTGCGTCTATCAAAAGACACAAGGAAAGCATTGCAGGAAGCCTTGAATGACTCTGAAGCTTTCTTGACTCGAATCAAGCCGTCTCCTGGAGAAGCGGGGCCGTCAGTTCAACATTGTAATCTAGCGGCGCACCATTTTCCCTGCATTTCCTTCACCAAAGAAGACATGCAGACGAAAAATTCCAAGCATGATCGGCCTCTGTATTTCACCGGCCACATTGGCTCCAGCGTTGTCAACCGGATCCAAGTCGATCCGGGTTCCGCTGTCAGTATCATGCCATTCCGATTGATGCATAATCTCGGAATACCGGCAAGTAAACTAGCATCCACGGGCACTACGATCTACGGATTCAACACCAGTGGGTCCAGACCTTTGGGAAAGATTCGGATAAAGTGCCAGATCGGGGATTTAAAGTCGGAAGTTACTTGTTACGTGATCGACGCGGAAACATCCTACAACTTACTGTTGGGTCGACCTTGGATCCACGGTAATCTGATAGTCCCGTCAACTCTTCATCAGTGCCTCAGGGGATTTAAAATCAGAAGTTACTTGCTATGTAATTGATGCAGAAACGTCCTATAACTTACTGTTGGGTCGACCTTGGATCCACGGTAATCTGATAGTCCCGTCAACTCTTCATCAGTGCCTCAAGTATGTGGACACAAATAATGAAGTCAAGACGGTGGTCGCGGATAAGCAACCGTTTAAGGGATTGGAGAACTATTTCACCGATTCCCTTCTTTACGGCGCTGAATCCGATACTGAATCACCGGCCCAAGGAACGGACAGCGGAGATGAAGCTGATACCGAAGCTGGGTTTGATTATGATGGCGGTTTTGTACTTAATGACATTGTACCCATTGTAATCAATCTTGACGATGATAAATCATCGGAAAGTAGTTGTAATTGGCAACTTGCCGAAGAACTGTCAATAAACGATGATTTAGAGTACTCTATGTGTCTGGATGATATTACTAAAGAATTGTATGATAACCCTGAATTGTATATGCCACTTCAATCATTTTGCATGACGAACAAGCAGGTACAAGATCCATGCGGAACGACGCTTGTCATCCCCGCAGGGACAGGGTGTGGAAAGGAAGTCGTCTACGGTAAAGGAAGAGAAGCTCCGATACCCGACCACTTCTTGGAAGAGGAAGACGATGATGATAAACCTGCTCCTCACCTATTTAGGTATGACGCGAAAGCGCGCGATCTAATGGAGAAGTATGGATATGACTTCACACGCGGAGAAGGTCTTTGCTTTGGTCGAGGTCCACGAGTTCCACCTCGAATGGCCTATGTACCAAAAGGAAAACCTGACGACTATTATCGCTATAAGAGAGGTCTAGGTTATGTCTCCTCATCTGACGACGAGTGTTGCTGGCAAATCATCGATCAAATTGCTAACAAAGCTAGAAATGGATACTCTTCTGATTCTTCAGCTTGGGATTCCGACACTAGTATCGGTGAAATGTTTAAAAAATTAATGTCAAACATGGTTACGGTCGATCCTGCCATAATAGAGGAAGACGATCAGATGCCGACTTGGGAAGACCCTTGGGTTCATCACTTGAATATGCAGTACGGTGATAGGTTTGAGCAAAGGGAGCCTCCTACCGAAGATCAAGTACTTCAAGTGAATATGGGTAGTGAAGATAATCCGAAACCTATATTCATTAGCGATAGCCTCCCGCCGGAAGAGAAAGAAGAGTTAATCTCTCTTATCAGGGAGTACATCGATGTGTTCGCCTGGAATTACGAAGATATGCCAGGACTCGACCCAAACGTAGCAGTACATCGTCTCAATATTAAGCCGGATGTCAAGCCTATCAAACAGCAACAAAGACGGTTTCGTCCGCAAATGATGGAGGCAATCGAGGCCGAAGTCAAAAAGCTTATCGATTCGGGTTTCGTCAGGGAAGAGCAACATCCCGAATGACTTGCCAATATCGTCCCAGTCCTTAAGAAGAATGGGAAAATCAGAATTTGTATCGATTTTAGAGACCTGAACACTGCATGTCCCAAAGACGATTTCCCTCTTCCCATCACGGACGTTATTATTGACAATACGTGCGGATTCGAGAGAATGTCTTTTATGGACGGGTTCTCTGGTTATAATCAGATAAAGATGCATCCAGATGATGAAAAGCATACCGCGTTTAGAACACCTCTTGGTGTTTTCTGCTACACAGTTATGCCCTTCGGCTTAAAGAACGCAGGTGCCACATATCAAAGAGCCATGTCGAAGATTTTTCAGGAGCATCTCCGAAAGACTGTCGAATTCTACGTAGATGATTTGGTCGTGAAAAGTCGTGATAAGAAAGATCACATTAAGGACTTGAAGACCATGTTCGACTTGATGCGAACCCATCAGTTAAAGATGAATCCTACCAAGTCATTCCTCGGAATGTCCAGTGGCAAGTTTCTTGGATTCGTCGTCACTACCAAGGGTATTCACATCGATCCTGACAAAGTGAAGGCGATTAACGAATTGCAACCTCCGAGAAACCTTAAGGAGCTCAGAGGACTACAAGGACGGTTGGCTTATATCCGTCGGTTCATTTCGAATCTCTCGGGAAAATGCCAACCATTCTCCAAGCTCACGAAGAAGGGCGTATCATTCGTATGGGACGACGCTTGTCAAAAAGGGTTCGAGAGTATTAAAGAATATCTCTCAAAACCCCCTGTACTCGTTGCACCGAAATCGGGCAAACCGTTCTTGATTTATGTCAAGGCAACGAGCCACTCATTAAGTGCACTACTTGCACAAGATGACAATAACGGTCACGAACAGGCAGTATATTACCTGAGCCGGACCTTGGTAGGTGCCGAATCTCGATATCCGATGATTGAAAGGGAGTGTCTCGCCTTAGTTTTCGCCATCCAAAAAATGCGACACTACTTGGTAGGACAAACTATCTACGTTATCTCCAATGTTAACCCAGTCAGAATATTCATGACGCAGCCTGCTTTCATGAATTGTTGCGTCACGAACCATCGTTGGCCAGAAATATCCCATCCTCCTGATGCGATCATACAGTTTAGGACCGGGCTGATGCGCACCACATTCTCCTTCGTGTGCTTCCTTAAGAACTTCCTTTGCTTCTCTGTTCGAAAGGCATCGGAGTAAAAGACCGTCGTACCCTCTACGGTATAATGTACGGGTCTCGGTATTGTAGAAGAATCTCGGAGCTCTTCGACGGATTGATTCCTTTTCTTTTACGTCTTCTGGCAGAATACCATACTGGACGTAGTCAATGATGGGAAAACGCCAATCTCGGGACTCAGACCCAATTTGAGTTGAATTCACCTCTTTGGCGTTCACGTTTCTATCCTCTTCTTCTTCGGTCTCCATACTGTATATGGGTACGCAGAGTTGATGCGTCCTCACTGTGACCAACAGTTCAGTTTCGGGAGGCTGTGCAAGTGATACTGCTAGTGCTGCCAATGCATCTGCATAAGCGTTCTGGAGACGAGGGATATATTCGATGAAGAATTCTTCAAAAGATTCCGCCATCTTGATGGCTTCCTGGTGGTATGGGATCAGGTCTTGGTTCCTGACTTCATACTCTCCACGGACCTGGTTGACTATCAATTGAGAATCCCCAAAAACTTCGACGGGATCAGGTCTTGATTCCTGACTTCATACTCACCGCGAACTTGGTTGACAATCAATTGCGAATCTCCAAAAGCTTCGAGATATTCGACCCCCAGCTCTTTGGCGAAACTGAGTCCAATGAGAAGCGCGTTGTATTCGGCAACATTATTGGAGCACGGACTAGTCAACGAATAAGCCCGAGGCATCACGTGCTTTCCAGGGGAGATTAAGACAACTCCAACTCCAGAGGAAACTGTAGGACATCCCGGGGTTATTACTCTATTAACTGCCCTTGAGGCACCATCGAAGTATAATTGCCATACTTGTTGGTGTGATGTGGTGTTAACCTCGTGGGTTTCATCCGGCAAGTCATCATATACTTCTGCCGTATCTGTGGTCGGGTTTGCCGCCAAAAGGTCACAAATCGCCTGTCCTTTTATCGACTTCTGCTGCTTGAAGTGCAAATCGTATTGGGACAAGAGAAGGGCCCACTTCGCTAGCCGCCAATTCATAGAGGCCGGTTGCGTCATAAACACCCGTACTGGATTAACGTTGGAGATAACGTAGATCGTCTGTCCAACTAAGTAATGCCGCATCTTTTGCATTGCGAACACCAATGCGAGGCATTCTTTCTCAATCATCGGATATCGAGTTGGGGGAATCGAGAGGGGATTTTGACTGTGGTCCTAACTGTAAGAAGGTTTGACCAAGTGGGTGTTTTGAGACAATCCTAACTGTAGGAAGGTTTGATCGCTCAATTTGTGGACCTCTCGTTCATTGGGGGAATCGAGAGGGGATTTTGACTGTGGTCCTAACTGTAAGAAGGTTTGACCAAGTGGGTGTTTTGAGACAATCCTAACTGTAGGAAGGTTTGATCGCTCAATTTGTGGACCTCTCGTTCATTGGGGGAATCGAGAGGGGATTTTGACTGTGGTCCTAACTGTAAGAAGGTTTGACCAAGTGGGTGTTTTGAGACAATCCTAACTGTAGGAAGGTTTGATCGCTCAATTTGTGGACCTCTCGTTCATTGGGGGAATCGAGAGGGGATTTTGACTGTGGTCCTAACTGTAAGAAGGTTTGACCAAGTGGGTGTTTTGAGACAATCCTAACTGTAGGAAGGTTTGATCGCTCAATTTGTGGACCTCTCGTTCATTGGGGGAATCGAGAGGGGATTTTGACTGTGGTCCTAACTGTAAGAAGGTTTGACCAAGTGGGTGTTTTGAGACAATCCTAACTGTAGGAAGGTTTGATCGCTCAATTTGTGGACCTCTCGTTCATTGGGGGAATCGAGAGGGGATTTTGACTGTGGTCCTAACTGTAAGAAGGTTTGACCAAGTGGGTGTTTTGAGACAATCCTAACTGTAGGAAGGTTTGATCGCTCAATTTGTGGACCTCTCGTTCATTGGGGGAATCGAGAGGGGATTTTGACTGTGGTCCTAACTGTAAGAAGGTTTGACCAAGTGGGTGTTTTGAGACAATCCTAACTGTAGGAAGGTTTGATCGCTCAATTTGTGGACCTCTCGTTCATTGGGGGAATCGAGAGGGGATTTTGACTGTGGTCCTAACTGTAAGAAGGTTTGACCAAGTGGGTGTTTTGAGACAATCCTAACTGTAGGAAGGTTTGATCGCTCAATTTGTGGACCTCTCGTTCATTGGGGGAATCGAGAGGGGATTTTGACTGTGGTCCTAACTGTAAGAAGGTTTGACCAAGTGGGTGTTTTGAGACAATCCTAACTGTAGGAAGGTTTGATCGCTCAATTTGTGGACCTCTCGTTCATTGGGGGAATCGAGAGGGGATTTTGACTGTGGTCCTAACTGTAAGAAGGTTTGACCAAGTGGGTGTTTTGAGACAATCCTAACTGTAGGAAGGTTTGATCGCTCAATTTGTGGACCTCTCGTTCATTGGGGGAATCGAGAGGGGATTTTGACTGTGGTCCTAACTGTAAGAAGGTTTGACCAAGTGGGTGTTTTGAGACAATCCTAACTGTAGGAAGGTTTGATCGCTCAATTTGTGGACCTCTCGTTCATTGGGGGAATCGAGAGGGGATTTTGACTGTGGTCCTAACTGTAAGAAGGTTTGACCAAGTGGGTGTTTTGAGACAATCCTAACTGTAGGAAGGTTTGATCGCTCAATTTGTGGACCTCTCGTTCATTGGGGGAATCGAGAGGGGATTTTGACTGTGGTCCTAACTGTAAGAAGGTTTGACCAAGTGGGTGTTTTGAGACAATCCTAACTGTAGGAAGGTTTGATCGCTCAATTTGTGGACCTCTCGTTCATTGGGGGAATCGAGAGGGGATTTTGACTGTGGTCCTAACTGTAAGAAGGTTTGACCAAGTGGGTGTTTTGAGACAATCCTAACTGTAGGAAGGTTTGATCGCTCAATTTGTGGACCTCTCGTTCATTGGGGGAATCGAGAGGGGATTTTGACTGTGGTCCTAACTGTAAGAAGGTTTGACCAAGTGGGTGTTTTGAGACAATCCTAACTGTAGGAAGGTTTGATCGCTCAATTTGTGGACCTCTCGTTCATTGGGGGAATCGAGAGGGGATTTTGACTGTGGTCCTAACTGTAAGAAGGTTTGACCAAGTGGGTGTTTTGAGACAATCCTAACTGTAGGAAGGTTTGATCGCTCAATTTGTGGACCTCTCGTTCATTGGGGGAATCGAGAGGGGATTTTGACTGTGGTCCTAACTGTAAGAAGGTTTGACCAAGTGGGTGTTTTGAGACAATCCTAACTGTAGGAAGGTTTGATCGCTCAATTTGTGGACCTCTCGTTCATTGGGGGAATCGAGAGGGGATTTTGACTGTGGTCCTAACTGTAAGAAGGTTTGACCAAGTGGGTACTTTACGTCCAGACTCTAACAGAGAGAGTGTTGAGTGCATAGACATGGTGAGAATGGGAGTTCTTATTCATTACATTGCTGTGGTTTTGGGAACTTCCCGTTACATAAATCGTCCACCCCCAGTTTCCTCTGCGGAACTGGTTCGGACATTATTATCAGTTAACTAACCGGGTTATCCTTAAGAATATTAGCTTAATATTCTCCAGGAACTTCCCGTCAAAAGTGGGGAAACAGTTTAGACTCATATACCTATTGGAGTATCAGGGAGTAGTTTAACCTCTTATACCGGTCGGAGGATTGAGAAACAGTTTATACTCGTATACTCTTTGGAGTTTTAGGAAGCAGTTTATACTCTTATACCGGTCGGAGTTTTGCCATTCTCAATTGGCTTACCTCAGCGTTATGACGCCGGCTTCAACCAAGGTCTGAATGCTATTCTTGAGAGCAAAGCAATCCTTGGTGGGATGAACGACCCTCCTGTGGTATGCACAGTACTTTGGGTCCGTAGTGTTGTCAGCTTCCTCCTGATTTGTGATAGGTGGTAGCTTGATCTTGTTACCTTCAAGGAGGGATTCGAAGATGGCTGGAACGTCTTCGTCCTTGAAGGAATACTCTCTTTGGAGTCTCGGACCCGAAGTCTTTTGCTGCCTTCGGGATTGCTGTTGTGACGCTTGATTAGCACCACCAGTAGCTGCAGGTGTTTTGCCCTTACCACGAGAGGCGAAATTTGAGTCCAGCGGATTAACCGTCGGTTGGTTCCTCTCGGCCTTCTTCCTTCGGAGGAAACGTTCGGCTTGTTCACCGCGCACCTTCAGATCCTTCCAAGTGTCAGACGGTGCTGTTCCCATTGCTTCCAACACGTCCAACGCAAGGTTGTTGTGGCAAGTTTGGAGGATGAATTCCTCTGTGATCGGGTCCCGGCAATTCATCGCCTTGTTCCGGAACCTTTTGACGAAGGTATCGACTAACTCTCCGTCCTTCTGCTTCTCATCGAGCAACGATCCGATAGATATCTCGGTGTCGTCGTCGAAGAAGTTGGCCAGGAACTTGGTCTCCATGTCATCCCAGCTGTTCACGCTGCCTGGCTTGAGGCGGCGATACCAATCGAAGGCGGCTCCGCGAAGAGTGCCAACGAATGACCGCACCATCAGAGGCTCATTACCAGAGATCACCCCCAAGTGCGATTTGAAGTAAATCAAATGCTGGGTAGGTGAACCCATCCCATTAACCGGCGTGAAGTTAATTAGATTAAACTTCGCCGGATATGGGATCGATTCCCATTCTCTTGGGTATGGGCAAGGAATGCCTGTTTTCTTCGTCTCTTGAGCGGAGATCAATGTGTTGATTTTGCTCTCGAGGTTCTTGATCTTCAGACTTTCGCCGGTGTCTTCGTTGGCATTCTCATTACCACCCCCTGCATTGACAGGATGATCATTGGTATTCTGAGCATTTGTATCCTCATCTTCCAGATTAACCGGGTTACGACGATTCTGCTCGCCTTGTTGGTTCGCCAATGCTTGGATTTGTTGGTCATGCATTTCTCTCATCTGCTGCATGGCCATCTCCATCTCAAACTTGAAACTTTCTTTCTGCTTAGCCAAAGCGTCTTCAAGCATCTTGGCCATCTGCTCCGCACTTATCATAAGTGCCTCGCGGGGTTGTCCCTCGCTGGATACCGTATTATCTGATGCGACTGCGGAGCCGGCATCAGATTCTTCATCTTCTGAAGGGCGTCTTGTCCGAACCCTACCATAGGTTGCTCGTTCGATGGTTCCGGACTGCAGACGGGTTCTAGGTCGGGAGGCTCTCAGAATCGACTCGAAATCATCTCGTGCCGATGTCCCTTTACTAGTCATGTTGGTGGTGACCCTCAGAAATTCTCCGTCTTCAATCACCCTTCTTCTTCGTTGGAAGCGCCTAGGCCTTGGTTTTGGCGTTTCCGCACTGAGTCTTTCAAAAACTGAAACTCTTTCGGGGACCGCCTTAATGCAATTGCATTCCGACAATACCGCCCGAATGAGTTTGGAACAGGGACATTGAATTTCCCGTTCTCGGGGACTCCTCTTCCTGGTTCTATTCGTACCCCCAGCACGATAGTACAACTCGTCATTTTGACAGTCAGAGTAACCTATTATCAGATGATAATGTTTCCATCTGAGGGTGAGTTGCCTTCTTTGGGCTCTCAAAAGTTACACGCCTAGCAACGTGCCTTCGTGGGCGCGAGTCTTCAGAGTGCTCTTGGACTTCGATGCGCAAGTTGGCGCGCGCAGCTGCCTTGAGCTCTTTGTCATACTGGAGGTGACGACGACCCCCAGTGTGTTGAGTCGTTCTGGGCTTCCTCATCGGGCCCAAACGCTCGTGAACTGGAGCTTTGCCTCTCTTGTCGGGAACTGGACCGAGGCGCTCCAAAACTGGCTTCTTCTTGAGGGATGACTCTGCATGATCTCCCGGAGAAGTTATTGGAACTAACGGCGACTTTGGTTGATTCGCCGGAGTTTGACCTTGCTTAGAAGGCTGCACTGGTTGCTTTTTGGCCTGATTCGCCACTTCAGACTTAGGCTTCCAGACTTGGCGGGTTAATGGTGGCTTCTTCTCCACCTCCTTTTGCAGCTTTCTACGGGCTTCCTGAGCTTGAGCCCGTGCCTGCGCTGACATCGCGCGGCGCTTGTGAATGCGCTCCTCGAGCGTCGAACGGTTCCGTTTGACGCGGACCCATTCTTTCTTTGGCAGCTTGGAAGAGTCGCCGTTCATTGGTGGTTGAGGCTGTTTGCCTCTTCTGTTCTTCAACTCCGCGTGGTAGCGGAATCCGTCCGTAGACTCCATCGCCTTAGCGAATTGCCGCGCGAGGCGTTGACGACGCCTCTGGCGGGCTCTCTTTGAGAGAGTCACAACGCCCTGAACAGTAGAGGCGTTGGCGGGAGTTGGGTTGACCTGATTGGAGGTCGGTGGAACTTCATTTGACGCAACTTCGGCGTCAGTTGGGTTGAGAGCTTCGTGGGCTTCCCGAGCAGCTTCAAACCAACGAGCTTTTCTCCCGGAGGAGAACTTCTTGGACTTGCGGGGGGAGATAGAGCCGGACGAGGACACGTACTCCTCGAACTTGGCTTGGTCGAACTCGTACTCGACCTCCTCCACGACCGGGATTACAATCCGCGGCTGCGACGCATCGATCTCGTTGGCGAGATCGTCGGCTCCCACTGTGGTCGCCAGATTGTTCGCGTGGAAAACTGTTTTCTTTTTCATTGATATGATTGTCATCTTGGGTTACAAAGATCCGGTCTTTTATAGATCCGGTTACAACTAAATCAAAGAAAATAAAGAAAAATTACAACTCTCCTCTGTGAACAAATCACGAGCTCCTGTTTTGCGGTCGCTCGCTTTGGTGGGTTCTTTGCCTGCGCCGGGGTTAATCCGTGGACCACCGCGCGATCTAGATCCGGTCGGATCTACACGAGTATGCGGGTATTATTCCACGAAGGGAATAATAGCCGGGAGGGATTAATCCACCAAGGGAATAATCGCTCAGATCTCGAGATCTAAGACCAAGCTTAGATCTGGAGTGTAGTCTCGTGTAGATCTCAGATCTGTTCTTTCTTCCTCTCGAGATCCTGCCTTTTCTGACGTGGATGGTCGCCGAGGATCAGATCTGAATGTGCAAGTCTTCTGGTCTTCAAGCTCCGAGTTCACTCTTCAATCCGGCAGAGTTTAACAAAAGGGGGCCTATTTATAGGCTACCCTCACTGTGCCTTGGGCACAGTGCAGCCGGCCACCTTGAGGTGGCTCGGCTCTGGGCCGGCCACCTCAAGGTGGCTCGGCCACCGAGCCACCTCAGGGTGGCTCGGCAAAGGCCGAGCCACCTTGAGGTGGCTCGGCTTTGGCCGAGCCCCCGCGGGCGGTGTTTTCCGATTTTGCCGAGTTGTGTCCGTTTTCCGGTTTTGTCCGTGATTCGGTTGATCCAGACTCTGATTTGTTGATCTGATTTGGCAGTGAGTCGGATTCCTTATTTGGCAGTAAATCCACTTCTGAGTTCGAGTCCGAAACTGATCTTGATTCGATCGTGATTCGACCGAGTCTGTTCCCGGTTGGATGACTCGTTGATTCTTTAACACTTGGCTTGATTCCAAACGCGTATGGGTGGATTCCGTCGCTTGCGTGCGATTCGTCGATCTCGTCGCCTCGTTGGTTTGTCGGTTTGTGCCGAGCTATGCTAGGGGACCTATAAGCAATTTTATATGCCTACAATTGTATTTGAGATTCAGTTCAGACTCAGAGATATGTCTATTTTATTCCAGTTGGGCTCATTATTGATTTTTCTTATGCTTCTTCTGTGTATATCCAGTGTTGTCCTATTTCTATTTTTACCTGTCTGTACCTTCACCTATTTATTGTTTTCACTAGAGAGATAGTGATTGTGATGGTGAAATTTGTCATAGCATGGTGGTTGGTACTTAGTAGGTTTGACAATCCGGGTTTTACCTGGGACTGCAGCCTTGTGTGAACCCTGGGGCGTCACAGTGATATACACTTGCAGATAGATACCGGATGCACATTGATCTTAAAGAATATGCGGGATGTTCTCAATTTGTGGCTCAATTTGATTTTGGGTCTTACTTTGGATCGAATAGGATATGAAATTCAATTTGGTGAAGGAAAATATAAGATCACCAAAGGCTCTCTTGTGGTGGCTAGAGGAAGCGTATGTTGTAGTTTATACAAGACTCAAGAGAAGGCTTCATATGATTCTTTGAGTGTGACTATAGACGGGGACACTTTCGATTTGTGGCATAGGAGGTTCGGACACATGAGCGAGTAGGTGTTGCAGATATTAGCAAAGAAGTCTCTCATTTCCTTTGTCAAAGGTTAGTTACTCACCCCTTGTGATTATTGTTTATTTGACAAACAACATAGAGTTTTTTAGTAAGCCTTCTAAAAGAAAAGATAATATCCTAGATTTGATTTATTTTGATGTTTGTGGTCCTATTGAGGTGGAGTCCTTGGGTGGCAATAAGTATTTTGTCACATTTATTAATCATGCATCACAGAAGATATGAGTCTTCTTGTTGAGGACAAAGGATCAGATGTTTTTAGTCTTCTAGCAGTTTTATGCCATGGTGGAGAGGCAAATAAGAAATAAGTTGAAGTGTTTGCGTACCGATAATGGAGGAGAGTACACTTCCATTGAGTTTAGAGATTATTGTTCCACGCATGGTATTCGGTATCAGAGGTCAGAGCCCAGCACACTGCAGCATAATGGAGTTGCAGAGAGGTATAACAGGACCATTGTAGAGAAAGTCAGATGCATGTTGAAGATGACGAAATTACCTAAGAGCTTCTGGGCTGAAGTTGTTTGCCCTGCATGATACATAATCAACATGTCTCCTTCAGTTCCTTTGGGTTTTGATATTCCAAAGAGACTTTGGTCCGGAAAAGATATTTCTTATTCTCACCTGAAGGTGTTTGGTTGCAAGGCGTTTGCACACATTCCAAATGAGAAGAGACAGAAGCTTAAGGATAGAGTGGTTCCTTGTATCTTTCTTGGTTATGGAGAAGATGAGTTCGGCTACAAACTATGGGATCCAAAAAAGAGACAAATTATCAGATGAGCAGATATGGTTTTTTAGGAGGATCGAACTATTGAAGATCTCGAGAGAGCAGAGTAGTCAGAGAGTATTGCTAGTGAGATTCTAGATATAACGCCCGTTTCGTCTCTAGTACAGTTGCATCCTATAGATATAGAGCAGGTGCATGATAATGATGTTGATGATGATGGTCAGATGCTAGATCAGGGAGATGGTGATCAGGATCATGAGCAGGAGGCTCCTTAGCAGGGGGAGCATCACCAGCAACAGGAGTTTGCAGAGCCATAACTTAGGAGATCAGCTAGAGAGCATCAACCATCCATAATATATCCTCTTATGAAGTATTTTTTGCTGACAGAAGAGGGAGAGACAGAAAGCTTTCAGGAGGCATATACTCATAAATACAAGGACATATAGTTCCAGGCTATGAAGGAAGAGATGAAGTCTCTTGAGAAGAACGATACTTATGAGTTGGTGGATTTGCCGAAGGACAGAAAATCTTTGAAGAACAACTGGGTGATCAATCTAAAGAAGGATGGCTACAAAGAGATTCAGAAAACACAAAGCTAGATTAGTGGTGAAATACTTTGGTCAGAAAAAGGGCAATAATTTTGATGAGATTTTTTCACTGGTTGTAAAGATGACGTCCATTAGAATAATCTTGGGGTTAGCGGCTAGTTTAGACCTCAAGATTGAGTAGCTTGATGTGAAGATTGCATTCCTTCATGATGATTTGGAGGAGGAGATCTACATGGAGCAGCCAGAGGGTTTTGAAGTGAAGGGAAAAGAACACATGATTTACAGGTTGAAGAAGAGTCTCTATGATTTGAAGTAGGCACCCAGGCAGTGGTACAAGAAATTTGATTCTTTCATGTTGAGTCATTGCTACCAGAGGAGAGTTGCAGATTCATGTGTATATTTTAGAAGATTTTTAGATTCTAGCTTCATTGTCCTTTTGCTTTATGTGGACGATATGTTGATTGTTGGTCAAGACAGTCAGATAATCAGTGGGCTGAATAAGAAGTTATTTAAATCTTTTGACATGAAGGATTTGGGCTCGGCATAACAGATTTTTGGTATGGATATTGCTCGTGGCAGGAAAGCCAGGAAGTTGTGGTTATCACAAGAGAAATATGTTAAATGACTACTTAATAGATTCAACATGAAATATGCCAAGTCAGTCAGTACTCCTCTTGTAGGTCATTTAAAGCTTAGTAAAAAAGTTTTGTCCAACTACAAATGAGGAAAAGAATGAGATGAAAAATATTCCTTACTCTTCAGCTATAGGGAGTTTGATGTATGCCATGGTTTTCACTCGGTCAGATATAGCTCATGCAGTTGGCGTTGTGAGCTTGTTTCTTTCTAATCCAGGGAAAGTTCACTGGGAGGGTGTAAAGTGGATCTTAAAATATTTAAAAGACAGTTCCAGATTGTGTTTGAGTTTTGGAGGTTCGAAGGCAGTATTATATGGTTTTGCAGATGCATATATGTCAGGTGATCTCGATCATAGGAAATCTACCTCAGGTTTGTTCACTTTTGCAGGGAGAGCAGTATTTTGGCAATTCAGATTGTAGAAATGTATTGCTTTATCTACAACAGAGGCGAAATATATTACAGCTACAGAAGCTGGTAAAGAGATGATTTGGTTGAGAAGATTTCTACAAGAGTTAGGCTTGCAGCAGGAAAATTATCATATCTTCATTGATAATCAAAGTGCTTTTAATTTGAGTAAGAATTCTACATTCCACTCCAGGATGAAACACATTAATGTGAGATATCATTAGCTTAGAGAAGTCGTTGAGAATGAGGAGCTAAAGCTACAGAAGATTGTTTGCGTCAGAAATTAGTTTATTTATTGAACTCATTACAACTCGTTTATCGAATACAATGAATTTTGAGAAACAAATCATTTTATAAGACTTCTTGTTACAAACAAACAACTTCTTAGAAACACACGCAAGATCGTTTTGGATCGCTACTTGCTGGGATCTTTGCCTGTGCCGGGGGTACATTAGCCCATGGACCACCGAATCATAGATTTAGATTGAACCATGAAGGCTATTTGGAAATTCTTGTTTCGTTTAGAAGTAAGAAAAGAAGTGAATATCTTATCAAGGTAAGATGGATACTCTTCTTAAGATCAAGTTAAAACTTAGATCTCAAGGAATCACAAGAACTCTGAAAAAGGCTTGCACGTGATGAAGACTCTCTCTTTCTTGCTTGGAATTTCCCAAATTGCTCAAATCTCTCTACTTACTCTGCTCAAAAATACTCCCCCACGTTCACACATGATCTCTGATAGTTATGGAACCATGTGGAGTGCACAAATCTCAAAAAAACCATCGTTCAGTTCATCTTAGCTTCTGAGACAGCTACAAGTGTCTCGGAAGTTGTAGTCTTCCTCATAGCTTCCGAGATAGTTGCAACTGTCTCAAAAACTTTATGTTTCCTTCACGATTTTGAGATAGTTGTATGTATCTCGGAAGCTGCAATCTTCCTCGTAGTTTTCAAGACACTTGTAATTGTCTCGAAAATTGTGAATTCCTCTTATGCTTTTGAGACATGTTTTGCACGTTAAAATTTGCATGATGCACTTCTTATGTATTCTTTAGTTGATCTTTATCTTTGAATGATTCCCTGCAACTTAGATGATGACTTTTATCACCTTTTCTCTATCTTGAGCTATGTATGATAATCTATAGGCAATTTCTAACGTCTACAAATACCCGTTCCAAAGTATTTTAGCCTTAATCTTTTATAGAGAAGTCTGGAATACTTTGGATATGATACACTCTTACTTTGATTCGTTGACTTCTCCATATTTCAGTCTATCTAGTTTTTGTTGTATAGCTGAAGTTTTCCCGATGCTATATTTATCGCTTGACCGTTGTCGAAATCTTGAACTGAAGCTGTTGTGCTGAATGCTGAATTTAGCTCGTGCCATTGAATTGACGATGAACTACTCATCCTATTCGGAAGTTTGTATCTGAATTATGATTGAACTCTCAGGGATTATCCTTCAACTTGGAATTGATCTGCGCCTTGTTTTGGCAAAGTTATCGACGCTTTTACTAGTGTTGACCTTCATTGCGATAGAAGCGCAGTTTATACTCATACGTTAAGTGAAGTCTACACATTTTAGGCTCTTTAGGCGTTGGAACATGGAGAATCAGTTTATACTCATATACTCCTTAGAGTTTTTGGGAAACAGTTTAACCTCGTGTACCCGTTAGGAGGTTCAAGGAGATGTAATTTATACTCATATACTCATCGAAGTATTCAAATGTGCTGAAAATGGATCGAGAATGCTTCACGAATGCAACCGACAACACATCGGGTTAGCCCTTCTTCCGAGACAGTTGTAACTGTCTCGGAAGCGTGTTGGGTTAATCCTTCTTCTGTGATAATTATAACTGTCTCAAAAACATGTCGGGTTGGCCCTTCTTCCAAGATAGTTGTAACTGTCTCAGAAGCACGAGACAGTCACGACTACCTCAAAAGTGCGAGATAGTCACGACTGTCTCGGAAGCGGGCATACGAGAAGTTTCTAGTGGCCTATAAAACCCGATACTTGGAGCTTTTCTTCTATGTTTAGCTGTCTCCTCTGAGTTCAAAACCTCTTCGAATCCCTTTTCAAGAGTTCTTAAATCCATTCTCACTCCCTTTTGTTCAGATTTGGTTGAATTTCATCAAAGTGGATCTAGGTTTTTTGCTCTTTCTTCGAAGGTTTTATCTTCTCATTTGCTTCTCTTTTTGTTAAGCTTTTGTCTTCTTTAATTATTGGCAAAACCGAGCTATTGGATCATATCTTGGGTGTTTTCTTTCATGATTTTGTTTGATTTTAACCCCAAAACCCTAACTTTCTATAGAAATTTTAGTCAAAAATCATATTTTATCATGTCTCCCAAGAGATCCCGCATCCCGAGGGGTAGATTTGCCTTTCGTGCAGTAGAGAAAGTGGATCCTGCTGTCACTTCTTATGGGGTACATCTTCTCAACTTTTATTGATTTCAATTTAATATTTTGTAAATTCTGCGTGTAGGTCCTCGTTTTCCATCCTGTGAGAAGCATTCGGGAAGAGCCGGTATCCTCCTTCATGGGGATCGATGCTAAAAGATGCTGTTTTGTTTGGACAAAACACGTCTAAAGGTAAAGGGACGATTTTATATTGTTCTGCATTTGAAAAAGCCGGATATGTCGTCGTAGTTTTCGTATATGATGATGTATATCGCCTTTTGTGTGTGTAACAATTGAAATTGTCTCGCCTACTGCAAGGTGGTGATTCTATCTCGTGTATTCACGAGATGAATTCTACCCCTTACTTTAGCTTTAGAATGTCCTTTTTTGAATGAATTTCAACCAAATATATATTTCCTCTTCTTTTCAGTACATTTTCCTTCAATGACCTTCCCTGATAGAGAGGTCACTGGTTAGAGTAGCGCTACACACTCTCATTATGAAGGGGTTCCTCTGATTGGAGAGGCCCCTTAATTTGGCTTTGACTGTTCGGAGGACGTCTCTGAGCTTGTACAATAAGAAGATCATCGTATTCTACATCGTCTGATTACCGACGCGCCTCTGATTTGGGACCAAGATCCTACTCAGCCTCTGAGGAAGCCATAATATTCGTTCGGAGACTCCGTAAAGGACCCGGAGAATCTTTCTTGTGAACCAGCACAATGGTTGTATGGGAGTGGTTCAGTATTCATGTATTTGCCATTAATTCCTCATCACCACTCTCTCCTGTGGTTTAGGAATTTAGCTATAGGCCATGAAATATTCTAGAGATTGGCCGAGGATCATGAACATGTCTATTGCGGGTTCATCGGGAAGGATGCTAATCCTCCAGGATCAAGTGACAGGACTTTTATAAGAGGGCTTCACCCCAGCGTTTTAGGTCAAGATAACTTACCTCAAAACGAGTTAATGCTCAAGGCTAGTACAGTGAAAGGTCATTTGGCTAGATTGGGAAGAGAGCTTCCAATCAAAAAATTTAGGTGTTACGGCTGGGTCCATTATTCTGGAGATAAGTGGTGGACAAGGATGACCAATTATGTGTTGAACCATTGGGGATGTGAATTAGGTAAAATAGGATTATTCGTTCCCATACGTGCCAGTATGCACAGGCTGCAGATTAATGTCGATTACTTTTTTACTTTGTTCGAGATTTATAATCCGGATACCAACACTTTTCTGACCAAGAATGGAGAATTAGGGCTCCCTCTTCACGAGATGATGAAGGTCTTAGGGCTGCCCATGGGTGATGTACCTTATCAGGAATTCTTTCCAACAATTCGTTAGCTAAATAGGATGAAAGAATAAGCTACTATGGCTTATGACATTCTATGGGAGTTGACGTGTCATTATTACACTGCTATGGCAGATATGGAAATTAAGGCTAAGAAGAAGTCTCCACAGATCAGCTTGAAGGAATTTGCCGACTATCTGTTCAAGAACCTGAAGAATCATTCAGGTCAAGCAGTATGTGAATTACCTCCTCTAACTCCATCAACATTTAATAGGCTATTGGAGAAGGCAAATGTTCAGACATATACTTCTCGCTCGAAAGATGGATTCTCCCATGGCACCAAATTTAGATCGTTTTTGTGGCAAGCTGGCACGAGGATTAATCCAATAACTCTTTTAGCCGGGTATTTGGCTATTTGGCTAAAGAAGTGTGTGGTACCTCATCAGCCTTCCAATGCGATGCTAATTGAGGTCTTATATCCAGCAGTTTAGTTAGTAACAGGTGGAAGGCTATCTCTACTTCTGGCAATGATCGCGGACATTCACTGTGGGCTCCGTCATTTAGCCACGACTTTTACACAAGAGGGAAAGAAGCCCTCCACTGAGATTCCGATTCGCAAGCTCAAACTACCGTATACTTATTTGATGACGTGATTGGTTCTTCATCGGCCAGACCTAATGTCAGCTCCCGAAGCCGTCAATCCAGATCTCCCTCTACTATAAATTTTAGAAGGATCTAGGTGGGTGGTTAAAAAATGGCTTGATGTGTCCTGGAAGTTCAAAGTTCATAAATGTTGGGAGTTTTTTTCGTGCTTCCTATGATTTTCCAGCACTTTTAATGACACTCTATTAGATATGGAAGATCTGAGGTAGGACCAGACCGTATTGGATGTCGGATGTTTCAGATGGTTAATGAACATCCGTCCTAGCTATCTAGTTTTCAGAGTGAAGGATGTTTGTAGCATTGAGTGATATTTACCATGCAGATTTGCTCGCCAGTTCGGCTATGACCAGCTCTACATAAGAAACCCGAACAAGCACCTCAGAGTTTGCGGGGGTCTTATTGACGGAGCAAGGGCTTGGTTTTGGAGCATAGTAAGCTGTACAACTGCTCAATTTGACCTTCCGTTGGTGGTGCCTCCCTTACAGATGACATTCTTATATTGTAAATGGCTTATATCTACCAACGTCATTACTAGGAAGAAGAAGATCTCAAAGTTAGAAGCTGAGGCTGCATCTCAACGTGCTACAGAGGTTGTCCGCAAAACTTTACTTTCACAAAAAGGAAAGAAGCCTGATGAGTCTTTGAGAAGAGGAAAGCAAATTGCTCATTCAGATGACAGTGAAGAGGAACTTCAGACTGACAAAGCGGAGACCTCTGAGGAAGAAGGTGAAGCTGATGTTAGGTCTGAGGATGAGGTTGAGGGTGTTGAGCCTAATATTGGTGATGAAGAGAGAGAGGTTGGTCTTCCTTCCTCTTTCTTCGAAAGAGGGTATGTAAACCCTTCCATTGCTCAGGACTCATCATGCTGATCCATCTCAATCAATAGATGCTCCAAAAAAAGTAGGGAGAGGGTTGTTATGACATATCCTAATTGGATGATAGTAGAAGTCCTTAGCGGAGATGAAGAAGAAGAAGACCCAACGCCCCTCACTTATAGAAAAAGGTCCCGATCTTCAACTCAGGCTCCAGCTCAAACCCAATTCTCACCAAGAGCTGAGTTACGCACCAAATATCGTTATGAGAGCTCTAAGACTCAGGGAGAAGCACATCCATCAAAGAGGAGTAAAAAGGTTGTACATCGACAACGTATTCCTCTACCTGCCTTAGAAGCACAATCCACACATTATGCTTCATCTAACGAAAAAGGTAATGACTCGTCCCTATTTCCCTTTTTTTAGGATTTAAACTTATTCCGCATTTGGTTTTTGTAGAGGGTCGAGAAGAAGGAGAAATTCCAGTTGATACCGCTTCTCCCAGCATTATGGAAACTGAGGAACCAAACTTCATCTAACAAATACATGACGCAATGGATGGCGAACCTACTGGCGTTCAAACAACTTCCCTTATTGACATCAATCCACCAACTCCAAGCGTAGGTACGGATATTTCCCCATTCAGAGGGCAATTCCGAGAGATGAGTGAGTCAAAATGCCTACCTCTTCTAATTACCTATGCACTTTATCTCCTTTTAGTGAAACTAAAAGAAGCGGGGTGCAAGTAGTGGAGTTATCGAGTCCACCATGGTCATTGAAGGTAAGACTAATTTTCGTTTCATGTAGGATTATATGCATATGTATGTGTTCATGATTCGGTATACCCTGTAGATGCCACGATGAATGAGCCGGCCGAAGGAAAGACCGATCACGCTGCTGAGATCGAGGATTTTAATGAACATAACCTCGATCTTGATCTTTCAGAAGACGACCATCAGTATATCTCTGATTTATTGTCGGGAAAAACTCCTAGTGCGGCTACATGATCAACTATTGGAGTTGGTTCAGCTAAAGCTGGTTTCTCTGAAGGTAGGAATTTTATTCTGTAACCTCCATTATCCTTTTGTCAGTTACCTTTAAATAATCATATGAGAGTTTTAATTATATGACCAGTTGCTGAAACTGGTGCAACTATAATTATCTGGATATCTGATCAGCCTGAGGGTCTTAGTTTCTTGTTATTGGCAAGAACCAAGGTCGAGGCTCAATTATCAGTCCCTGAGTCTCAACCTCTCACTCCTTTAGAGCCGATGATGATAGAAGTTACTGCCACCATCATGGTTAGTTCTGTCGCAACAACTGTGAGACCAACCGAAGAAGTTGGTACAACGATAGCTATTGTATCCGGGATGCCTCCGTCTGTTCATGAAGTTGAAAGGGTGGGAACAGACACAGAACATCCAACTGATGTAGCCTCACCTAAAGCTGAAGGATCTTCTAGTGGACTCGGTATATTTTCACTCACCACTACTTTTGGATTCTAAGTCTCGAATATTTATTCAACTTTTCTTTCGAGCACTTATTTTCTTTTGTCTTTACTATAGCGCCTTCTCAATTATTGATTGAGTCCATTAAGGCCCTAACATCTGATGAAGACCCAGACAAGACCTTTATCTACTCAGATATTCAAAGTTTTATCTATTTCCTAAACCTTATGATCGATTGAATCCTTCATACAGGATCGCCTTTTGATGGCTTTAAGAAGTCATTCGATCGACACATATCAGGGATTAGAGAATACGGATATCCTGAATTAGCCGACTTAATTGAAGAATATCTGGTTCAGTTGAAGTAGTAGGTTGAAAACTTAAAGGATCTTCAGAATAGTGGCCTTTCTTCTTATGTATCGGCCCAAATAGATCTAAGACTGCAAGCATGACATAACTCACAAAAATCGAGCTCGAGCTTCAAACGTTAAGAGACCGTGTAACCCAAATGAGATTGGGTATTGCCAGGAAGGTACAGGCTAAGGTTGATTTACTCTAATCTTTAGAACTACGTCGAGCCCATATAGCTCGCTTGGAAAAGGAGCTTGCAGAGGCTAAAGATGCTTAGGGTATCCTGTAGCTTGATTTGGCTGAAGCTAAACGTGTCGAAACAGATTTATTCCGATAGCTGGAGCTTCAAGATAAAAGGCTTACTGAGATAGAATAAGATGTTCTCTAGGCTCAGAACACCAGCGAGGATTCCTTACGAGCTAATTTGAAAGCTGAATTTGAACAAGCTTATGCAGAGGCGTTCTCAAAACTCAAAAGGCAAATCTGTAATTACAAGTTATGTTTAGATTAAGAACATTTCTCTTGTAATGACACTTTTCTCATGTTGGAATCTCTTTTCAAGTTTTTCTTATGAATAAAGTGGACTCTTTTGCTCATTGAAATTTTATTATGATTACTCATTCTTGTTTAGAATAAATAAACATAATACTCATATGATTTTTGGCAAACCCTCCGCCATCAATAGATTTTTGATGTGCCTTTACTGACTACCGTTTGAATCGGTCTAGTATGTGAATTATCTAGATCCGTTTCACATATAACTTTAGGATAAAAGAACTAAACTCTCTTAGGCTTTATACTACAATATTGAATGTATAGGCTATATGTGTTAGATGTAGACTTATATCTAATAAGGGATCGAGATAACGTCCTCATGCATAAAAGGCATGGATTCAGAGGTTACTAACTTAATAATAATCACCGGCTACGATATTGAATACGTAGGCTTGGTCGTTTTTTTGTGGGAACATACCATCGGCAACGTGTGTTAGACGTAGACTTATCTCTAATAAGGGATCGAGATAACGTCCCCCATGCATAAAAATGCATGGATTCAGAGGTGTTGGTGGGTCATGTTTTCTTAATAAAAAGATGAACCCGAAATTAGAGAGAAAGAATTTCATATTCTATCTCCTGGTCTCTTTTTTGTTGGTAGAGATGAACCCAAAATCGGAGAGGAAGAATTTTATATTCTATCTCCTGGTCTCTTTTTTGTTGGTAGAGATGAACCCAAAATTGGAGAGTAATAATTTTATATTCTATCTTCTGGTCTCTTTTTTGTTGGTAGAGATGAACCCAGAATCGGAGAGGAAGAATTTTATATTCTATCTCCTGGTCTCTTTTTGTTGGTAGAGATGAACCTAAAATCGGAGAGGAAAATTTTTATATTCTATCTCTTGGTGCAAGAGAAACTCAAAGTGGGATCTCTACTTCAAGAATCTTAAAAGGTGAAACCAAGAGTGGGATCTACACTCTGAGAATCAGAAAGATCTAGATAGCTCTAACTTTTATAGTATTGGTTACCCAGTTTGAAGATAAATTTTTTGTTGATCGAAATGAAATTCCGACTTCAGCCAAAGCTGTAGACATTCAAATAAAGAGAAATTTATGGAAGCCTTTTATTATCGAGAGGAAATTCCGATTCTGAAAATGGACCTCTCGTTCATGGAAGGAATCAGGAGGGGATTTTGAGTTTGGTCCTAACTGTAGGAAGGTTTGACCAAGTGGGAGTTGAGACAATTCTACATTTTATAGGCTTGATTGTTCAAATTGGGTCGAGGCCTCTTCATTTATTGAAAGGGGATCTCAGTTTTGAAAGTGTACCTCTCATTCGTGGAAGGAATTGAGAGGGGATTTTGGCTTTGGCCCTAACTGTTTAAAGGTTTGACCAAATAAAAAGTGGGAGTGTAGTACAAATAACAATAGGGATGTTGACTTGTACAAATCACTCGGTAGGGTTTTTCAATGTCAAGTAACAAGGACCTAACATAAAGAGACTCACTGATTGCTATTAGACTTGTTTTATCTTAGCTTCTCTATTGAGAAGCATCTCCGATCTAAGTTATGAAAATTTAGACACGGGGAGAAAGAAGATGAAGATGAGAAAGTTTGGAAGGGAAACATATGCTATTTATAGCCTTCTCCGAATCCAAATTTCTAAGAAATTTGCATCTTTTAAGATTTGATTGGACCGGATAATGATGCTAAATCATAGCTTAAAACTCGACTAAATCTACAACAGATCTTATTAATTTTTAATCAAGAGATCTCGACGCAAGTCACAACACAAACCTAAAATAATAATTTCAATAACTGTCCCAGTTAGTGAATGCTAGTAATTGATGAACTTCAGCCACACAACCCAGAATTAGCCAAACATTGTTGACCTCTCAACTTTGCCTCAACAAAAAAATGTTTGTTTAACAAAGCATGCGAACCTCACCACACAGCTCATTTCAACTCAACCCGACCAAACTTACTCAAGAATGAGTCAACTCCTAAACAACTGTAGCAAAATCTTCCCAACAAAGCATACGAACTTTCACGCACAGCTCAGCTCGATTCAATCAAACGAGGTCAAGAATGGGTCTACTCCCAATTCACACTCTAGCTCAAGTCAAAAGACGTTATTAGTCGGTCAAATTACGAGTCAATTTTTGTGCTAAAATTAAACTCATAGATGAAGTTTGCCAACTAATAAACTTAACTCATAGCAACCTAAGTAGGCTACGTCATCCACAATTTCAAAGAAGGCTCACCTATGTCCAACTGAGCCTCGCCTAAGCATCTTCAATGAGCTTTTACCGAATCAGTGAATCTTGCCAAATAGTCGTTCGAAGGCTATTTTCAAGGGGATAATTGCTTTCCACTATCTCCTATTTTGATGACCACTTAACAATAATTAAAGGATATTAACTCTCTCTCTTTTAGTCTATAAAAGGAGAAGGGGATTGTTCATTTAGGATACACACAGATGGAATCGAGAGATCGACCGCTATATACGCATAAGGAGAGATCACCAGCCTTGCATTAGTGTTTCTTTCATATTTTGGTGCTAAGAGAAGATTGTGATATATTCTAAGAAACCAAGTTCTTATTAGCATCAAAAGACTCACTGTTTTAGTCGGTTAATCAATGGAGCATAAGATCAATTCTTCATTGGCACAAAGAAAAGAACCCTAAGAAATATAATTTTTTTTTAAAGTCTCATAGTAAGTTTTTTAGTTGTAATATGTGTCAATTGAATATCCAACGACCTGAAACACTTATTCACTAGTACAAAACAGGTCTGTCCAAACGGTTGGAACCGTTTAGGCAAATGCAGTCCCAAACGGTTACAACCGTTTGGGCCGGGAAAAAAACCGTTTGGGCTAAAGCCGTTGGGGATGAGTTTTCCCCAACGGTCGCCCAAACGGTTGTAACCATTTGGACAAAGTCCCAAACGGTTACAACCGTTTGGACAAAGTCCCAAACGGTTGTAACCGTTTGGGATGTAAAAACTATCCAAACGGGTTGAACCGTTTGGACAAATTTTTGTCCAAACGGTTCCACCCATTTGGGCAAAATCTGTCCAAACGGTTCCAACCGTTTGGACAAAAATCTGTCCAAATGGTTCCAACCGTTTGGCCCATTGATTTTTAACATTTTTTAAATTTTATCTATTTTATTTATCTACCTGGTTACATTTAATATACACATCTCACATAATAATTTCTCAATAGCTCACAATGAAATCAAAAACATATACATACACAAAAAAGTCTCAAACGTTGCTAAATATCCAATAATATATATGCATACACAATGATTACTCAATACATAATATTAGAGACAAAACAAATACATATGCAATGATTACTCAATATCTCTGTTGAGAATAAATCAAATACAAGACCACAGGTATTACAATGCAGCCACCGTTGATTCTGCTACAACCTCTCTCTGACCAAATGCTCATTAACCTACCTAATTTCTCCCTTGCATCTAAAAATCTCACTAGGGAATATAATGCCTGCTTTGTTCCCACAACATTGTTAAAACTAACATAACTAATATTTTAAACAAATTACATAACTCCAAACAATAACCAGTATCAGATGTTTCAAATTACAGCAACTCTAGGAACCTCCACAGTAAACTTATCAATCTCAACCATCCACTGATTCTTCTCTTTTGCAGGATTCACCATCATCAACGCTCTCCAAACTGTGCTATTACACTTGAAGACAGGTCCAAATGCAATCTGCCACTCTGGTGGTTTCAGTGTTGAATAGATTGGTAGGCTATAGTCATGAACATATTGTAAGACCTCAAATTGTTCAATATGACAGATTAAACATGAGAATTACCTTAAATGCACCAACCAAATGGATAATGATGCAGATGTTGGCAAGGTAGATCAACCAAAAGGGTTCATAGAATCCAAAACCAGTCAAAATATTTCCTGGTGCTTTGTTTCCAAATGCAGCATAACCGAGATAACCACAAAGGAAATAAAATGTGGTGGTTGTTGATACTCCAATAAAGCTAGCCTTCTTCATTACCTTGTTCTCTGCTGGAGGTGATTTCAAAGTGTCCTGAGTTAATAACAAGAATAATTAATTTAGAATCGTGATCAAATTTTATCATGGGGAGTAATTGAACCCCTCTGAGATTTGAATGCAACTTAAATATAGATTGATAACCAAATTAACCAGAAAGTATAAGTTGTTAGATATTAGTCTAACTTTTCTCTCTCATAAATCTCATTACTTTGGCTTTCTTCATTTCTGTGAAAGCCTAGCCAACCAGCCACATGAATATCATTTGGTTCAACAGTCGGTAAAAGGAGCTAGTCAGTGAAAATGAAGGGGTTTGAAGACTGTCAAAGGTTTTGAAGATTCAGTTGTAGTAGAAAATATGGTTGATGAGACCAGTGAATTCTACTTACTAAACACAATATATAAACCATTAGATTAGTTTAACATGTATAACTAAATCAAGAGGCTTATAGAAATGTACATAAACATGGTTCATGAAAGAACCATTCTGCTTGATTTTATAATCTAATACAAGTTCCACATTGATAGTAATACATAAATAAATAAAAACAAAATATCTCAACTCTTTATATACCTTATGCTGAACTATTTATACATAAAAATAGAACAAAAAAACAAGGAAACAAAAGTATACCTCTCCCAAGGTCGTCGCGATCAGCATGAACAACAGCCAACCCCCCCCCCCAGTATTGAGTACGGCCCACTCAGAGGGATCTTGAAAAAAAAAACCAGAGAAGGGACTATCAGTTAAGATAACAGGTAGTCTGAATATATTGAGCATTAACGCAAAAGATCTATTAGTATTATATAAGAGAACAAAACCTGCAAGTCCTTCAAGCACACATCAGCAATCCCTGAAACATAAACACATTCCAATACTTACAGAGAGATCTTACCTTAATGATGGAAGCAACTTAATACTTACAGCTAACTCATCAACATCAATTGTTAGGAAAACAAGTTGAGGGTACTTCTCGGAGAGCTCAGTATAGAGAGGAGTGATCTGTCTACATGGGCCACACCATGATGCACTGAAATTTGCAACAACCTACAGCAAATAAAAGTTTCAGTTACATGCAACTTGCAAGTCTATAGGGGAAAAATAAATCCTTATAAGGATGGTAACTGATAAAAGCTTGACTAATGATCAAAAGTTTTAGCTAGCGAGGCATCTGCATGAACATGCTTATAATTGGTATAAACATAAATGTCCGAAGGCCTTAACGGGTATAAAACGATATTGCACCAGTCAACATATGTACTGATTTTGCTCCTTTTTAAGTTTTGATGGCTATGTCCCTTTTCTCCGTTCAATTGATCCTATGGAAATCAACACAATCATAATATTCAAGAAATAGTTCTGATCCATGATATTGAGTATGTTCCCTTCATTTGTTTGGCATTCATTTATTTAGCATCCATCCATTTATAAAGCAGGCATCAATAAAGTCGCTAGCAGTTTTAGGCAAAAGACTTAACAACTATTACATTTAAAAGAAGTTACACTTAAAAGTAGAACAATCTAACCACTCAAGCTTTGTGCCTACATGTAAATTAATATTATATAAGAATCCTAATCTGCTCTAAGCCATTCCTTAATATGCAAGTCAGTAAAGCTACAAAAATTATCTACTTCTTGTATATATTTGTGCCCTTGAAAGAACAAAAATAACAATTTAGAATTGAAAAGGTTCTTGTTGGTAGAACAAAGCTTACTAAGATTAAACTCAATTATAAGAACAGAGATTTTATATACCTTGCGGAAGTCCCCAGTGGTGTGGGCAGCAACATCCTCCTCAAGGGATCTCTGCATCGATTATAAGAACAGAGATTTTATCTACCCTTTAGCTAATCAAATCAATTCCAATAGTGGGATTTCGAAACCCTAGAACTCAAAATCAAATTCACCCGCTGACCGATTTCTGCATCGCAGAGCCCCAGCTCTTGATCGCGGAGAAGAATCCTCCGCTGCTCTCCACCTGCTGATCCCTTGATCCCATCTTCGAAACCCTAACTCGATTAGATCGTTTCGGTGATTGGGTTTCTTGGAAACCCTAAGAGCTAGGGTTTCACCACTTGTGAAAATTTTGGGAAGACCAGCGCTGTGGAATAGATGGAGGCGGAGGTGATGAGGCGGAGGCGAATATGAGCGGTAGATGAGGGAGGTGGAGGCGGATTTGAGAGGGTGTGGTGAGATATTAATTTGGAGATGAAAATTTGGCGCCGCTGGCCGCTGGGTGAAAATTTTGGGCGCCACTCGTGAAAATTTTGGGGAGAACAAGCGGTTGCAAAATTATTTTTTCCAAACGGTTAAACCCGTTTGGGCTTAAATGTCCCAAACTGTTTAATCCGTTTGGGAGCTCTGTTTGGGACTTTTCTCTCGTCCAAACGGTTTTAACCGTTTGGGATATATTAGTCCAAACGGTGTTAACGGTTTGGGCTATTTTGACTTGTCCAAACGGTTTCAATAACCGTTTGGACAGACCAGTTTTGTACTAGTGATTATTACTCATTCAGTGTACACAAATGACAAAACATAGAGAAATATAGACTCTAGGTCAGACTTAGTTTGTCAAAACCTAGGCTTAGATACTACGGGCAAGTTTCATTTGTTAAAACCTAGGATTAGATACTAAAAAAAATCTTATCACGCCTCATGTCCTAACAACGGATACGCGTATGCTACTCAGCCGATGATATGTACGTTAGAACATGGTCCAACGGGTCCTCATGCACACAATTAAGCACATCTATCTAAATTGCCGCAAAATAGGGGTAAACAATAATAAATAGCTAAGATAGGCAAAATTGACCAAAGTCAACTTTTGGTCAAACTATCTTTACTCAAAGTGATATCGGTTAAACAACTTGTCATGGGTGGATTTCTAAACTTAAGGTCAAACAAATGGGAAAAACTATACAAGCAATCACTCATCAACAGATTGGGGGGGGGGGTGGGATTGTCATTGCATGATTTAATCTGAAACTAATTATTCTCGTAACTTGGAGGAAGAAGGGAGAAAACAAATCCAAGGGTCGTTAGGCAAGTAACGAACAACAAGCATCAAGAGAGAAAAGAAATAAAAACAGATATAGATAGAGAATATCCCGAAGGATACACTCACGAGAATCCAATGTTGAGAATAGATGCGAAGCTAGACCAAACGATAGATATGTATGTTAATGTCCAAGATGCTGAAAATGTTTAAAAACTGTTGTAAAAGCAACATAATGCAAAAATAACAAAAAACTAAAATTAATACCCAAACATGAGTGCCTAATGGTCATTACGACATGGAATTACTAATGTAAAACATCACTTCTGAATCTCAATTAGATAAAGTGCATGTCATATACCACTTCCTCAATCTAATCAAGATTTATAAGATTAGCATCTTATTTGGGAAGATATTTGCTAAGGTTATGGGCAAGTTACATGGAATTTGACAGTTTCTAGTATCAACCAAATTCTCCCATACAGATCAACAAGTCACAAAAGCTCTACCACGGCCCCACATATCTCTAAAAATTTTATCCCCCAAATTTATACCCAACATATTACTTTTTCTTAGTTTGTTGATAAAATGTTATGCACTAATCCTAAGTATCTCAGCTTGTAGAAAATATACTTTCATAACACTCTGAAACCCATCTAGATTATATCAACCCGGTGTTCAATAAATCACCCTCTGTGTCTGGGAGCTTAAAGAAGATGAAATCTCCAATCATGAATTCAAACACATCATCTCTTCTCTTAACTCATGTAAATGGAGACTTATGAACAAAATCTGGTACCTAAGAGATACTACTATATCAGTGTAAAACCCCGATAATTTATAAATAATAAAATTAATGTGCGATAAATTATGATGTGTGGATATTTAGTTAAATAATAAAATTAATGTGCGATAAATTATGATGTGTGGATATTTAGTATGATAAATATCATTTAATGGTATATGAGTATAATATGTGCGATAAATTATGATGTGTGGATATTTAGTATGATAAATATCATTTAATGGTATATGAGTATAATACAATGTGTTTTGAGTATGAAAGAGTTCATACATGAGAGAGAATAGGGTTGAAACATGCACACATGACCAAAAGCATAGAAATTGGAAAATCCCAGTCCGGTCGACCACCGCGATCGACCGCAGCCCGGTCGACCACCACGGTCGACCGCGATACCTGCAGATTGTTTTTCTCCTGTTTTGAGTTGGTTTCGGATTTCTAAACCTATATCCGTTTTCCCCTGATATATATGAGTTTTTCACGAATTTCTCAGTTTTTCTAAGAACCCTAACAGCCACCAAAACTCTCCAAACCCTAGTTTGATTTCTTGGAGAAGATTGAAGGTTTTCAAGTGGATTTTTGGGTGATTCTTGGCTTTTGGAGTGGATATCTTTTTCAACCTTGCTTCTAACACGTTTTCTGGCAATCAAAGGCGAGTATCATCTCTGCTAATCCCCCTCCTACTTTTCAAAATGTTTTTAAAGAGTTTTTAACATGTTTTGTAGAGCCAAAACGAATAGATTATGTATAAAAGACAATTTCTTTTGTATTATATGTATAAAGATTAGGTCTTTCCATGCTAAAAAGGTTGAGAACGTTTATACAGATGTGATTAAGATCTGATGATGATTTTTTAACATGGTTAATTTAAAGAAAAAAAGTTTAATTTATTGTTTTGAGCTTTTATGCATGTTTTAGGGTTTTGAATATAAATCTAATGCATAAAATCATGTTTATTGTTATTGAGTTATTTCCAGATGTTCATATCTACTGTAGCATGTTACCATACAATTTTTATGAAGATTTAATCATGTTTGAATCACAAAAACACGATAAGAACACGACATATACAAAGAACATGAGAATCTGGAAATATGGTTCACGGTCGACCGCCGCGGTCGACCGCGTGCAGGACAGAGACGCGGTCGACCGTCACGGTCGACCGCCAGTCTATTTTTAGCTGTGTATGTTTTTGAAGGTTGTATTTGATTTGTCGATCAAATTTCTCGATCTTGTGATGATAGACTACGATGTTATTTGACTGTTAAACACCTAGGATGATGGTGAATTTCATAGGTGGACACGCACACCGAGATTGGTGCATGTATGTTAGATTGTGCTAGAATTACACACTTCCGACATGAGTTAATTTGATAAACACATATGAATAATGTTATTCTATACGTATCCGGAAATAGGGAGATGAAACCTATTTACTGCAAAACGATTGAGTAAGAATATTACAATAGTATCGTTGTTGTATGTATCAGGAATAGGAGAATAATAATCCTATTGCCGCAGAGCGATTGAGTAATGAGCATTACAAAAGTATCACTATAGCACAAGATAATGCACACATAGATAATTAATTAGCTGTAAGCTTCACTTCCATGATAGATTACCCGCTAGTAGGGTATTTCCTTTGAGATTTTGATGTACCCGTTATGAACAGCAGATATATTTTGTTTTAGCAATTGTTGATATCCTCTTATTATAGAGCAGGTCACTCGGACGTAGTTCGAGATGAGATGGTTTTTCTTTGTGTGGGAGATTGGGGTATTTATAATTGATTAATTGCTTTTCATTCATAGAGAGTAATATGAATGATTTAATATATGTATGTACTGACTTTATTTTCTTATATACTCCACCCCTTCCCCTGGGGAGAGGTAGTGATGATCTCGCTAGCGCTTTGACACTCATTATTTTTCCCTCCTTTTTAGGTAGCGAGTCAGGCGCACGGAGAGTCGTAGGTTGATGGGACATTTTAGTTGTCTATTTAGCTATTTATTAAATTTTATAGTTATCGCAAAACTCCACATGTAGTTGATTACTTTCAGACTCCAGATTAGTATTTTATTTCATAGCTTCGAGAGCTATTGTAAGACTTTGTTTTTTTTTGACTCATTGTATTTGAGATTTAGTTCAGACTCAGAGATATGTTTATCTTATTCTAGTTGAGCTCATTATTGATATTCTTATGCTTCTTCTATGTTTAACCAGTGTTGTTCTATTTCTATTTTTGCCTGTCTGTACCTTCACCTATTTATTATTTCCACTAGAGAGATAGTGATTGTGATGGTGAAACTTGTCATAGCATGGTGGTTGGTGCTTGGCAGGTTTGACAATCCGGGTTTCACCTGGGACTGCAGCCTTGTGTGAACCCTGTGGTGTCACAGTTGGTATCAAAGCTCTAGTTCTAATATCCTTAGGATCATCCATGTGTCATATCGTGGAGTTAGGATAGAGTTTCCTAGGGATCATGTATACAGTCCGCTAGGAATCCCTAGTATGAGTGAGGGCGTATTATATATATATATATATATGTACGCGAAAAAATCTACAAATTTTTTTTTGAACTATTTGCTTGACTAATTAAGCATGACATGAAATATAAGTGATACGATTTACTTATTGGTATATGTTATATGCTTCGTGCTTGAGATCCTATTTATTGCGTAATAATCTTTATTTTGAAATTATAGATGTCAAGAAGAGGTCATGGACGCCGAGTTTCTCATGCTCAGGGAGTTGGGCAGGAAGATAGGGAGCCTGAGCCACAGCAGGCTCCGCAGTACTTAGTGGATCTCATAGCACTTTTGGTAGCTCGTATGGCAGCTATTGAGGAGCAGTTAGCAACCCAGGTTCGTCAAGAGCCTTCCGTTCATGTAGAGGCACCCGTTCAGCAGTCATCTATTCGAGAGGAAATACCAGAGAGGGCACCAGTGGTCCCACCGACACCACCAGTTGAGGACGGAGCAGCTGATCAGGAGGCTGGGCTTCGTTTAGTCGAGAGGTATCAGAAGTTGAAAGCACCAGAGTTCTACGGTTCGACGGATTCCATTGCTGGCATAAGTGGAAAGAGGATGTGAGTAACATTTTGGATATGCTGAATGTTAATTCGGTGCAGAAGCAGAGGCTAGTGGCTTTCAGACTCAAGGGGATGCATGAGGATGGTATCGACTTTGCTTCACCCCAGAGCAGAGGATGACGGTTTCGTGGGAGAACTTTATATACCTTTTTGATGAGCAGTATGTTTCGGCTGCAGCGAAAGCCGGAAAAGAGTTAGAGCTGGCTCGTCTAGAGCAGGGGGATATGTCTGTCATGGACTTTGAGAGTAAGTTCATGTCATTGCTTAGGTTCACTGGTATGTGGTACACAGAGGAGCATAAGGCTCAGATGTTTTTGATGGGATTTCGTCCGAGGTTGCGCCGATATATAGTATCTCGGCGATTTCGTTCAGTTCGGTAGGTGGCAGATGCTGCAATGGCTCAGGAGACAGATATAGCCTTATTTATTAAGGCTAAGGATAACAGTAAGTCAGGACAGTCCGAGGACAAAGGGAAGGGTAAGATACCATTTGGAGGCTCAGGAGGATCCCACTAGCAGGGTAAGGGTCCGCATCAGCAGGGTCCCCATAAGAAGGGCCATCAGCAGGACCAAAGAGCGCAGCAGTAGCGCTGATTCCAGGGAGCTTGTTACAATTGTAACAAGATTGGGCACCGAGCGGCCGAATGCCGCAGCGCACCCGCAGCAGGCCAGCAGGGCAGCAGGGCAGGACACAGCAGCAGCAGCAGCAGAACCGTGCTCAGGGACGCGGTCAGGGCCAGCAGCTAAGGATTGAGGCACCTCCAGCAGTCCTGAGGATTGAGGGACATGTTCGAGCAGTTCAGGAGACCCAGCAAAGGCAGATGGCACCATTCACTCTAGGTGATGCAGAGCAGCAGACTGGTAGAGTGTATGCAGTGGTTCCTCATGATCATGGCGCGAGCGGAGTTGTGGTAGAAGGTACATTCCGTGTGAATTCCTTTCCAGCATGTATTCTTTTTGATTCTGGTGCTTCACATTCTTTTATCTCCTATGATTTTTCGATTAGACTTCGGCTTGTAGCTCAATCGTTAGATGTCCCATTATCTGTATCTACTCCATTGGGAGAGATGTCTCTGTTAGAGAGTGTTTGTAGGAGATGCATCGTCAGGTTAGATGATTCTGAGTTTGCGATTGATTTGATCGTGTTGCATATGTTTGAATTTGATGTGATCCTTGGTATGGATTGACTATCTTCCTACCATGTGAGCATCGACTGTTTTGCGAAAACAGTCAGTTTGAGAGCATATGATGGATCAGAGTTAGTGGTAGCTACCTCCAGAGGCAACCAGTTTGCGGAGTCATTTCTGGCGTACGTAGAGGAGGCGATATTTCGGGATCGGAGCACAGATTTGAGTAAGATGCGAGTAGTCTTAGATTTCTAGGATGTCTTCCAGGACATACCAGGATTACCTCCAGTGAGAGAGGTCAAGTTTTGCATAAAGTTGCAGCCAGGCACCGCACCGATTTCCCGAGCTCTTAACCGTATGGCGCCTGCTGAGATGAGGGAGTTACAGATCCAGATCGATGAGTTGTTGTCTCAGGGTTTCATTCGACGGAGTCATTCTCCGTAGGGAGCACCGGTCCTTTTTGTGAAGAAAAAGGACGGGAGTATGCGATTATGTATAGATTATCACGAGTTGAACAAGGTCACTATCCATAACCGGTACTCATTACCGAGGATCGATGACTTGTTCGACCAGTTGCAGGGAGCGCAGTGTTTCTCGAAGATAGATCTTCGCTCCGGTTATCATCAGTTGCGAGTTCGGGATATGGATATTCCTAAGACCGCTTTCTTGACTCGGTATGGGTCTTTTGAATTTATTGTCATGCCGTTTGGACTGACCAATGCACCCGCGGTATTTATGGATTTAATGAATCGGGTTTTTCGTCCTTACTTGGACCAATTTGTGATAGTCTTCATCGACGATATTCTTATCTACTCGAGGTCAGAGGCAGAGCACGAGCAACATTTAGGGTTAGCATTGCAGATATTGAGAGAGCATCAGTTGTATGCTAAGTTTAGCAAATGTGAATTCTGGTTATCAGAGGTCAGATTTTTAGGCTATGTTATTAGCCGAGAGGGCATTGTATTGGATCCGGCTAAGGTAGAAGCCGTACTTGACTGGGAGCCACCGAAGACAGTTACCAAGATTCGTAGCTTCTTAGGCCTGGCAGGCTATTACAGAAAATTCATTCAGGATTTCTCACGGATTTGCACACCGCTTACATGCCTTACTAAGAGGGGTGTACAGTTCATTTGGAGCATAGAGTGCCAGAAGGAATTTGAGACATTGAAGACTAAGTTGACTTCAACACCAGTTTTGGTTATTCCTAGCAGTGATAAGACTTTTGTTGTCTACACTGATGCCTCCTTATCCGGTCTTGTCGGTGTATTGATGCAGACCCAAAGAGTCGTAGCCTATATTTCGAGGTAGCTGAGGACTCATGAGCAGAATTATCCCACGCACGATTTGGAGCTAGAAGCAGTGGTCTTTGCACTGAAGGCGTTGAGACATTATTTGTACGGAGTGCAGTTTGAATTATTCACAGATCACCATAGCCTGAAGTACCTCTTCTCACAGAAAGAACTCAACCAGAGGCAACGTCAATGGGTAGAGTTTATTAAGGATTATGAGTTTGCCATACAGTATCATCCGGGAAAGGCGAATGTGGTAGCAGACGCATTGAGTAGGAAGCGTCGTCGCGGACTAGCAGCTTTGAGGTGTTCATTATATCAGGATCTTTATACCCTCAGCCATTTTGATTTCAGGCCAGAGATTGGCGGAAGCCGTGTATTCTTAGGAGCGTTATCTGTACAGCCGTCTTGGAGAGATAGAGTAGTCGGAGCTTAGTTAGAGGATTCTTGGATTCAAACCCGCAAGGGGGAGATCTCCAAAGAACCCAAGGATGATTGGACTATTGGGGTAGATGGAGGCCTTAGGATGAAGGGCAGGATCATTATGCTGAACAATCTACAGTTAAAGAGGGAACTATTTGACGAAGCTCATCGCAACAGATATACAGTACACCCAGGCACGACGAAAATGTACAAAGATCTGAAGAGGCATTTTTGGTGGAGTGGTATGCGCAGAGAGGTTGCAGATTATGTGTCTAAGTGTTTCACCTGCCAACAAGTTAAAGAAGAACATCAGAGACCTACAGGAACCCTACAGCCTTTACCCATTCCCGAGTGGAAGTGGGCAAATATTTCCATGGATTTCATAGTAGGGTTGCCCAAGTTAAAGAAAGGAAATGATTCTATTTGGGTTATAATGAACAGATTGACTAAGTCCGCACATTTCTTGCCTGTGAGGATGACTTATACGGCAGATGCGTATACGAGGATCTTTATTCGGGAGATTGTTAGATTGCATGGAGTTCCAGAGACGACTGTATCAGATCGGGGCTCAGTCTTCACATCTTATTTCTGGAGGAGTTTCCAGGATGCTTTTGGCAGTCAGTTGTCATTTAGCAGTGTTTTCCACCCCTAGACAAATGGACAAACCGAGAGGGTGAATCAGATCTTAGAGGACATGTTGAGAGTGTGCGTTATAGATTTTCAGGGTAGGTGGGAGGATCACATCCCACTGATTAAATTTTCCTACAATAACAGTTATCAAGCTACCATAGGGATGGTACTGTATGAAGCTTTGTACGAGAGACCTTGTAGATCGCCTATATGTTGGGCAGAGCCAGAGGATAGTCTTTTGATTGGTCCAGATTTAGTTAGATAGACCACCGAGAAGGTGGCATTGATTCGAGAGCGCATTCTTACGGTGCAGAGTTGACAGAAGAGCTATGCAGATCAGCGGAGACGACCTTTAGAGTTCCAGATCGGAGACTCAGTTATGTTGAAAGTATCACCGATGAAGGGAGTCCAGCGATTCGGTAGACGGGGGAAGCTTGCCCCGAGATATATTGGTCCTTTTAGGATCATCGAGCGCATTGGAGCTGTTTCTTACCGATTAGATCTTCCAGCATCGATGTCGAGTGTACACGATGTCTTTTATGTTTCGATGCTTAAGAAGCATCTGCGGGATGATGAGTAGCAGAGAGTGATTGACTCACCAGAGATTAAGATTCAGGATGATTTGACTACTGTAGAAGTACCGGTATGCATACTTGCTAGAGAGGATAAAACCCTTAGAAATAAAGTCATTCCATTGGTGAAAGTTCAGTGGAACAGGCAAGGAACCGAAGAGATTTCTTGGGAGCGCGAGGAGGATGTTCGACGCGACTACCCGCACTTTTTTGGATAGGTATGATGTTTATATGCTTATATGACATGATAGTTGTCATTATCTATGATTATTTAGTCACATTTATATTTATCTTTAACACTAGAATGAGGATATTATTACCTAATCCTTAATCAATTGAAGTATATGGTATATACATGAGGGATTCCTTGTTTGGATTATTTCGCTCTACGTACCAATTTCGTTTAGTTAAGGATTTATGTAAGAATGTTTGCATTCTAGGTTGTTAACCTTAAATATCATTATGCTAATATTATGTGGTGTGTGCAAAAGGAATTCTTAATATGAATTACACCTTCTTAATATGTTTTCCCAGTTTTTGAGCTTTGAGATGCGACTACGGAATTTTGAGGACGAAATCCTCTTAAGGGGGGGGGTGTGTGAATTTTGGGGGAAAAAATTCTTTTAGGGGGGGGGGGGGGGTGAATGTAAAACCCCGATAATTTATAAATAATAAAATTAATGTGCGATAAATTATGATGTGTGGATATTTAGTATGATAAATATCATTTAATGGTATATGAGTATAATACCATGTGTTTTGAGTATGAAAGAGTTCATACATGAGAGAGAATAGGGTTGAAACATGCACACATGGCCAAAAGCATAGAAACTGGAAGACCGCAGCCCGGTCGACCGCCACGGTCGACCGCGATACCTGCAGATTGTTTTTCTCCTGTTTTGAGTTGGTTTCGCATTTCTAAACCCATATCCGTTTTCCCCTAATATATATATAAGTTTTTCACGAATTTCTCAGTTTTTCTAAGAACCCTAACAGCCACCAAAACCCTCCAAACCCTAGTTTGATTTCTTAGAGAAGATTGAAGGATTTCAAGTGGATTTTCGGGTGATTCTTGGCTTTTGGAGTGGATATCTTTTTCAAACTTGCTTCTAACACGTTTTTTGACAATCAAAGGCGAGTATCATCTCTGCTAATCCCCCTCCTACTTTTCAAAACATTTTTAAAGAGTTTTTAACATATTTTGTAGATCCAAAACGAATAGATTATGTATAAAAGACAATTTCTTTTGTATTATATGTATAAAGATTAGGTCTTTCCATGCTAAAAAGGTTGAGAACGTTTTTACAGATGTGATTAAGATCTGATGATGATTTTTAAACATGGTTAATCTAAAGAAAAAAGTTTAATTTGTTGTTTTGAGCTTTTATGCATGTTTTAGGGTTTTGAATATAAATCTAATGCATAAAATCATGTTTATTGTTGTTGAGTTATTTCCAGATGTTCATATCTACTGTAGCATGTTTCCATACAAGTTTTATGAAGATTTAATCATGTTTGAATCACAAAAACATGACAAGAACATAACATATACAAAGAACATGAGAATCTGGAAATATGGTTCACGGTCGACCGCCGCGATCGACCGCGTGCAGGACAAAGACCTGGGTAGTCTCTGGAGGCGCGGTCGACCGTCACGGTCGACCGCCAGTCTATTTTTAGCTGTGTATGTTTTTGAAGGTTGTATTTGATTTGTCGATCAAATTTCTCGATCTTGTGATGATAGACTACGATGTTATTTGACTGTTAAACACCTAGGATGATGGTGAATTTCATAGGTGGACACGCACACCGAGATTGGTGCATGTATGTTAGATTGTGCTAGAATTACACACTTCCGACATGAGTTAATTTGATAAACACATATGAATAATGTTATTCTATACGTATCCGGAAATAGGGAGATGAAACCTATTTACCGCAGAACGATTAAGTAAGAATATTACAATAGTATCGTTGTTGTATGTATCCGGAATAGGAGAATAATAATCCTATTACCGCAGAGCGATTGAGTAATGAGCATTACAAAAGTATGGCTATAGCACAAGATGATGCACACATAGATAATTAATTAGCTGTAAGCATTACAAAAGTATCGCGAGTAGGGTATTTCCTTTGAGATTTTGATGTACCCGTTATGAACGGTAGATATATTTTGTTTTAGCAATTGTTGATATCCTCTTATTATAGAGCAGGTCACTCGAACGTAGTTCGAGATGAGATGGTTTTTCTTTGTGTGGGAGATTGGGGTATTTATAATTGATTAATTGCTTTTCATTCATAGAGAGTAATATGAATGATTTAATATATGTATGTACTGACTTTATTTTCTTATATACTCCTACCCCTTCCCCTGGGGAGAGGTAGTGATGATCTCGCTAGTGCTTTGATGCTCGTTATTTTTCCCCCCTTTTCGGGCAGCGAGTCAGGCGCACAGAGAGTCGCAGGTTGATGGAATATTTTAGTTGTCCGTTTAGCCATTTATTAAATTTTATAGTTATCGCAGAACTCCACATGTAGTTGATTACTTTCAGACTCCAGATTAGTATTTTATTTCATAGCGTTGAGAGCTATTATAAGACTTTGTTTTTTTTTACTCATTGTATTTGAGATTGAGTTCAGTCTTAGAGATATGTTTATCTTATTCCAGTTGGGCTCATTATTGATATTCTTATGCTTCTTCTGTGTTTATCCAGTATTGTTCTGTTTCTATTTTTGCCTGTCTGTACCTTCACCTATTTATTGTTTCTACTAGAGAGATAGTGATTGTGATGGTGAAACTTGTCATAGCATGGTGGTTGGTGCTTGGCAGGTTTGACAATCCGGGTTTCACCTGGGACTGCAGCTTTGTGTGAACCCTGGGGCGTCACAATTAGAAGGTCAAATAAACTTGATATCCAAACAAGACTAAATAGAAAAATTCCCTAATAATAGGTAATATCCTATCTGGGTAAAATTTGCACCTTGGATCTATCATGAATGAATCTAGATTAAAACTAGGATTAGAGAGGGAAGAAAATAGGGTGAGCATGAAAAGGATACTTATCTTAACTTGGAAATATGGCTTAGAGGTTTGGTAGACTCTTTCTCTCTTCCTTGATCTCCTTTTCTTCATCAAAGAGTCTCCTCTCTCCCCAACCCCCACTCCATACATATATACACATATACATACATACATATATTAATCTCACTCTTTTCTCTCTCATCTAACCCTCACTCTCATCTCTGGAAAGGTTGCTCTAAAATTGAACTAGGACTTTTAGAAGAGGATTATTTCTTCTAGTGATAGTCTAATACACTTATGCTAAACTTTTTAACATTTACAAAAATGCCACTCATGGCTAATCTTGTACTTATACTCTAATCTTACTTCTCTAATCTCATGGTTTGGCTCTCTCTTCCCCCTAACTCAAGACTATAATATAAAAGATGGTTTGGTCTAGCTTAGATACAAGATTGTTAGTTTCAGGGCTTTCGGTCAACTCGGTCAAATATATTGGTATCTGTATGAATCCCTGATACATTTTTGGAAGGCGTTATAGGGTCCTACTCCTTAACGAGTTGATTTTGACTATAGATCCTGATCGAGTAGCTATGAACCGTTAGATTTTATCAAGTTCTAAGATCGTGACACATAGTACCATACCTTTTAGCTTCAAGTGGTTCCCAAATTCGCTTTTATAATTTTTCAAATTGGGTTTATAATTTTTAAATTTTAATCATTAGTTTTCATAATATTTTGAGCCTTATGAGAGAGGTTAATGGGCTTTTTTAATGCAATAAGCTTAATAGGTTAAATCCTTTTGAATAGTGGCCCATTTGACCCAAACCATTAACATAAACCATTATATAAAACCTTATATATCTCTATCAATTAATTAGGGCTAAGACTAGAGAGATATTAGAAGTCAAAAATTATGCGTCATCTTCCCAAGACAAGTGATTTCTTATTCAAATCTTTGTTTTTAAAAATTCTAAGTTATAGGTTTTGGAGATCTCATTCTCTTCTTTCTTTGAATGCAAACAAGTTTTAAAAAGATTAGTTTTCTATTTTTGTTGGATTTCATCTAGGGGAAGATATTAATAGGTGGTATATAATACAAAGTGGCAAATGCACAACTATCAAGTTATAATATAGAAAGATGTTCATTCCTAAAGGAAGGGCTGAGGCTATATATTGCTGAAACTTGTCCAACTGAGATTGATTGTGTACTGAGTCTAAAACTATTGAAACCCTATCTAAAACTAGTGAAACTCTATCTTGAGAGCATGGAGATAATCACTAAGCATCTGGGGAGTCCACTCTATTGGTGCATTACAGGGTGGCGGAGGCAATGTAGATAAGATCTGTCGTGGTGTTGGTACATGTGAAGAAGTGAAAGTTGATGTAGTAGATCTCTTGCCCCATGCAGAAACACTCTTCTTCACTGTCTCGAATGTTAGTGGTGCTCTCTCAGTGTCAAATCTATCTATAGAATATAACAGTACATTAAGCAACTAACAAATCTGGGTAATGAGAAATGGGTAAATTAGCTGAACCTTCTGTCTATATTGCTGGCTGAGATACTCCCTAGCGCTAGTCGCCGTACTCGCTATCATCCTAAAGATCAAATGAGACACATCAAAATGCTGACTGGTGGTAATCCAGTAAAGTAGGATGAGGTCTCGGAGGAGCTCAGGTGTCAAACTTAAGAAAGAGGTTCAGGATAATAAACTCCTTCTTAAGCATGCTTGAATATAGGATCCTACCCCTAGGTACTGACATAAGTAAATACTCCACTCTATAGTTGGACTATCCCTAACTCAACAGAAACTAAAAAAAAATCTACACAACCTCTAGGTGGTCTGGGGAGTCCTAGGATCTTCCGAATTAACCTAGGTGTCATTACGATCGATATCCCCATAACAATGACAGAAATGAGTCCTCAACTGATATATTCCAACTGACGTAAAAATTCTCAGCCATGTGTAGCGTTAGCAATTTTGGATTTTCAAGTCATCATAGAACTAATCCCAGTTTTTGTGAGTACCTTAACAATGAGTTATAATTCGAATAGTTTAGTAAGGTTGAATCCTCTCTCAAAGTGGATAGGTAGATTGTCGAAAGACAAGGAGGATTCCATAGTTTGCTATCATTGTCTAGAAGCTGTTATCTTAAATTACAAGAAAATATGTTAATTGAGGTAATTAGGGCTTAAATTTATGAGAAATTCTAAGTTTTAGGGTTCAACTTACAAAAAAAGCTAAAATCTGTTTGCTTACCAGTCGATTGGCTAACCAATTTGCCAATTGAGTGGCCAATCGGTTGGTCCGTTAAAGAGTAGAATTGATCGATTGATTTTTATAATTTTTTGACATAATCCATTAAAAAATATATCTATAATTATTTTTAAGCAATTCACACCATAATTTACACCAGATATCAGGAAAATCTGTAAAAAATTAAAAATCTAGGATTTCGGTTTTTATACCTCGAATTGGTTTGATTTGATTGCAAGATTGTTACAATTTTGAGTTAAAATCTTCCCTAATCCTATTGTCGTCGATGTAGGGATGAGATTGAATGAAAATTTTTGGTTTTAGGGAGGATTTGAGAGAAAATTGGATGAGGAAGAAGAGGAAGGTGACTTGGTTGGCAACTGATTGGCCAACCAGTTAGGTATTTTTGTTTTGTTTCTTCTCTTTTGGTGTGGACTGGACTAAAGCGTGCTAAATTTTTTGATTAGGCCTCTTGCAAATAGGCCTAATATTAATTGTTTTTAGGTGGGCCAAAAACTTATTTTTCTATACATGGGCTAAAAATGAGGAATTGTTCAGTTCTTTTCATTTTTTCTATTTTTTTCTAATTTTTCCCAAAACTAATGTGGTTCATGAAGAAGTAACACCTCTTCTTTACTGAGTGTAGAAAATTCTAAAAATATTTTAACCATTAATTGTTGACTTTAAAAATATGACCATTTTTAGGAATTTTTATCTCGATAGTGCCATGTGAAAAACCTTGTCTAACACAATATGGACCCATCTATTGTGATATTTAATTTTCTAGGAAAGATAATAGGTTTTGAAATTATAAAGTAAAACTTTTTATCGCGGTATAAATTTTTCCATATTATTGAATTATCGTGAAAACTCTCGATTTGCTCTTTGTAAAATTTTGAGTTTATATATGCATTATTTTGAATTTCTTCCAACTCATTTATTTGGAGCATCCTTATTTTACCTATTGAGTCTAAATCAAAATTTTGTTGTTTAATTTGCTTACATAACCTGGTGTTCTAGGTTAACTGGCAAAGGACATTTTTTTCCAAACACAAGTCTAGTATGGTGATATCTGCAGATTAGTTTTGAGGGCTATTTGATATGCCCATTATTATTGGCTGATATCAAACAATCAATAAGAGAAGTTATTTGATTGACGGATGTCCTCTAACCTTCCGAATGTTCTATTCTAAAATGGTCTATTCTTCCCTACATAGGTAGAAAATCGTAAAAGGGCGGAGTTGATTTCTCCGTTTGTTCCTCCGACAATCAAGTTAGTAATTTGCTTGAGTTAAAAAGTAATTGAATTGTAGAAGTTCTTACCTAATGTGGGTAGAGATAAAGATCTTAACTTTTCGTTGAAAATAATACCCCTATTTATAGTAGTAGTAGAGGGGTAGGTTGGTAACTTTGACCGAGTATGGGCTGGCGTCCAAATCAGTATCTGCTTTACAGGTGTCCATCGTCGAGGGGACGTCACTTTCACGTTTGATATGAAGTGACTAGGGCGTGCGGTGCTGACATGGTCCAATGTATCATAAAAACTATTAATGATAGAGAAATGATGGCGCTGATCATACCTTTAATGGCATTTATTGTAAGGTGATCAGCTATTAGTGGATGGGAGTGGGCTTGAGACTTGAGGTAGTCATTGCCTTTCTACTCGTCTGGTAAAAGGTCAAGAAGTACCACTTTTAAGTTGCCTTCACAAGATATCGGCCGAATGGTGAGTAGGTTGATCAAGAAGTCGACCTAGCCAAGAGTTAACATGTAACGCCTTTCAAGTCGCCCTCGTGACATGTTGGTTCCGAGCTGGGTCTTTGGTTATCTTGAAGTGAAGAGCTGGCTCAATTACGTATAATATGTGACATTTGTCTGCTATTGATTAGAGATTACTTTTTAGCACTAAAATGGCTATAACACCCATAAAGCATCATAAAATTTAATGGACGGATCTTTACTATTATGATTAGAAGTGTTTTCAAAGATTTTCTTGATCTATCTATTTGTGAAATGTACTTTACCACTAGTTTGGGGATGATAAAGAGTTGATAATTTGTGAGTGATTGAATATTTTCTCATCAATGCCTCAAAAGAATGGTTATAAAAATGTGTATTGTTATCATTAATAATCGCTCGGGACATTCCAAATCGAGAAAAGATATATTCCTTCAAAATTTTAACAACCACCTTGTTATCATTGGTCTTACAGGCTATCGTTTCTGCCTATTTCAACATGTACTGTACAACCACCAGAATGTAAATATTTCCAAAAGAATTTGGAAATGTTCTAATAAAATCTATACCCCACAGATCAAAAAGCTCAATGGTTAGAATGAGTTGTACGGATATCATATTTCTTCTAGTGATTCTTCCTAAGAGATGATAACGGTTATAGGTTTTGCAAAACGTGTAGGAATCTTTGAACAGAGTGGGCCAATATAGCCCATACTAGAGAATTTTCTCAGCTATTTTTTCCTAGGCCAAAGTGGTACCCATATGCTTTCTCATGTCAGAAAGATAGAATACTCCTCGGTTCTTCATTCGGAATATAGTTTCTAAAGATCTCATCAGAACAATACTTAAATAGATATGGATCATCCTAGTAGAAATAATATACTTAGAAGAGGAAATGTGATCTCTCCTGTTTAGACCAATGAGAAGGAATCTATTTCATGACTAAGTAATTTAAAATATCTGCAAACCATGGAACTAATTGAATTTGTCGGAGTTGTTCATTTGGAAAATGATTGTTGATTAGGACATTTGATGTTGGTGCATGAGGGATCCTAGACAAATGAATTTCTACTGGATTATCTACTCCTCTCCTTTAAGGGATTTGCAAATCGAACACTTGGAGCAAGAGTATACATCTAAAGAGTCGTGCCTTAGCATCTTTTTTGACTAAAAGATACTTCAGTGGAACGTGATCAGTGAAAACTTTGGTCAAAAACCCAATTAAATAGGACCCAAATTTTTCTAAGGCAAAGACAACAGCTAAAAAATCTTTCTCAATGATAGAGTAATTTTATTGTGTATCATTTAGTGCCCTACTAACATAGTAGATCACATAAGATTTTCCGTCAATCCATTATCCTAGGACAATACAAATTAGAAAATCGGATGTATCATTAATCAACTCAAATGGTTGGGTCCAGTCCGATACATGAATGATAGGAGATGAAGTTAACTCCTTTTTTAGATGGTCAAAAGCTCTAAGACAATCAGGAGAGAAATCAAATGGTGTATCTTTGGCTAAGAGATTGATCAAAGGCCTAATAATTTTATTAAAGTCTTTGATGAACTGTCAATAAAAACCAGAATGACTAAGAAATTATCTAACATCCTAGCCATTTTTGGAATGGGTGGTTAAAAATGAGATCTACCTTGACTTTGTTAACTTCTATTCCCTTTTTGGGGACTACATATCCTAATATAATTCTATGTTTGACCATAAAGTGACACTTCTCCCAATTGAGAGTTAGATTTTTCTCCTTACACCGAGCTAAGAAAAGTTTGAGATGATGCAAATACTTAGAAAATAAATCGTGAAATATCAAAAAAATTATCCATGAAAATTTCTAAAAATTTGTCAACTATATTAAAAAAATACTAATCATACACCGTTGAAAAGTAACATGGGCATTGTATAATCCAAAGGGCATGCGACGATTAGTAAAATTTCTGGGGCATACGAAAGTGGTTTTCTCCTGATTTTCAAGGGTACTGGAAATCTGATTATAACCTGAATACCCATCTAAGAAACAATGAAACTCGTGTCCTACTAAATATTTAAACATTTGGTCTATGAAAGGAAGAGATAAGCCATCTTTCTGGATAGCTGAGTTGAGTTTCCTATAGTCAATGCAAACTCGCGATCCAATTTAGATTCGAGTGAAAATCAGCTCATTAGGCTCATTTTTGGATCATGGTAATCCTAGATTTCTTTAGAAGTACTTGAACCGGGCTTACCCAAGAACTATGTGAAATGGAGTAAATGATCCCTTTATCAAGACATTTCATAATGTCTTTCCTAACCGCTTTTTTTAATACAAGTTTAACCTACGTTAGGGATCTCTAGTAAGTTTGGTATCATCTATCAAATGGATTCGGTGCTAAATTATGGTTGGACTAATCCCTTTGATATTAGTCACGATCCATCCAATGGCTTCCCTATTCTCTCTCAAAACATCTAAGAAGGCTTCCTTTTGACTGGTTGTCAAATCATAATAAATGATGACTAGTAAAGTCTATAGATGGGCAAATATTTGAGTTCTAATTTAGGGGGTTTCTCTATAGATGGCCGAAATTGGACTCGAGGTCTATATCCAAGGTTCAGATTGCCAACTAATTGCAGATACATGATCGATCGACAGAGTTAACTCTTCTAAAAGCCTAATTTCATCATAGAAAATCTCCTCGAGACTCAAATCAGATAAACAAAGATCTAAGCCACACTCACCCTTTTGCTATTCATTAGAAATTTTCTAGATAAAGTTCACCTTTAGGGGTTGATCAGATGGATCACTGGACTATTCTCTTATTTGTCAAGTTTTATAATTGATCAAAGCATTTGAGGTTGCTAAGAATGGTCTACCTAAGATAATTAGGATTTGATTTTTGAGATTGGAAATGGGCTGCCATTCCAAGATAATAAATTCAATGGAAAAAATGAACTCTTCAACCTTGATCAAAACGTCCTCCACCTCTCCCTTAGAAAATTTCGTAGATCTATCAGCTAATTGTATAATGAATATATTCGGTTTAAGTTCACCTACCCCTAGCTATTGATAGATTGAATAGGGGAGAAGGTTCACACTAACTCCAAGTCCAGAAGTGCTTTATTAATGAAAGTATTCCCTATAGCACATAAAATAGTAGGACAACTAGTATCCTTAATGTTTCACGGGTATAGGCTTTAAAAGAATGTCACTGAGGTTAGCAGCTAGAAAAATCTTCTTGGGAACATTAGTGGTTCTTTTTTTAGTACACAATTCTTTTAAAAATTTTACATAAGAGGGGATTTGTTCAATTGCATCTTATAGGGAAATGTTCACCTTGACTTGTTTAAAAGTTTCTAAGATTTTCTCCACTTGGGAACGTTTTTCCTAGATCTGAGTCTATTTGAAAGGGAGCATCAGGTTTGTACCTATCTAAATTAGGCTTAGTATCAGGTTTAGTTTCTTAATCATTAGAAGCAGTTAATTTATCATAATGGGTGTTTTAGACTAGAGAAGGGTCTTGATCCGAAGGTATTCTAACTTGGTTATCTATTTGTTTTCCTAATCACAAGGTATGAAATACATTCACTTTAGCAGGGTGGATTGAACTGGATCTAGTGTCCTTAGGGTTTGGCAACATGTTGACTTGAAAATTTTCCTTTCTCTCTTTCACTCATGGCGCTAGCTAATTCATTAAGTTTGGTTTCTAACCTAGTTATGACTTGAGTGTTTAAGTTGGGTATTTGACCAATTGTCTGCATGAAGGAATTCAGAGTGTTGGATGAATGAGTCAACATGCTGGTCAACTAGATAGAAGCTTTCATCATAGCCTCTAAAACCTTTTCTAAGACAACAAGACATTTATCATGATTAAAACTTGGAGGATTAACTTTTTGATATTGATGAGGATGCTAGTTTGGATAAGGCTGATTGGGTTGTTAAAAATTATTTGGTGAATTAAATTAAATTGTATTTTCTCTAGAAAATTGTTAGGTTGAAGTGAGAGTAATGTTTTGATTTTCAAAGAAGTTTTCCTGATTTCATGCAAAATTTGGGTGATTTTGTAAAACCCCGTAATTTTTTTAAAAATACTATGGTAAATAGTATTAAATGAGTTATATTATAATAAATATCATTTAATAATGAATAAGCATGATAGTAATTGATTTGAGACCAATTAAGAGGATATATGCATTATACACAGATGCAATTCGAATATGAAAAAACGACCAGTTAAGAGTATATATGCATTACACAATGATGCTATTCAAATCTGGAAAAACTCAAAAGATGAAAGTTATAGGTATCTTCAATAGCTTTCCAACTCATCTTAAATCACCTCATTCAAAAGTCGAATAGAAAAGTTACAGCTAAAATACTAAAGACTATTTTCCCAGTCTGACTGGGTTTCCTTTTTCGGGTTAGATTTATTTGTTTCAGGTTTGCCTCTGTATATACCTATGTTTTTCACAAAAAATTTCCTTTTACATCATATTTATAAACCCTAGCAATCACCCACTCTCCTAAAAAAACCCTATAGCCTATTTTGGTGAATTTTGAGAGCTTTGTGAAGCAAATACCAAGAAGAGGGCAAGATAGTTAGCGTTTGGCGAGGAAGAACCTATTTACTTTCACCCTTGAATTTTTTAGTAGCGTGATGAGGAAAAATCATCTTCCTCCAAACCTATCCTCTGTAGAAATTCATGTTTTTAATATGTATAATTGGTTAATCTAATGTGTAGTACTTATTTCGATGATTTTTAAATCCTAGTTTTGATGTTAAATCTTAAAATAACGAAGAGATTAGATGAATTAATCTTTAATTGATAAAATTTGATGATCAAGATTATTAGTTTTTAGATTAATGAAAAATTCTTGTTTTACATGGCCTAAACCCTAATTGTTGATGTATAGAACTTGAGTCTTGAACATGAAACAATATAGTGATATAAGCTTGTGGATTAAAAACCCTAGTTTGATATGTAGATCTGTGAATATAAATACTAAATAAAGGAAATATATTAATTTGATGTTTAGAACCGTGGTTAATTGCTAAGATGATTGTTTGGTGGAAAATTTATAAGAAGACAATGAAAGAATTGAATGTTTTATTCTCTCAATCTTGATTACAATTTGGATTTCCTAATTACAAAAGAAAAAAGAATTGATCTGAATTCTCCCCTTTATTTAATTCTGGGTTCTTCACTGTGGCGATGGAGTGTTTCCCTCGAATACTCACGTCGAGTTTGCTCTCCGTTGATGGTCCGAACATCTTGTGTTACTAGAACGATATCTTCTCCTCACGATTTGACGCTGTGGAGAACTTACAAAGCAAGTTTGAAACTCTGAACGAGTTGATAACTCAGAGCGAGTTTAAACTTTTAAAAAAGAGTTGATTTGAACCGAAAAATCGGTTAATATGCCAAGGGAATGCTCCAAGAATATTGTTGCTGCAGGAAGCTCGAAGATGATCTGCTGCCGAGAAGATGATCCGAAGAAGCCGATCTCTAGATATCCTAGATAATCCAAGATCCAAAGATCCGAACTCAGTTGAGTTTACTCCTATTTATTGGGTAATAAAGGGTGTAACTGCCCTCTTAATTCACTACTAAATGGGGCTGAATAGGGTGTAACCGCCCCCTTAAACTGCTCTCCAAATCGTTAGGAAAACAGTTTTGAAACCGTTCAGTTCGTGCTTTGAATGAGCCAAATGCTGAAAAATAGCGTTCAGGGTCCGAACTCTGTGTTTTAGGCTTGAAACACAGAATTGGGCCTATTTTGGTGGTTGAACGTACAAATCGCGCTGCATTATAAATTTAAAACGCAGAGTTGGGACGCAGAGATGAACTTTGCGTTTTGAGTCCATGAACTTTGTGTTTTTAATTAGAGCGCTGGGGATGACCTCTGCGTTTTGACTCTGAAACGTAGGCATGACCTCTGTGTTTTGATGTTGTAACATGAGGATGACCTCTGGGTTTTGATGTAGTAACACAGGGATGACCTCTGTGTTTTGATGGTGTAACGTAGGGATGACCTCTGCGTTTTGATGTGAAGAGACTATCAATTTGTAGTCTCTTTTGCTAGAGCGTTGCAAAGGCCGTCATCTTATAATCTTCATCTTGGCTCCTTAAAAATGTGAGAGTCGTCAGATTGTAACTCCCGATGTTGATTGTGAAGGTTGTTGATTAGAGCTTTCATCAGTTGTTGTGAAGGTCGTCAGATTGTAACCTTCATCAATCTACGTGAAAATCTTCAAATTATAGCCTTCTGGAAGTCGTCAGATTGTAACTTCCATCATCGGTGTTTGATGAGAATCAGCTATCTGCAGTGATTTTTAGACAACCTACAATGATGAACTATTTAGGTTTTGAATCCTAATTGTACAAACTTAATATGATTAGTTATGTTTAAAATATTTTTTTAAACCCTAAAGATCATGTTATGATGATAAATAATTATTTAGTCAAACCCTAGTATGTTAAACACATGATTAAACATGTTTCTATACAATATAATGATGTTCTATAAGTTCTTTTTGTTAAAATTGTCTTAACTTCACGAGAATCAAACCTGAGTTCTGGACTCTGGTTGGTTGACCAAACCCTGTGCATCAGTCGACCAATCCCATCCTAAGTTTGTGTAATTCTTTATTCGACCGAAGCTTGTTTTTAAGCATGTTTATGAGAATTGGTCGTCGGTCGACCAATGCCCTAAGGCAGTCGACCGACATCATGTCTTATTTGTGATGAATTTTCTTGCATGTTGTTCATGAACACAGGGTTCGAGATGTACAACGATTTACACATGTGACATAGATGAACACATGTGGATGCTTGGCACTCGCGGACTTCCGCGAAGGGAATAGTTGCGTGTATTATTTTTACCATGATTGGGAGGCAATTAGCTAGAATAATATATGTGTGTGTATGGATACCATTGAAGGGCACCGTTCAGTACTGCTTAAGGTAGTGCGTCGGTATACCGTTGAAGTAGGCCATTAACCTATAATAGTAGGATACCTGAATAAGTAGTCAGTTCCGCATGGTGATGCGATGAGGCTAGTGAGCCATATTTATTGGATGCCTGAGAAGGCAGTCCGTTCCGCATGGTGATGCGATAAGGATGTCTGAGGAGACAGTCTATTCTGCACGGTGATGGGATGAGGCTAATAAGCCATACTTGTAGGTACCCGAGGAGGTAGTCTATTCCGTACGGTGATGCGATGAGGCTAGTGGGCTGTATTTACTTAGAATGCCTGAATAGGTAGTCCGTTTCGTATAATGATGAGATGATACCATAGAACTTTGCAAGAGATAGTGTGAAATCTAGGACATCTCGCATTTTAGGCGGGAGGTCATTTATTTTCGTGGTTCACCATTGAGTTCTTTTGTGACGGGATATATAGTATTATGGATTTTTACAGGATTATGTACTGATATTCGTATTGACTACCTAAGGGTAGCATGAGATGTTGGGTTGACATATATGACTTGGTTTGGTTGACATTTTAGTATTACCTTTCTTTATTCCTTTTATTTTTAGTTTTGGAGTTGATATTTAGTGATTCACAATTTAAGACACATGGTATATATATGAGGGTTATCTTGTTTGGATTATTTTGCTCGACGTACCAGTCTAGTGTTGTGGATTTCTAAGTATTAACCTCATCTAGTATAGGATAAATGTTTTAGGTAGACTATGCATATATAGGTAGAGCCTCCATCATATATAGCAGCCCTTTCCCCTAGTGGTGGATGGATATGATCTTGCTAGCGCTCTGACTCTATTGTTTCCCCTTCTTTTTAGGTAGCGCATCAGAGTTTCGGAGAGCCGCAGGTTGACGAAGTTTCTGCATAGTCGCCGTTGTTTCTTGATAGAGAGCTTGTGCTCCACATTAGTTTAGTATTTATTTAGTGATTTATAAACTTGTATTTCATTTTGAAGGATGAGAGCCTTAGTACTATTTTAGTTGACTCCGTGTATTGAGAAATTTCACATTTATTTCAGTTTATTAGTTGTACTTTTTTTATTCAGTTGGAACATGATCATATTCTTTGGATATTTCTTTCTCTTGGCGTGTTCATTGCATTTTTACTTTTCTCATATCTACTTATACCTACACTATTCTTAAATGGTTCCATTGGAGAGATATTATTATGATGGTGAAACGTGTTATTGTACTATGTGGGTGCATGACAGGTTTGACATATCTGGATTCACCTTGGACTGGATCCTCATGTGAAACCAGGGGCGTCACAGTTGGTATCAGAGCTCTAGTTCTAGCATCCTTAGGATCATCCTATGTCGAGTCATGGAGCTAGGATAGAGTTTCCTAGGAATCATGTATAGAGTCCGCTAGGAATTCTTAGATTGAGTTAGGATGATATATATATATATATATATAATATATATTAGTATATATATAATATATATATATATACTTATATATATAATATATATATATATATATATATATATATAACGCTAAAATTACAAAAAATTTTATGAATAATTATCTTGGCTTTGATATGAAGTATACTGTGGAATGATTGTGATATGACTTACCTATTGTTATATGTTATGCTATTTATGCATGAATTTCATTTACTAGTTTGTATAGAACTTACAGATGTCGTGAAGAGAAGCATGGTTGTAGAGGTTACACGTGCAATTATATGGAGACTAGGCAAGCTGATGCAGAGCTCGAGCCGGCAGCAGGCTCCGCAGTAGCTTGTTGACCATCTCACAGCACAGCACGCGGCTTCGTTCCTTGGTTAGCAACAATGGAGGAGTGAATGACAAATCAGGCTCAACAAGAAATACCCATTGAATAAGCCACACCGAAAGCTACACCACCACCAACAGCTATCGATAGGGTCGTCGAGTAGGAGGATTGTCTACGTTTAGTTGAGAGATACCAGAAGATGAGAGGATCGGAATTTCATGGCACGTCGGATTCACTTGTGGCGCACAAGTAGAAGGAAGATGTGGAAAACATCTTGGATATGCTTAATATCGACACCATTCAGAAGCAGAGGTTAGCCGCATTTAGCCTTAAGGGAGATGCCGGCGGTTGGTACAGACTTTAGTTTACATCGAAGCAACGCATGATGCTTACTTGGGAGGACTTCGTTTACTTCTTTGATGATCAGTACAGATTATGAGAGCAAATTCATGAGTCTACTTTGATTCACGAGCATGTGGCAGACCGGGGAGTGTCAGGCTCAGATGTTTTTAATAGGACTTCGTCCAAACCTTCACTGTTACCTTGTTTCTAGATGATTCCGCTCAGTGCGAGAGGTAGCTGATGCCACTATCTCATAGGAGACAAAAAATGCTATGTTCCAAAAGAACAAAGAAGGCAACTCTAAAGTAGGACAACCCGAGGACAAAGGCAAGGGCAAGAGATCTAAATTAGAGTCCGGAGGATAACAGCAGTAGGGCCCTTATAAGGAGTGGTCGTAGCAAAATTCGAAGGCGTCGCAGCAGCATAAGATTCAACGTAAGATTTATGGTGCATGTTGTAACTACAACAAAATCGGACATAGGGCGAGGGATTATTGCATTGCACCAGTAGGAGGCCACTAGGACAGAGGCCTGGGTCAGTAGTCGTATGGCAGTGGGCATGGCCAGAAGCAGAGGATTGAGGCACCGCTAACCGTTTTGAAGATCGAGGGCCAGGTGCATGCCATACAGGAGGTACCTCAAGGGCATATGGTCCCTTACTTTCTAAACACTTCAGCACATCAGACCCCAGTTTCAGACAGAGACTATGCAGTTATACCTCATGGTGCGAATGGGACCGTTGTGGAAGGTACGTTCCTTGTGAACTCCTTCCCTATCTGTATCTTATTTCAGAGCTTTGCATTCATTCATCTTTTGTGCTTTCATGATTAGACTTCAGCTTATAGTGCAGCCTTTAGATTTTTCTCTGTTAGTTTCTACCCCTTTAGGAGAGGTGTCCCTTTTAGAGAGTATTTGTAGGAGATACATTATTAACTTAGATGAGTCTAAGTCCGTAGTCAATTTGATCATCTTGCGTATGTTTAAGTTCAATATGATTCTTTGTATGGATTGACTATCATCCTACCATGTCAGTATCAACTGTTTTATTAAAACAGTCAGCTCGCGAACGTTCGATGGATTTGAGTAGATAGTAGCAACCTCATAGGGTAACCAGAATGCAGAGTCATTTCTGGCATACGTTGAGGAGGTGATGATGCGGGATTGGGGTGCAGATTTGAGCGAGACCGGAGTCTTTTTAGAGTATCAGGATGTCTTTCATAACATACCTAGATTACCTCCAGTCAAAGAGGTTGAGTTTTACATCGAGATGCAGCTAGGCATAGCGCCAATATTCCCAACACCTTATTGCATGACACTTATTGAGATGAGGGAGCTACAGATTCACTGTGGGTGCATTTTTTTATCTGAAATAACATAACAAGAAATTAGGAAGACCCATATTGAGTTAAGAAAGCGGTCTCGGAAAATATCCATCTTTCGAACCCGTAACTGATGATAGCCAGAACGAAGATAAATTTTCAAGACTGCGTTCCCTGAAACTAGTAGAATAAGTCATAAATCCTTGATAATGGGTACATGTTTCAGATGGTGACCTTATTCAACTGGCGAGAATCTATACACAAATGCTTGTCCACATTATTTTGTTGCTTCTATTTATCCATCAAAACCTTCTACCTCGCTTCCTACTAATTTGTAGCATAGACGACTTGGTCATGTGTCTAATAAACGTCTGGAGAGTGTTATCCAGTCCAGAGTACTTGGTCCTGTGCTATCTAGTTCTCACATTGAGTCATGTACTAGTTGTAATTGGCTAAATTTACTGCTCTATCGTTTCCAGCTAGCACATCTGTCTCCATTTCCTTATTAGATTTAGTCCATTCTGATATTTGGGGCCAGGTTCTTTACCTTCTTCATCTGAATATTTATATTATGTTAGCTTTATCGATGATTTCTCTTGTTATACATGGGTCTATTTACTTAAAAATCACTCTGAGGTACCAACCGCATATCAAGCCTTCACTGCTATGATCTTCACTCAATGGAAAGCTCGTATTAAAGTTTTCCAATCTAACTGTGCCAAAGAGTATTTATCCTCTACCATGCGCTCTATCATGACCTCTCATGGGACTATCTTTCAACAGTCATGTCCCTACACTCATGAGAAGAATAGTATTGTTGAACGTAAATATTTGCCATATCCTCGATATCGCTCGATCAATGATCATTTCTTACTATGCTCCTCATCATTTCTGGGCTGAGGGCATTATCACAGCTATTCACGTTATCAATATCACTTCACCTAGCTCTCTTTCTGGTGGTACTCCTCATAGTCATGTATATACTCATACTCCTCGCAATGATCTGGCTCGCATCTTTGGTTATTGATGTTTTATTTTTCTGCCATCTCACGAACGTGAAAAATTGTCTCTCAGAGTTGTTCATTGTATTTATTTAAAAATTAGTCCGGAACATCGAGGTTATCGTTGTTATGATCCTGCATCTCGTCGGGTTCATATATCTAGACACGTTCACTTGGAAGATGATTCTCCATATTACTCTGGTTGTAATAACTTTAATTTTCTCCACACTACTGATCGTTCTTCATCGCCAACTGCACCACCCACTTACTTAACTACATTATTCTTTCGATAACTTCCTGACATCTCTCCATCTCCTTTTGTTGAATCTCCCTCACCCATTCCTTCTCATACACCATACGCTCCCCTAGCTTCCTCTCCCTCGGACAGGTTGCCCACTACAAAACATACTGCTGACCTCCGCACACCTGTGCCAGTATCTCCCCTGCCTGAGATTCCTCTTGCTCTTCGTAAAGACAAACAACCACATGTAATACCTAAATGGTATGCTTCAGTTACTTTCTATTCACCTATCTTTCATAATTTTCTTACTGTCATTCATACTACCATTGAGCCAAAGTTTTTTCAAGAGATAGTTTAATTTTTAGAGTGGCGACATACTATGGTTAAGGAATTTTAGGCCTTTCAGCAAAAAGACACATGGGATGTTATTTCTTGTCCTCTTGGTGTCTCTCTAATTGGCAGTAAATAGGTTTATAATGTTAAGTATCATCCTGATGGCACCATTGAATGTCGGAAGGCTCGTTTAGTGGCTCGAGGTTTCACTCAGGAATAAGCTATTGATTATGAGGAGACCTTTGCTCCTGTTGCTCAGATATCCACCGTTCGTACTCTCCTTGCAGTTGTTGTTGTTCATCATTGGCCCATATATCAGATGGATGTCAAGAATGCTTTTCTCCATGGCTCTTTATCTGAGACAGTGTATATGCAACTGCTTCTAGGGTACAATATTCTCTAGGACATGCATGTCTCCTTGAGCGTGTAGTTTATGGTCTAAAGCAGGCACCCCGTGCTTGGTTTGAATATTTTTGCGATGTCGTTCCCAATGTGGGTTTTATGGAAAGTCATCAAGATGCTTCTCTGTTTGTGCGCACTTCATCGCGTGACAAAATTTTATTACTCCTTTATGTAGATGATATGATTATTACAGGTGATGATGTTGCTAGTATACAGTACGCAAAATCTGAATTGCAACATTAGTTCCACATGAAGGATCTTGGATCTCTTCGCTATTTTCTTGGTCTAGAAATTTCTCAGGGCCCGCGGGGAGTACTACTGTCTCAACAGAACTATACGTAAAACCTAGTAAATTTGAAAATATTATGGAAAATAATAATAAATGAGTTTTATTATGGTTGATATTATTCTAGGATTAATGAGTATGTTTGTGAAAGTACCCTAGAGGGGGGAGGGGGGATAGGGTATTTACTAATCTATTCCGATATTGATCCAATTTAAAACTTACTAACAATATCCTAGCAATATGATGTATACAAGAGATATGTGCAAGGATATATAATGAATAATTGGCAATATAAACAATGAGATAATAAGAGTGGGCCAAAGATAAAGACAAACAAAAACACAAACACAAACACAAGAATAGATTCACGAAGTTTGGTCACTCTCGACCTACGTCTCTGCACCTCACCCTCGAGGAGATTCTCTACTAATCACAAAAACAACTACACAATCGGTTTTCTAGCTTACTGAAAACTTTTACAATATCACACGATTGTTAATACCAAAAGACACTCCTCTAAGTGTTGGCCTACCCGTGTCACCTTCCTCAGGTGCTTGGATTTACTACCTCTCTCTAGGCTTTACAACCAATGCCACTCCTCTTGGAATTGACCACGGTCTCTCCCAACCACTCCTCTAAGTGTCCTTGCGTATTACAATGTTTTCTCAACAATTAAGTGCAAATACAAGATTTTGTTGTCTAATACAAATTTAGAATGAAATGAAAGCTCACTCTCAAAGAATCACTCACCACAACCTAAATATACAATATGTGAAAATACTTAAGCTCAAATAGGTTATGTGTGAAATCAATGAGTAAAATTGAAATCAAACTCGAATTAATCTAGCAAATATAAATATAACAATTTAAATGTAAATAATCTAGATAATTGAGTTTAGAAAAACTTCTCCAAGAATAAGAGAGATAGAGATTCAAAGAATGATGCTCAAAACCGAAATGATCTCCTCTTCTTGTAAACTCTTTTTGTATAAACAAAAACAAACTTAAAACTTTAAAATAAACTTGTGTAAACCCCCATAAACATACATAAGAAATAAATGAGAGTTAAGGGCTTTTTATAACCTCTCAAACCAATCAAAAACCTATAAAAATTGAGTCTGGAAAACTAGACGTTATTGTGCCGTTGGTCGACTGATGCATTGTTCAGTCGACTGATAAGCTGACCGTTGGCTGATTTTGGAAAACTATCGGTCGACTGATGCAAGTCATCGGTCAATAGAAAACACCATTCAGTCGACTGATGGAGATCGATCGATTAAGCAGAAACTTTTCAGCAATTGCAGAGCAGTTCATTGGTCGACTGATGAACAGTGTCGATCGACTTAAAACATTGTTCAGTCGGCTAAAACATGCACAAATGGAAAAACCAAATTTGTTGAAAACACTATTCACAACACCGTTCGGTCGACTGAAAACACTATTCACCTAAAAAGCTAATTTTATAAAATCAATTAACAATAACAGATCAACTCCAAAAATAGTAAAACTTAGGGAATTTTATATACATGAAAATAAACATGTTAAAGAAGAAAATTTTGAAATATCATTCGCGTTTGTGAAAACTCATATGGTTTGCAAAAAACAACATGAAACCCAAAAAAACTTATTTTCTAAATTCAATTAAAAATAACAAATTAACTCCAAAATTAATAAAACTTAGGGAAATGTTTGTATATATGAAGATGAATATGTTGAAGAAATTTTTCAAATTGCATATTCCAAGTGTGAAAACTTATTATTTTGCAAACCGGTCAAAAATAAGAACTTGTTGAAAACTTGATTTTGATGAACAAGATTTGGAATACTTTGAAACAGATTTATAGACTTGAGGAAATATATAAAATCGTGTTATTTAGTCTATAATCCAAAATGATGATAAATCAAAATAAATGTTCGTGTATGAATTTTGAGTCCTAAATATAAACACACAAAGTATAACAACTAAACTAGAAACTATATACCTAAGCTAAAAAATCTTCATTTGAGCTCGATCTTGGTAGTGAGGATGAAGCACGATATTATTTTTGACTGGAAATACAAATGGCTTCATTCCTATATTCCTTCCAACATCCTTGATGTCGTTGTTAAGCTCAATTCCATCCAACCTCCAACTAGGATCTTTGTGTAGGATTCTTAACAAGTAAATACAAAACTCGGCAAATAATGTTAGGAATTTTTTGTTAATCATCAAAACTAGATTAGATAGTAGGCTCATAAACATGAGACCTAACAATATCCCATTTTTGATGATTACAAACAATCTACACAAAAAGTATAGTAAATATGCATGATACTAAATGGATATGCAAAATATAATTCTCATGCATATTTACCAATAGGAAGCAATAAATAAAATACTCACAATGGACTTGTTTCTCCCTCTTTGTCAACATCTAAATGGGAAAACAATAAGAAGGAAGAGTGCAAAATCTCCCCTTACAAATAAGCATAGGTGAGTATAAAACAAGTATATGGAGAAAAGTCCCCCTATCAAAATGCCTTAAAGCATATATATTAAGATAATTATAAGGCATTAAAATGTGAGTATAGACACAAAAAAATCATGACAACTCACATTCAAAAAGACCATGAGAGCATATATAGATATATCATTATGAAAAATGTGTCTCAATACACAAACATAAACAAAGAACAATCTATAGACTTATAGATATATGTAAATTATGAAATCAAATGAAGGGAAATCATGAAAATCATGAAAAGTTATTCTCAAATTAAACCAAGTCATGAAAGTCATGAAAAACTTGATATCTATCCCCAATTGAAAATGAAAGAAAGTTATGAACATCCATGAAGGCCCAAAATTATAAAAAATATTATTTTTGAAAAAGATAAAGAAAATGATCAAGTAAACATGATTCAAGTGATAAACATGCCCAATATGCCTCTTATATGGTAAAAATATTTTTTTTTACAAAGAGGTTAGGTAAAGATGTCCACTAATGGAGATTCTCAATCAATGTAAATAATGGACACATCTATCCTATCTATATGATCATACAAAAAATAATGTCGAAACATTTATGTGTTTCATCCATAAAGATCAAAAAGAAGTGTATGCTTTGGATAAACAAACATAGATCAATTAAATCTTTTTCTACAAGAAAACTAGAAAGGCAATCATGCCAAGCTCTTAGAGCTTGTTTCAACCCATATAAAGATTTTGCACCCGGAAAAAAACATGATATGGAAGAAAAAAATCAATAAATCCAGGGGGTTACAAAATATAAACCTCTTCTTCAAAATCAAAACCAATAAAAATTCATGATATGTAATGAAAACCAAAAAAAATTCAAAAATAAGTTTGATCAATATAAAAAAATTTAAAACACCATTTATTTTATATTAAAAAAAAAATCAAGTTCTTTTCTAAATATGATGAAAAATATTCTCTTTAAAAAAGATTTATAAATTTGTTTACAAACAAAGTCCAAACAAAAATCATCTTTTAAAGAACATGAAAAAGCAAAAACGCTAAAAGTTTTGTTTTTAAGATTCTAACTTGTTTTTGGTACCTAAACACTCTTGGTACCGAAGAGTTTAAGGACATGACCCCTATCATTTGAATTCAATATCCTTGGGTTATGAACCCATTTAGGCATATTTTGTGCACGTACACGGTCATAACAATAATTATGAAAATGACCCTTCCTATTGTAATAGGTGCAATAAAATGAGTGCATTTGTTTGTGTTGAGCTCGTTATTGTGCAGGAAACATTTGTAAACAAATATAGTCTTTTTAAATACTTTTTTAAATGCGAAACCCTTTTTAAATCAAAATGATATTTGGCCAAATGACTAAAAGGACCATAATAATTACACTTATACATATTATCATGCTTATGATGAACTTTTGATGCATGTGTGTGTGTATGATGATAAAACTTTATGGGATGCACAAGGAGCAATATTATCATTAATTATGGGTTTTAGTGCATCATAGCAAAATTTAGCAAGATGGCCTTTATGGCCATAAATAGAACATTTATAAATTTTACTATACATATGTGCATAGTGAGTGTGTGGTTAGGAAGAATTTGCACGTGACTTTGCACATAGATTCATAAGTTTCTTATTATTATCAATGCATGTGGAGAGTTGAATTTAAAGAAGTAATGCTGTTTTTAATATTATTCAACTCATTTTTTGGCATAATATCATTGACAATGGAAGTAGAGCAAACATGATTATTTTTCAATAATGTAAATTCATTTCTAATGGACTCTACTTCTATCATGGCATCATTTTTCTCATGTATTAAACTAGCAACTTTGGAGGTCAAAGTAATATGATCCAATTTTAAATTTTTATTATTTTCTTTAACAATTGTATCAAATTTAGATGATAGTGTCTCATGATCAGATTTTAAATTTACAAGCTTGCTTTTTAAATCTATATAGTTATGATGTAATTTATTATAGGCATGCATCAACTTCTCATAAGCACAAGCGAGTTCATTTAAAGATAATTCATTTTTCGAATCGGAGTCGCATACCTCACTAGGGCTATCGCCTAGTGGCCGTGTGCATGATGAAGCTCCAATTGTACTTGAAGTGGAATCTGCCAGAATCCATTGGATCTCCTCCAAGTTTTCTTGATATGCTTCTATAAATTTTTACAAATCGTAAGCACTATCAAAATGAGCAGGTTCGTTAAAAATTGATGAATCAAAAGTATTATGCAAAAATTCAAACACTAACTTGTTCATAGTAAACATCTTTTTATCATAATTGCTCCACTTGGATTTCTCCAAAGTGGGCATAACATAGGCACAATCAACAACTTCCCACAAATCGATATTTTTAGATCTAAAAAATAGTTTAAATCTAAAACACCATTGAGCATAAGGAAAGTTATTGAACTTAGGAGCAATATTAATGTCATAGCCTAAACTAGGTACATCATGCATCAAGCTCTGATACTAATTGGAATAAATCAAAGTGAGGATCTTTGACTCTTGCCGATTAAGCCTCAAATCAAAGAGCATCAAGCTCTGATACTAATTGGAAGTATCCTAGGGGGATGAATAAAGTATTTACTAATCTAATCTGATATTGATATCAATTTAAAACTTACTAACAATATCCAAACAATATGATGTATACAAGAGATACATGCAAGGATATATAATGAATAATAGCTGATATAAACAATAAGATAATAAGAGTGCACCAAAGACAAACACAAACACAAACACAAGAATATGTTAATAGAGTTCGCTCATCCTCTACCTACGTCTCCGCTCCTCACCCTCGAGGAGATTCTCCACTAATCACAAAAATAACTACACAATTGGTTTTCTAGCTCTCCAATTTTTTTTACAAATTCACACGATTGTCAATACCACAAGACACTCCTCTAAGTGGTGGCCTACCCGTGTTACCTTTCTCAAGTGCTTGGATTTACTACCTCTTTTTAGGCTTTACAACCAACATCACTCCTCTTGGAATTGACCATGGTCTCTCCCAACCACTCCTCTAAGTGTCTTTGTGTATTACAATGTATTCTCAACAATTAAATACAAATACAAGATTTTGTTCTCTAATACAAACTTATATTGAATTAAAAGCTGACTCTTAAAGAATCACTCACCACAATCCAAATATATAATATGTGAAAATACTTAAGCTCAATAGGTTTTGTGTGAAATCAATGAGTAAAATTAAAACCAAACTTGAATTAATCTAGAAAATATAAATATAAACAAGCTAGATTATTGAGTTTAGAAAAACTTCTCCAAGAACAAGAGAGATAGAGATTCGAAGAATGATGCTCAAAATCGAAATGATATCCTCCTCTTATAAACTCTTTTTGTATAAACAAAAACACACTTAAAACTTTAAAACAAACTTGTGTAAACTCCCTTAAATATTCATAAGAAATAAATGAGAGTTGAGGCTTTTTATACCCTTTTAAACCAATAAAAAACCCATAAAAATTGAGTATAGAAAACTAGCCATTACAGTACCGTCGGTCGACTGATGCACTGTTCAGTCGACTGATGAGCTGACTGTTGGCTGATTCTGGGAAACTATTGGTTGAAAAACTTAGGAAAATGTTTATATATATGGAGATGAATATGTTAGAGAAAAAAATTTTCAAATTGCATTTTCCAAGTGAGAAAACTTATCATTTTTCAAACCGGTCAAAAATACAAACTTGTTAAAAACTTGATTTTGATGAACAAGTTTTGAAATACTTAGAAATTGATTTGTAGACTTAAAGACATAAAATCATGTTGTTAAGTCTATAATCTAAAATGATGATAAATCAAAATAAACGATAAATCAAAATAAATGCGTGTGTATGAATTTTGAGCTCTAAGTATAAATACACGAAGTATAACAACTAAACTAGAAACTATATACCCGAGCTAAAAAATCTTAATTTGTGCTCGATCTTACTACTGAGGATGAAGCATGATATTGTCTTTGACTGGGAATGCAAATGGCTTTATTCTTATATTCCATCAACCCATTGATGCGTCGTTAGGTTTAATTCCATCCAACTTCCACTAGGTCTTTCGTGTGGATCCTAACAAGTAAATACAAACACTCGACGCACGCATGTTAGGAATTGGTTAACATGAGACCTAATAATTGAATTTTGATTGAGATTCAGTTGCGTACATATATATATATACTATATATTAAATATATATATATATATATATAATTTATATATATATTTATATATATATATATATATATATAATATATATATATTATAATATATTATATATATTATATATATATATATATTATATGATATATATATATATTATGTAGTTATTTTATAATACCTTTTTATTATATATAGTATTTATATTATGTATCATATATATATAATATATAGTTATCTATATATTATATGTATATATATATTATTATATGTATATATATTATAGTATATATATATATATGTATATATATATATATGTATATTATATAATATATACAATATCATTATATTATATATATAATAATATATATATTATATATATATATATTATATATATATATATATATAATATTTAATAATATATATATATAATATATATTATATATACATATACATATATATATATATATATACTATATATATTATTATATATATATATATATATATATATATATTATATAATATATATAATATATATATATATTATATATATATATATATATACTATATATATCATTATATATATATTATAGTATACTGTATATATATCTATAGTGTATATTAGATATATCTATATGTTATATAGTATATATATGTATATGCTATTAGTATATGTATATAGTATTGTAATTACATATCGTATATGTATATATATGTATATTATTTAATATATTATATATATATATATATTATACATATAATATATATTATATTATAATAATATTAATATTGATAATATAATATTATATATAATATATATATATAGATATTTATTGATATATAACATTAATAGATATATATACATATATATATATGGTATACATATATATATAATGTATATATATATTATATATAGATATGTATACTTTATATATGTATCACATATATATATATATATATTAATTATATATACTATATATTTTATATATATATATATATATATATATTATATATATATTATAATATATTATATATATCATATATAGATATATATATATATATATATTATATATATATATATATTATTTATATTATATACTATAAGCATCACATGATGCTTTAGTTGCGGACGTCGAGTTTGCGTTTGTTTTCGGGTCGGGTCTGCTTTGTACATACATATGTGTTTGCCTGACTTTTTCCTCTTTTCTTCATCATCCCTCACATTCTAAGTAGTAGCCACCCCCCTCAAAATCCTAGAGAAATTTTATCTTACTTTTGGAGAAGAATTATGAAGCAAGATTCGAGAGGAGGGCGAGATCTTCAACTTTGATGGAGGAGGATCGAGTCTCTCTTGCGTTTGAGAGATCAGCATGGTTTTTTTGAGTTGAGGCAAGTTTCATCTCCCCCAAACCCATCCCCATTTTTCTTGGTTTTTATTGGATTTTAAAACCTATTATATGCGTAAAGATCACCCCTTTAATCTGTATGACGTAAAGATTTTAATTTTTGTGATTCAAAAAGTTATAAAATAGATTCTTTAAGTTGGGTTGAAGGTTTGAAGTAAATCTAGCATGAGATTCTTGTTAATATTTTTTTCTTTCATAATAAATTTACAAACATAAACATGTTAAAGTTATTAGAATCCCTCAAATTTTGATATTTGTGTTTTCATATATCAGAGTAAACCCTAATTTCACTATTCACTAAATCGAGATTTTATATATGAGTTTCTTTAATTTTTTTTTGACTTTGATGAATTTTTGAGAAAATCTATCTTTTCTTAGGAGTGAAAATCATACTCTGATCGGTCGACTAATTAAGAAAATCAGTCGACCGATTGATTTGCTAGACTAGGGAATTTTTCTCTGGTATGTTGACCGAACAAATGCATCGGTCGACCGATAAGGGCTGGATTTTGTACATGTGTTGTGCACGTCGCCGCTCGGTCTACCGATGAGATATATTTATGATGCCACTGAGTTCACACAAGGCTGCAGTCCAAGATGAAACCAGAGATGTTAAACCTGTCATGCACACACACTGTGCATAAACATGATTCACGAATCACAGCAATATTCTCTAGTGGAACCAAATAGAAGTGCAGGTACAAAATAGAAAAAAATAAAGGAAATAAATATAATAGACATGATATAGAAGAGATATCTCATAAATAAAAAGAATCATGTCTAAAATAAAGGAAATAAATATAATAGACATGATATAGAAGAGATATCTCATAAATAAAAAGAATCATGTCTCAACTATAAGATATCTCATAAATAAAAAGAATCATGTCTCAACTATAATACATCTGATATCTGAATAATGAAAATATCTTAACATGAATCAACTAAAAATTATAGTAAGGCACACTACCTTTATAATATAAAAATGAAACTCTAATATCTAGATAAAACTCAAACCTACAGTGGAGTCTCTGCAAGTAAAAATACGCGATGACGACTGTGCCAGAACTCCGTCACCATGTGGCTCTCTGAATCCTCGAACTACCTAAAAAGTAATTTAAAAGAAAAATAACAACAACAAGAGTGTCGGAGCACTATAACAAGATTACCTCCATCCGTCCCCAAAGGAAGGGCTGCTAGATGGAGTGAAGCCTCTATCTATTAAGCATAGTCTACCTAGATTCATTTTCCCCAAATCTAAGTGGGATAACATTTAGAAACCTACAACACGAGACGTAGTACATCGAGTAAAATATTCCAAACAATGAAACCCTCATGTATATACCATAAGTCTCAAATTGTAGATATCTAAACATTAATACCGAACTAAGAAAAGATAATCTAATAAAACCAACAATTAGAAATCCACAACACGAGACTGATACGTATTTAAGATATCAACTAAGAAGTAAAGAAAGTACTAAAAGAAATAAGATATCAACACATCGTATTTATAATATCTTCTACTATCACTAGGGAGATAGAATAAAATACCTACACATAATTTTGTTTACTTTTAAAAGCAACGTATCTCGGTCATATAGTTCAGAGATAGGTCATATTCATAACCGACATCTGCCACACTTAGGCTATCAAGTAATTATCTCAGTTGAACAGACTACCCTATAGGTATCCTGAACTGTGTACACGGCTTATTAGTCTCATCGCTATCTCGGTGAGAAATATGAGTATGGGACAGACTACCAAATAAGCATCCTAGAAATACGGCTCACGAGCCTCATCGCACCCTAGTGCGGGATAGATGGCTAGATCAAGCCTCCTAAAATCCGACTCAATGGCCTGTACATGTGAAATATCGACGGACTATCTTATGTAATACTAAACTGAGCTCATCAATGATATCCACCTTATATATAAACTGTGTATATCTAGTATGTCGATGCACTATCCCATATAGTACTGAGCTGTGCTGATCAACGAGATTCAACATGTGTATGAACGATATCTAATTCAAATTTGATCAAATCAAAACTTATCATAATCCTATTGGGATTCTCAAATGCATAACATAACAAATTCATGACTATACGTGTAACATTAAGCGGCTGAAAACTCCACGAACGCATCTCAAAACGGCATAACACAGCTCCACAAAACAAGCAAGGAAACAGACGGGACTTTTGTTAGTAAAACAAGCTTATCTTTCTCTAGGACAACTATTTTTAGAAATGGTTTTCTGTTTTGAAAACTAGATTCACACATATTTCAATTGGCACAAGTTTGGTTCAGTTTGGAGTTCATTTGTTATACAAATCTCCAGTTAAATATTATACATGTGCAGCGTTTTTTTTTAGGATATGTTGTTATTAAAAAGAATATATATTTTTCTATACAAAATCTTTTTAAGAATGGTTTTCTATTTTAGAAACTAGGTACATATATATTTCATTTGGAACCAGTTTGGTTAAATTTGGAATTTATTTGCTATCTTAAAATCTTAGTTAAATATTATATAAGTGCTATAGTTTTCTGCAAAAAAATATATATTTAGTACATCTCTTAAATTTCTCATATATAAATAAAATTATAAATAACCCTAATGATCATGATCATGATACTATCATAAATAGCAAGAAAATATTACTAATCTAGTATTGGTTTAAGTTTTAACATAAAAAAATATATGAATTTTAACATCACAAGTTAAGATTTAAACATAAAAACACATATTAAACATCTAAACTAATTATTTAACAATGAGGATGAGTTTGGATGAAGATAATCTTACCTCAAATGTCGTTTAAGCCTCTGAAATAAAAAGCAAGCAATCCACGATTACAAACAACCTGTTCTCCCTTGTCACACGTCGAAGATCTCACCCTCGTGTCGGTATTGTGCTTCATAAAGCTCTCAAAATTCATAAAAAAAGATCTAGAGTTTTTGAGGAGAGAGAGAGAGAGGCTGTTAGGGTTCATAGATATGATAAAAAAGAGGAATTTTCATGAAAAATATAAGTATTTATAGAGGCAAACTCGAAACAAATTTGTTTGACCCGAACCAGGAAGCCTAGTCTGAGTAAGAAAAAAACCTTCGTTATGTTGACTACAACTTTCACATCTGACCTCGGAATGAGACAATCTAAGATTAGTTGGAAAGATCTTGAAGATACCTACAACTTTGATTTTTTATATTTTCCTAGATTCAAAATTCTTAGTTGTGTAAAATGCATATACTTTTAACTAGTCGTTTTTCCAAGATTCAGGCCCGTGCATGTGTGCATGATATAACTTCTATATTCACATATATACATTGAATTGATCTCATATCAATTCCTAGCATACTCAAGCATTAATAAATATTATTTTTTTCATAATGTAACATATTTATTATTATTTATTACAAAATATTCAAATTTTTAGGGTTTTACATTCTCCCCCCTTAAAAGAATTTCGTCCCCGAAATTCCGCAAACGTATCTTAGAGATTAATAATATATTACCATAAATATTTAGATATAAAATATTATAATATCTACAGTTAACCATCTAGAATGTGAATATTCCCACTTAACCCCTAACTAAATAGAACTAGTACGTCGAGCAAAAAATCCAAACAAGGAACCCCCCCCATATATATACCATGTGTTCCGAATGATTAGAAGTTAAGTGTTAACACCCCTATTCTAGCGTTAAATATAAATATGACCATACGAGTAATCATGAATACCAATCAAAATCAATCAACTTACCTATTTAAACAGGTGCGGGTAGTCGCGATGCATTACATCTTCGCGCTCCTAAGGACCCTCATCGATATCTATACTTAACTATCTAGAATATAAATATTTCCACTTAACCCCTAACTAAGTGGAACAAGTACGTCGGGTAAAAAATCCAAATAAGGAACCCCCATATGTATACCATATGTTCCGAATAATTAGGAGCTAAGTGATAATACCACTATTTTAGCGTTACGTATAGATATAAGCATATAGATAATCATAAACATAGACAAATTATATCAAAACAATTTACTTGCTCAAATAGGTGCAAGTCGTCGAGATGCATATTCTCATCGCGCCCCAAGAAACTTCCTCAGCTCCTTTCTGATTCCATTGAACTTTAACTAAAGATATCACTTTGTTTCTAAGTCTCTTGTCCTCCTTAGCAAGAATACATACAGGAATTGTAATAATAGTCATATCATCAAGAACCTCGACCTCTGGAGTATCTAACACTCGTTGCTGCTCCTCGTCACATAGATGCTTCTTAAGTATCGAAACATGAAATACATCGTGTATACTCGACATCGATGCTGGAAGATCTAGCTGATATGAAACGGCTCCAAAGCGCTCCACTCTCCTAAATAGACCAATATACCTCAGGGAAACCTTCCCCCATCTACCAAATCGCTGAACTCCCTTCATTGGCGATATTTTTAACAATACATAGTCCCCAACCTGGAACTCCAATGATCATCGTTTCTAATCTGCATAACTCTTCTAACTACTCTGCGCTGCAAAATGTGCTCCCGAATTATTGCTATTTTTTCTATAGTCTGTCTCACTAATTCTGGTCTAAGCAATAGGTTGTCCTCTGGTTCTGCCCAGCAACTAGGTGATCTACAAGGTCTCCCGTACAACATCTCATATAGTACCATACTAATTGTCACTTGGTAACTGTTGTTATAAGCGAATTCAATCAATGGGTTGTGGTCCTCCCAACTACCCCTGGAAATCTATAACACAAGCCCATAACATATCCTCTAACCCTTGGTTGACTCTCTCCATTTGTCCATCTGTCTGCGGGTAAAAACCACAAGAATACGACAACTGGCTACCGGAATAATTCTGGAAACTCCTCCAAAAGTACGAAGTAAAAACTGAGCCCGGTCTGATACAATCGTCTCCGGAACTCTATGTAATCTCTCTTTCTCCTAGATTAATATCCTCGTATAAGTCTCCACCGTGTAAGTCGTCTTTACTGGTATGAAATGTGTTGACTTCATCAACCGATCCACTATTACCAAAATTGAATCATTCCCCTTCTTCGATCTTGGTAATCCTACAATAAAGTCCATATAAATATCTACCCACTTCCACTCCGGAACGGGTAAAGGCTGTAGGGTACCTACTGGTCTCTGATGTTCTACCTTCACTTGCTGGCATGTAAAGCACTTAGCCACGTACTCTGCGATCTCTTTACGCATGCCGCTCCATCAAAAGTGTCTCTTCAGGTCCTTGTACATTTTTGTTATGGCTGGATGCACTGTGTGCCTAGAACGATGTGCCTCATCAAGCAACTCCTTCTTTAGCTTTGTACTAGTTAGCATAACTAATCGGTCCTTCATTCGAAGGCCTCCATCTACTCCAACGGTCCAATTAGATTTTGGTTATTTGAAAATCTCTCTCTTTCGGGTTTGAATCTAAGAGTCCTCTAACTAAGCTATGACCGCTCTATCACTCTAAGATGGCTGTACTAACATAGCCCCCAAAAGTATAATGTCTCCACCAATCTCTGGCCTAAAGTCAAATTGTCTAAGGTTGTGAAGATCCTAATACAACAAGCATCTCAAAGCTGCAATCATGTGATGATGCTTTCTGTTCAACATGTCTACTATAACATTCGTCTTCCACGGATAATACTAAATCGTAAATTCATAACCCTTAATAAACTCAACCCATCGTTGTTGTCTTTGATTTAGTTCCTTCTTAGAAAAAGATATTTCAAGCTCTGGTGATCCAAAAAAATTCTCAAATTACATTCCATACGAGTAATGTCTCAATGTCTTCAGTGCGAAGATCACTGCTGCTAGCTCCAAGTCGTGCGTAGGATAGTCCTGCTCATGCGTCCTTAACTATCATGAAATATATTCTACTACTCTTTGGGTCTGTATTAAAATACCCCTAGACCTGACAATGGTGCATTTGTGTAGAAGGCAAAGGTCTTATCACTGCTCGAAATAACCGATAATGGCGTTATAGTCAACTTAGTCTTCAAAGTCTCAAAGGGCTCCTGGCATTCCGTGCCCCAAACAAACTATACACCCTTCTTCGTAAGGTGTGTAAGCAGCATCACAATCTTCAAGAAGTTCTGAATAAACTTCCTATAAAAGCCTGCTAATCCCAGAAAACTACGAATCTCTGTAACCATTTTCGGCGGCTCCTAATCTAGTACGGCCTCTACCTTAGTTGGGTCTACTATAATACCCTCCTGGTTGATAACATGGCCCAAAAATCTGACTTCAGAAAGCCAAAACTCGCACTTGCTGAACTTAGCATACAACTGATGATCCCGCAATGTCTGCAATGCCAAACGAAGATACTGCTCGTACTCTACCTCTGATCTCAAATATATAAGGATGTCGTCAATAAAAAAATGATCACGAACTGGTCCAAGTATGGATGAAAAACCCGATTTATCAAATCCATGAATACATCGGGTGCATTGATCAGCCCAAATGGCTTGACAAAGAACTTGAAATACCTATATCGAGTCAGAAAGACGGTCTTGGAAATATCCAAACTCCCGAGCCCGCATCTGATGATAGCCAGAACAAAGATCAATCTTATAGAAATGCTACGCTCCTTGCAGCTGGTCGAACAAGTCGTCAATCCTCAGTAATGGGTACCTGTTCTGGATAGTGACCTTGTTCAACTCACGAAAATTTATACATAGGCGCATACTATCGTCCTTCTTCTTCACGAAAAGGACCGGCGCTCCCCATGAAGAATAACCCCGGTGAATAAAACCCTAAGATAATAACTGATAATCATATTTTTATTACAATTTTATATCCTCATTATCTATTTTATATGAATAAATATATCATTAATAATTGTTGTTAGCTTAGTTTGCCCATCATGAAGCTCCACTTGGACTTGGCTGCTGGAGAGATTAGAGATTGGTTTTAATTGGGCCAGTTGCTTTGGATGCAATGAGGTGAATTGGGTTTTGCTTGGACTTGGAGATCAAATGAAGCAAATGAAATGGGCCAAACTCGGTTGCTGCAGCTTTGATTTTTCCCCATGGGCCAAACTCGGTTGCAGCTTCATTTTCAGTTTCGAAAATCAAATACCAATGACCATGAGATCACTTGAATGGGCCGAAAAATCAAAATGGACTGATTTGAGACCGGACCTGCTTGTTGCTGCTGAGATATGGACTTGAATTGATTTTTGAAAATCACAACAAAGACTTGGGCCGGATTTCCTTGATGGACTGCAGAGTTGGATTTAATTTTGAGAAAATCAATTGGACCTCCTTTGTTGGGCTAAAGAAGAACAAAAAGCAAATTCAAAGTTGGAGATTGTTGCTTGGGGTTCAAGACAAATCCAATGGCTCATATTCATTGAAGATTACTATAAATAGGGGTAGAGAGTGAGGGGTTAGAAGGGTGAAAATTTTGTAAACTCCTTTTGGAGAGGAGGGCTACTCTTAATTGAGAAGGCCTTCCAAAATTGTAACTTTAGTTGCAATTAATAATAATAATTTTTTCACCACTTTAAATTTTTCTCTTCTTCTCTTTGTTGGATGATGAAGATGAAGATGAAGATGGAGAATTATTTGAAGGTTTGCATTTCTTTTTTTTTCTCTTTTATTGCTTATTAGTTTAGATTTATTTCTATGCTTATAGTTAGATTTTATTTTCTTGTTAAATAGCCAAGAGGCTAGAACCCTCTTGCCTTAGATTTATTTCACGCTTATAGAGTAGATTTATTTTCTTGCATTTAATTCTTACAATTTTATTTTGTAGTTTAGATTTTACAATTTATTTTGTAGTTAGATTTTAATTTCTTTTTTGCACTTTATTTTGTAGTTAGATTTTAATTTCTTATACTATTCACCTTGAGGCTAGAACCCTCTTGGGTTTAGTTTTTCTTTTTGTTTATTTTTATTTTGTTTGATTCGCCTTTAGGCTAGAACCCTCTAGGGAATCACCCTTTTCTAAGAAGTGGGTTCAATTGTAGATTACCCATATCTATAATTGAATACACCATCTTTAATTTCTTGCATTTTCTTTTATTCTTGAATTTTGTTCTTCATTCTTGATTTTTTTATTTTTGTTTCTTGATTTTATTCATTTTTCCTTCTCACCTTATTGATCATACTCATTCTTTTTCAAATCCACTCTAACTTACACTTTGCATCTATTTACACACCATTTTCACTCTCTCAATCTCTTCACAATCACATTCACTTATCACTCCTACTTGTCACGCACACAACATAAGAACCGATTTTATATTTTCTCCTACAAAACACCTTCCTCGTGGGATCGATATCTTAAATACTATAACTTGACACGGTTGTGCACTTGCAACCTTTTTGGTACATGTTTATGCCGCATCAAGTTTTTGGCGCCGTTGCCGGGGAAGGTGCTTAAGTAGGTTTTAATTATTTTGGTTCTTTAACTTGTGTGTTTTTTGTGAAGGAAACGCTTGGAGCTTGAAGATCGCGGATTGGAGAGCTAGGATTTGAAGATTTGCTTTCAGGTAAGTCCTCTTTCTAGTTTTTAATTCCACCCTTTAGCTACTTCTTCACAATTAGAGACAATTAGGAGTTAAAAAAAAGATTTTATTTTTTGTTGACCATAATAAAATTCATCCTCCACTTTGACATTTATTAACAAGATAATAAATTCAAACAAATCCCCCCTTCTCATTTGTTTGATTGTTAACCCTAATTAAAAAAAAAAAGATTTTTCTTTTCCATCCTTTTTAGTTGCTTTTAATTCATAGGGTTGCATTTCATATAGTGTAGGAATTCACCAAGTGATTTGAGCATCTTGATTTGACACACACTTAAAAATATTTTTAAGGGCAAAACCCCATAATCAAGATAAGGTGAGGGATTTCATCACCCTTTCCTTAGCCCAAAAATCACTAATTCCTCACTACACCACCCAAGCCTAATAAAACTCATTAGACGTTGGCCCCTAAGGATTCGAGCTCAATAAGGAACAAGAAATCCTTAAGTGAACCGGTTTAAGTTTTCTCAGATTAGTTGGTGTCTAAGGCAAGGTTTAGGGGTTGCGTAAAGCGCTCCGCAAGGAAAGAGGTACTTAATTGATCTTTGATCACCCTCTAGTACTATCCTTACCTGGCTAACTACCTGGGTAAAACTTTGATCTTTTCACTGTAGGAGTTTTTGGTTAGGAGCTGGTCTAGTGAATTAGGCTAAACCCTAGAATTAGAGTGATTGAAAAGTGATTGTTTTGATTTGTTTTAGTTAGGATTTTTCTTTTTCTTTATCTTCTCAAAAAAAAAACTAATTTTCTTTCTTTTCTTAAAAAAAAAATTGTTTTGGTGTATGCAAATTTGGGTTCGGGATAATTCTCATCGTTTAATTCGTGTTGAACCAACCCAAGAAATGGCAAATCAACCAGTTCTTCAGGATATGTGCTATCCCATTAGGAATGCAACCCCCTCGTGCATTAGGCTTCCCGAAACAAATGGAATAAATTTTGAGCTTAGACCGCAATACATAAACATGCTTCCCAAATTCCTTGGTAATGAAACAGAAGACGCATATATTTTTATTTCGGAATTTGAGGAAGTGTGTATTATGATTAAAATGAGAGAATTAAATGAAGATGCGGTTAAGCTTAGATTTATTCCATTTGCTCTTAAGGATAAAGCTAAAAAATGGCTGTACAGCTTACCAACAAATTCCATCTCAACTTGGGATGAATTTGTCACCGTTTTTCTTAAGAAATTTTTTCCTATTCATAAAACGGTAAAGCTTAGGAACAGCATTCAAAACTTTAAAATTATCCCGGGAGAACCTTTTTGGAAGTATTTTGACCGATTTAAAGATCTTCTCATCCAATGTCCTCATCACGGTTTAGAGAAATGGCGATTGTGCCAAATAATTTATGAGGGATTAGATTATTCTGCAAAAACTTCCTTAGAATCAATGTGCCACGGGGATTTTATGAGGAAAAATGCTGATGAAGCTTGGGAGTTTTTGGAGAGTCTTTCTGAAAAAACAATGCAATGGGAACAGTGCGATGACAGGGTTTCATCAGTTCCCCATTCTAAGTCTAGTGGTCTTTCCTTGGAGTCAAACATTGCTTCTGAAGCGAAGATGGCGACAATTCTGCGGAGGTTAGAAGCCTTAGAAATTAAGGAACGAGCTCCAGCTCAACTCAATCATGTTTCTTTCCCAGGATGTCATAATTGTCAGTCTCCTACCCACGTTTCAGAGGAATGCCCTCTCCTAGGAAATAACAACGCAATAGAACAGATGAACGCTGCATTCCAGCACCCTAGAAATGATCCATTTTCTCCAACCTACAATCCAGGTTGGAGAAATCATCCCAACTTTGCATGGAATCTAGGAAATTCTCCCGGAACTCAAAATTTCACTCCCGCTTCGACCCAACATTTTCCTAGGGGAAACACAGTTCCATTCAATTCTCATTCACAATTTCAACAACCCAATCTGCCGTATCAAAATCAGTCTCCTCCTCATCAAGCTGTAATTCAAACTCCTCACAATCCAGATCAAGATAAACGTCTCAATGTCTTGGAAAGGGGTTTAGAAACCATAATTAAGGCCTCTACTCAAACCACGAATATGTTGACTCAAACATCTAGCACGTTGAATTCCTTCATGCAATCAACCGGACAAATGCTCAACTCCAACACTCAAGCTATAGCTAGATTAGAATCCCAACTTGGTCAACTAGCTAGTGCCGTGAGTGAAAGAGAGAAAGGAAAATTTCCGAGTCAACCCGTGGTCAACCCTAATAACACAGGATGCAGTTCATCCTATGAAGCTCAAGTGAATGCAATCCATTCACTTCGGTCAGGTAGACAGGTCGATAATCAAGTGAGAACTCCGCCAAGTCAAACTCTTGATCCTGTACAAATTCCTTCTCCTTCTCCTTCTGATGAATCTATTCAACAATCACTCCCCTCAGATGACCAAGAACCTGAACCCGAACCTGAGCCTGCTTTTGATAGATTTAGACCGGTTGCTCCCTTTCCAGATAGACTCAGGTCTAGGAAACACTCTCCTCAGGAGGAGAAAATCCTAGAGACATTCAAGCAGGTTAAGGTCAACATTCCTCTCTTAGATGTAATTGAACAAATTCCATCTTATGCTAAATTTTTAAAAGAATTGTGCACTAAGAAGAGGAGAATAAATGTCCCAAAGAAAGTCTTTTTAGCCGCCAATATCAGTGAAATGCTGTCAAATCCCATACCTTTGAAACGTAAAGATCCAGGTTCCCCCATCATTTCATGTATCATTGGTAATACTCACATTGATAAGGCGCTTTTAGACTTAGGGGCCAGTGTCAATTTGCTTCCATATTCAGTCTATCAGCAATTGGGTCTAGGTGTACTGAACCCAACCAAATGCACCTTACAGTTGGCTGATAGATCTGTCAAGGTCCCTATGGGTGAGTTAGAGGATGTTCTGATTAAGGTTGGAGATTTTATTTTTCCAGTAGATTTTGTAGTCTTGGAAACACAGCCTGTTTCCAATCCCAAAGGACAGACACCTGTCATCTTAGGACGACCGTTCTTAGCCACTTCTAATGCTCTCATCAACTGTAGAACTGGTCAAATGAAGCTGTCCTTTGGGAATTTGACTGCTGATCTCAACATTTTTAATCCAGGGGACCAACCAAATAATCAGCCTCTAGAAATAAACTACATTCAGGAAAGATCAGAAGAAGAAGAAGAAGAAGAAGAGTGTGATTTAAGTTTTGAGGAAATTTTTGATGAAGAGTTAGAGTTTTTAGAAGAAGCAGATCAGGTCCTTGAGAATAATAAAACTGTGTTAAACATTTGCTGCTTTGAATTAAATTTTGAAGAACTCTTTCTTGATGAACTTAGATTCTTGGAGAATAATCAACAACCAAATTTTCAGAACTTCACAGAAGAATTGGTTGTTAGAAAACAAAACTTCACAGTACAAGAGTCTAAGTTCATTAAGAAATACAAAATGCATGACACCAATAATACCTACCTTACCTTGTTGCAAGAATTATTGAACACCCCGAAATGCTTAAAAATTCACATTATTGATTATATCATTCTGAATTTGTTTAAAATCCGGGGAAGAATTTTCAACAGTAAGGTAGGATTCAATGTAGAACAGGAACTCTTCATGTTGAATATTTCATTCTACATTGTTTATTTTGTTTATTTCAGAATAATAAAAAGAATTTATTCTTCTCTCATTTGAGAGTTTCTTGTTCAGTTGCTTAAAAGAAAAAGAAAAAAAAAGAGAAAAAAAAGAAAAAAAAAGAAAAAAAAAAA
>NC_033797.1:114351658-114359721 GCF_001876935.1 Asparagus officinalis
GGCTCGGCCTTGGCCGAGCCACCTTGAGGTGGCTCGGCCACCGAGCCACCTCAAGGTGGCTCGGCTAAGGCCGAGCCGCCTTGAGGTGGCTCGGCTTTGGCCGAGCCCCCGCGGGCGGTGTTTTCCGACTTTTTCGAGTCGTTTTCCGTTGTTTCCGGTTCTGTCCGTGATTCGGTTGATTGAGACTCTGATTGGTTGATCTGATTTGGCAGTAAGTTGGATTCCTGATTTGGCAGTAAATCCGCTTCTGAGTTCGAGTCCGAAATTGATCTTGATTCGATCGTGATTCGTCCGAGTTTCCCCTTGGTTGGATGGCTCGTTGATTCCTCAACTCATTAGCTTGATTCTGCACGCGGGTGGATGCATTCCGTCGCTTCTGTGCGATTCGTCGATCTCGTCGCCTCGTTGGTTCGTCGGTTTGTGCCGAGCTATGCTAGGGGACCTATAAGCAATTTTATATGCCTACAGATACCCCCTCCAAAGTATTTCAGTCTCGTTCTTTTATAGAAGAGTCTGGGATACTTTGGATATGATTGTCCCTACCTTCAGTCGGTATAACGGGACCTCGGAATGGCTTCTGTTCTTGACTCCTTCAATTCTCCAGGCTTTTCGGTGCTTTGTCGAAAGTCTGTAAGAGTTCCGGTGCTGCATTTATTGTCTGACCGTTTGTCGGAATTTTCTGAACTTGAAGTCGATTCCTTTGAGCTGACCATTGATTGTGGCGTCGAGTCTTTATGCACAACGCGTTGTCCGGCGTAGTGTGGTTGAGTTATCCTTAAGAATATTTATAAACAATATTCTCCAGGAACTTCTCAAACCAAAAATAGGGAATAGTTTATACTCATATACCTTATTGGAGTATTAAGAAGCAGTTTATACTCGTATACTTTTCGGAGTGTTTTTGTGCCTAAATGAGCTGAACCGGCTTAAAATGAGCCAAAAAAGGCAGTAAATCGGCTCAAAAAATCCTCCAACTCCTCCGAACAAATGGGAGAGGGGTGAGTGAATGATGGACTGAACCGTCGCTCGATTTGAAGTCGTTTCGATGCTCGGTTCGGCTTCAATTTGGATTTTGGTTCGAACTGGGTCCGGTCCGGTTCGGTTCGGTTTGGTTCAACCCGGTCCACCTTATATAAAGGGGGTCTTTTTCTTTTCTTTTTTCTTTACCCTAGGGCCGGCCCCCCCCTTTTTGCCTCCTTTTTGAATTTCTCTTCCCTCGAGCCTCCGTTCTCCCTCAAAACTCGATCTTCGTCTTAGATTCATCCTTCCTTTTGATCCTTGACTGAGAAATCCCTCGAAACTTCCATATTTAGACTTTCCTTCGAGCCCCTCGAGCGCGTGGTTCGAGCACTTCCAAGATCTAATTTTTGTCGGATCCTCGAGCTTCCCCTCAGGTATATCTCCATAATCTTGATCTATTTCATGTTTGATCTAGTGTATGGAATAGCGGGATCGCATATAAGGGTTGAGGGAGTGATTTGATGCCTCAAGCTCGCCTTTTTAGGGGATAAAAAAGTGATTTTTATTTCTAGATCTGACCTCTTGAATTCTTTTTCTGTAGGCCATTATGTCGCGAGTATCGAGAGGTCGTTTTCCTGCTGCATCGGTTGATGGCGCGCCTCCCTCATATGCTGGTGAGCAATTTTTTGACCTTTTTCGAAAATTTACAAATTAGTCCTCTTTTTTCTGGATATTTGCAAATTAGTCCATTTTACCCCCCGTTGTTCTCCTTGGTGAGGCAACCGGGAAAGGCCTTGGTTCTCCTTGGTGAGGATCGACGCTTTATGGAAATTTTGCAAATTAACCCTCTTCTTCTGAGAATTTTGCAATTTAGTCCTTTTACCCTATTTTGCTCTCCTTGGTGAGGCGATCGGGAAAAGCCTTGATTCTCCTTGGTGAGGATCGACGCTTTAAAGATGGGTTTTGCTTGGTCAAAACCACATCTCATAATAAAGGGGGCGTTTTGACGCTGCATTGTGCTTTATAAGGCAGGGATATATTGTCGATATACCCTATCTTATAAATGCGCAATGTGGCCAAATCGTCTCGCCCTTTATAAGGCAATGACTCTATCTTACCAATTTGTAAGATGAATTCAATTTCCTTTTATATCTGAAATTAACAAACACTTAACTGCTTGTTTTCAGTGGAATATCCTTCCGGAGCTTTTTCATCGCATGCGGTGAATGGACGTCGTGATGAGTATTATTCCACATCTGATGACTTTTCGCCCATTCCGTTCACCTCCCAGTTTGCTCCGGGCACGTCGTTGGAAGTTGTCCAAGTGGTGAGGGAAGGTGGCCATCAAGCTCTTCGCCAGCTGATCACAGATGCGCCTCTCGTGCAGGATGCCAGTTCCGTTCAGTCTCTTAGGAAGACTGACTTCTTGTTTGGAGACTCTACCAGGGATCCCGATGCAGTATTTATTGAGGCTGAGCAGTGGCTTTACCAGACTGGCAGTCGTTATATGTATTTGCCGAAGATTCCTCGACACCGTTCTTTGACTGAGCTCAGGCGCCAAGCTGTGAAGCGGGAGATGTCGTGGAGTTTGACAAAGGAACATGAGAGCGTTCACTGCGGCTATATTACTCATCAGGCAGTTCCTGGTTCGAGTCGAGATCACATTGTTGGACTACATCCTGGAGTACTGGGGCTAGATACTCCGCCTCGCAATGAGTTCCTCACCACTGCTTCTACTTTGAGGAATCGCCTCGCTATCTTAGGACGGGAGATGCCTGCACCGCGCCACAGATTCTATGGTTGGGTCCATTCTTTGGACAGGTTTTGGTGGGCTCGTATGACGAAGTATGTCTTGAGCCGATGGAGCGAGGAGTTACATGCTTGCGGTCTTTATGCAGCCATTCGGGCCACTATGCATGGCTTGCCTACAAGCGCGAAGCATTTCTTTGCCCTATGCGAGCTTTACAATCCAGATTCCAACACTTTTCTGACCAGGCACGGAGAGTTGGGCTTGGCTCTACATGAGATGCACAAGATTTCTGGTTTGCCCATGGGACAGATGTTATACCAGGAGTACTTTCCCTCCAACCATGAGTTGAGTCAGCTGAAGGATCGCATGCCCGACCGCTACGAGACCTTATGGGACCTCACTTGTCATTATCACATTGCTTTGGCGCAGTCTAAGCCCCTAGCGAAGAGGACCAAAGCAAATGTGAGCCTGAAGCAGTTCGCATCATACTTGTTCAGGAATCTGGAGAGCCATTCTGGCCAATCTATTTGTGAACTGGCACCGCTGACTCCTTCAGAGGTTAATGAGCTGCTGAATAAGACTAACGCCCAATCCTATACCATTAGCAGTTCCGAGAGCGGCTTTCCTGCAGGGACTAAATTCAGATCGTTCTTATATCATGCGACCACACCGATTCGTCCGATGACTCTCCTTGCCGGTTATCTCGCCATCTGGTTGAAGAAATGTGTGGTCCCGTATCAGTCTGGTGACGCTCTGCCACTGGAAGTGCTCTATCCTGCAGTTCAGCTTGCCTACAAGAAGGAACTTTCGCTTCTTCCGGTGATGGTTGCTAACATTCATCGAGGGCTTCGGCAGATTTCTGGTGCTTTTACACGGAGAGATGATGATAAACCGACTCAGATTCCTACCATTAAGGTAGAGCTCCCGTATATTTATTTGATGGCTTGGTTCGTTCTTCATCGTTCCGATGTGATGTCAATACCGAATGCCATAGATCAGTCTGTCCCCTTTCTACAGTTGCTTGAGAATGGTGAGTGGGAGGGCCGAGGATTCCCCGATATCAGGCGTCAGCTACAAGTCCACAAGTGCTGGGCATTCTCCACTTGCTTTCCACAGTTCTCCAGCCGGTACGGCGAGTGTTTGATTGATGAGGAGAAGCCGAGGGAGTATAGGACTTATCTGGATATGGGCTGCTTTAATTGGCTAGTGAACATTAGGCCGGGTTACCTGACTTTCCGGGTGGGGAATCAGTGCTTCATAGAGCCGTATCTACCTTGCCGATTCGCCCGCCAGTTCGGTTATGACCAGCTTTATGTTGGGAACCCGCGCCAGCAGCTTCGGGCTCATGGAGGTCTGGTGGACGGTCTTCGTGCATGGTTGTGGACCGTGACTGGTTGCACTGGAGCTAGGTTCAGTCTCCCAGGTACTGAGCGACAGTTGAACCTCACTTTCCTGAGCTGCAAGTGGTTGCTAGCAGCTAATAAGACTGTCCGTGTGAAGCCTATCGAAGAGTTGGTGGCCGAAGAAGCCTCTCAGCTTGATTCTCGTGTTATCCAGGACGGTGCTCGATCACAGAGGGCTCAGGGCAAGACCCGCCGACTTGATGCAGAAGGTCACAGGGCCTTTAGTTCTGCTGGAGAGGCCTCAGGCGGAGACCCTGAAGACTACGAGGCAGATTTGGAGCAAGGTTAGTCACCTATTTTTTCTTTTTCTCTGCATTTCCAAGTTGCTATTCCTGACCACTATTTGATATTTCAGGGACAGCGACCAATAGTGACGACGAATTCCGTCCTTTTACCCGGGCAAGACCTTCGATTGCTGTCCGTGCTGATAGGCGGAAAAGATTAGCCCACAAGCCGCATGCAAATTCACGAGCATCTGAGATGGACTTGGCTGATGAGGATCCTGTTAGTGACGGAGGTAACGTCTATTCTATAGATCATTTTCTTGATCGTTTAGAACTTCTGGCTCATGCTTTCCCATCCTATGCAGGATATCGTGAGGAAGGCGAGATGAGTCCCGATGATTGTGCATCTCCTGGTGAGCCTGACTCACCGCACCAGGTAGAAAAGCCTGCAGAGACCGCCCATGTTGGGGAGTCTGTCAATGAAGGACCCAGTTCGGTGATTCCAGGTACATCTTCAAGAGGTAACTTGTCTCTATTGGCCATAGTTTCCTTCCTCTTCCCTTATATCTTTTTATGTCAGATTTTTCGATTGATGACTTCGATGGGGAGGGCCTGCCTATGGACACTTCTATGTTCAGCTTCATGTATGACTCTCCTCAGATCGATGGCCAGCCGCCTCAGGATATGTTTCCTGAGTCTGTACTCCCTCAGACTCCCGGGAACGGTTATTTTGAAGGTGCGTGCCTCTTCTCAAGCTAACTATAGGACTAGCCAATTCCTTGACTAATGCAACTATAATATGATGTTTCTGTTTTGTGCCTAACAGGGGCTTTTGTTGAGGCTGACCCTGTTGAGCCGGCTGTACGACCAACTCCACCAGTCGATGCAGCTACAGTCCTTACATCTCCACCACCCCCAGTGACTCGAGGGGGAGGAGGTATAATTTAATTAACTGAGCAAAGCCATTCATTTCCTTATTGAGGCTTTTGACGAATTTCTCTTCTTTGTGTAGGGCTTCCTTCTCAGCTTCATGTCCTCGTTAAGGAGTTGTTATCGGGGAATGACCCTGAGAAGATCATCATCAGCGTAGAAGTCCGCTCTTATTTCTCCTCCCTGACTGCTATAATTGGCAAACTCCTCCACGACGGACTTTCTCTTCGCCAATTTAAGCCCTACCTCGATTCCAAGATAAATTTGATTAGGGACATAGGATGTCCGGATCTGGCGACGGCTATGGTTGATGACCTTGATCGCTTAGAGCGTGAGCTTCAGATGTTTCATGAGCTCCGGGATACAGGTGCCTCTTCATTCGTTGCTGCCGAGTTGGATGCTCGCTTACAGACATGGCGCAGTACTCGGATGGTTGCCGAGCTCGAGATTCAGGTGCAGCGGGGCCGCATAGATCGAGTTGAGGCTGATCTTGCCACTAGATCATCTTCCCTTGAGGAGCTTGATTCTCAGATAGATCAGCTCCGACGAGAACTCCGTGAGAAGGAAGACACAAAGATGCAGAATCAGCAAGCAAATGCTGCTTTATCTGATGAGCTGAAGTCCTTGAAGCAGACACTGGCTGAGACAGAGGAGGTTGCTGTGAGGACTTTAGCCGCGAACGAAGAGTCTGTCAGAGCTGAGTTGCAGGAGGAGCTTAGACGCTCTTATGACGAGAAGTTATCTGAATTCAGTCAGCAGATTCTTAGCCATGGGCTTGATGTATGATTTTATTTGCTGAAAACCTTGACATTTGATTCTCTTTAGTGGACCTGATTTTTGTCTTTATCTTTATTATGATTCCTCATTCCGTTTGAAATGATTGACCATAATACTCATAGGATTTTTGGCAAACCCCCAGCCTTCAACGGGTTTGATTAGCCTTTACCGACTACCGTTTGAGTCGGGCTAGCATGCGGATTGTCGGAATCCGTTCCGCATGTAACGTTGTGCTAAGGGAATGAACTCCCTTAGACTTCGTGCTATGATGTCGAATACATAGACTTCGCCATTGTTACGGGAATAGGCTACCCGGCGACACGTGTTAGGTGTTGACTTTAGGATTTTTGGCTAACCCCCAGCCTTCAACGGGTTTGATTAGCCTTTACCGACTACCGTTTGAGTCGGGCTAGCATGCGGATTGTCGGAATCCGTTCCGCATGTAACGTTGTGCTAAGGGAATGAACTCCCTTAGACTTCGTGCTATGATGTCGAATACATAGACTTCGCCATTGTTACGGGAATAGGCTACCCGGCGACACGTGTTAGGTGTTGACTTTAGGATTTTTGGCTAACCCCCAGCCTTCAACGGGTTTGATTAGCCTTTACCGACTACCGTTTGAGTCGGGCTAGCATGCGGATTGTCTAACTCCGTTCGCATGTAACGTTGTGCTAAGAGAATGAATTCTCTTAGACTTCGTGCTATGATGTCGAATACATAGACTTCGCCATTGTTACGGGAATAGGCTACCCGGCAACACGTGTTAGGTGTTGACTTTATCCCTACTTAGGTTTCGGGATAAAATACCCCAGACTGGTCTTCTGGTGTCTTTTTCTACGGCGAAAGACTAAACCGGCGACGCGTGTTAGGCGTCGGCATATCCTTTCTTAGGATTCAGGATGAAATTCCCCATGCGTGTAAGGCATGGATTTTGGTGTTATTAATAACGACCTGCCACAATGTTGAATATGTGGACGGGTGTTCTTTTTAACGGTTAAGAACTAACCGGCAGCGCGTGTTAGGCGCAGACTTATCCTTACTTAGGTTTTAGGATAGAATACCCCAGAATCGAACTCTGGTGTCTTTTTGTGCGGAAAAAGACTAAACCGGCAGCGCGTGTTAGGCGCAGACTTATCCCTGCTTAGGATTCGGGATAAACTTCCTAGGATGAATCCTAAATCGACAAATTTTGGAAAGAGCGGTGCGGGAAAGGAAGAATTTTATATTCTATTTCCCGGTCTTCTTTTAGGGTGAAGGCGAACCCAACAGACAAGGAAGGAAGAATTTTATATTCTATTCCCTGATTCTGGAAAGGAAGAATTTTATATTCTATTTCCAGTGAAGTCTGGAAAGGAAGAATTTTATATTCTATTTCCAGTGAAGAAGAAACTAGAAGTGGGGTGTCCACTCCGAGTGTCTGGAAAATTTAGATAAACTTGCCTTTTATAGGATGGGTTATCTAAACTGAAAATGGGTTCTTCGTTTATCGAAGTGGAATTTCAACTTTGGCTATAACCATGGGAAGGCTTGACCAAAGAGAAAAGAAAGGAGTTCTTTCGTTTATCGAAAGGAGACTCCGATCTGAAAGGGGACCTTCTTGTCTATGGAAAGAGTCAAGAAGGTCATATGGACATTTTTTTTGTGGACCCACTTGTGGACCCACTGTTAATTGGAACTGATCAGTGAGGGATTTTGGTGGTAAACAATGATTTTGGGTTATCCTCTGGAATATTAAGTGTAATATTCTTCGAGGAACTTCCCGGTAAATGGGTTATCCTCTATGTACTAAGGATAGTACTTTTTCAGGAACTTCCCATTTATTGGCATTTATCGGTAAAACTCGGAAATAATTGTCTAAAATAAATTGCCTTTTCTTCTCGAAGTGTAACATCAGAAGCTTCAAGGACTTTGTGCTACGATGTTCCCCGATAAATGGGAGTTCTGTGGTTGCCAGATTGTTCGCGGGGAAAACTGTTGCTTTCTTCATTAATGAAATAATTGTCATCTTGAATTACAAA
>NC_033797.1:114360721-114410992 GCF_001876935.1 Asparagus officinalis
CAAGAAGGGATTCGTCTCTCCCAGTATAGGGGTGATGTCATTAAGATTGTTTTGATATAACTATAGCCTGGAAATCCTGGCAAGGTGAAGATAAACTCGAGTGTCAGTTTGATCTTATAGGTTATGATTTTAATATCATAAACACTAATCAAGCTATTAGCGGTTTGACAGTTTGCCATACCTTAGGCTCCAATAGTTTGACATGGTTTGACGAAAGACCCGACTGACGGTATTATCATTGAGTGGTCCTGATAAAATTGGATAAGCATCTTGCAGACCTTTATCACAACTTATACCCGGGTGGCTCTTCATGTGGTAGGCTAGCACCTCTGTGTCCTATGCATATGATGCATCCCTACGCAGGTTTTTTAATTGGCCCTAGAGTCACACCAAGCGCGTACTTGAATCCTATGAAACACAATTTATGGAGTGATGCGTATGATTGATAGCGCATATATGATTATCTTCCGGATACACTAAACGGTTATCGTTATATCGCTAAAATCGGAATGCTATGTGCTTAGGAAATGAATTCCAGTATTTTTCCCATAAAGTTAACTTTTAGTCAACTAGTTGACTTTTTGGTCAACAGTTGACTTTGGTCAACTCTTGATTTATTTGGTCATATAGTGACTAATTAGTAAGATTGGAATAATACTATATACGTATTTATGAAATAATTATTAGTGATAATGATTTGGTATTCTCATTTATGAAATACACATACCATGTATAATGAGTCATGAGATGAAGTCACTTAGTGTATGGTTTGAGCACATGGTTTATTAGCATATGGTTTTGAAATGTAATGATTCATAAGATGATTCATTGCATGACTCACTTGATTAATCATTAATTTTTGATGATTCATTGCATGACTCATAGGATGAGTCATTCATATAATGAACACATTTACTCTATAAATATGAGCTCTTTTTTCTTATGGAAAGGTAATGAAAAATTGGCTAAGTGTTTTTTCCATAAGAGAATAAAAGAGAGCTCTCCTCTTACTAATCTTTAGCAATCTTATGAGCCCAGAGAAAGCAGGAAGTAGTAGGATTTAAGAACCCCGGGGTGGATATTCTTGCCTTGTGTCTTAAGAAGACTCCCATTTTATCAAGCTCACTTGAAGACTTGGAGATCCACTACAAGGAGATTTTCTACTACAAGGAGCAAGAGCTAGGGGTTATTCGATCTTCCATCACGCTAACGAAAGTATGACTTCTAACTCTTGTATGCTCTCTTAATAATAAGGATCATGTTAGATTTAATTAGACGATCCATATGAATATTTCATGCTCTCTACATGCTTTTTATTTTTGTACATACATGTCTTCCGCTGTGTATTATGCATGTAGACATAGCACGATTTCCTTCAAATATATGCAATGATATATAAACTAACACAATGGTGAAATAAACATAAACAAGATAGTTGATGAAATAAAATGAGCAATGCACAATTGGCGATATAAGATAAATGCAAAAGCAAATGCGCCAATGACAAACTCAAACACACTCAAATGATCACGGAGTTCGGACCTTCCGTCCTACGTCTCCGCTCCCCACTCCCAGGGAGAAATCCACTATCACAATCCGATTTGGAAGCCGGAACTTCTACACACTCGGTTTTCTAGCTAACCGAAAACTCTACAACTCACACTCTTGCAAACCCACTCTACACCCTCACAAGTGTTGGACCTAGCCGTGTCTTCCTCAAGTGCTCGGTTACAACCTCTCCTTAGGTTCGTCAACCGACACCACTCCTCTTAGGATGATCCCCGACTCTCACCACACACTCCTCTCGGTGTACAAGTGTATTACAAAGTGTATCCTCACAATTAGGCTCAATACAATAAATGTTTGTTCTCTACTATAGATGAGAACATAATGAAAGCTCACACTCAATTGTTATAACTATCACCAACCCAAATATACTATATATGAAGATACAATAAGCTTAATGCGGGTGTGTGTAACAATGAGATATAAATCAAAACTAAACTCAAATAGCAAACTAGCAATAAAAAGATTATGAAAATTAATAATAATATTGCTAGAGAAAATAGTTTAGGAATTCTTCTCTGAAAAACAAGATGGAGAGATGGATTAAAAGGAAGCTCAAACAATGTAGATAATCTCCTCCACTTGTGAACCAACCAAAACAGCTTTAAACCAAACTTAAACCCCTGTTAAAACTTTTATAAACTTGTTTAAAACATCCCATTTGGTTGCTGAGATAGAAGGGGGTTTGGGGGTTTATATAGGAAGAGGAAGCAACAGCAAAAACCCCAAGGGAAAAGACCAAACAGCCCAAGAATCAGAAATCTTATTCTGTACCAAAAGAGCCGTTGGGATAAACGGCGATCGACCGCTGCGGTCGACCGCGAGCAACAAAAACAACAGGAAAATGCTCCAGAGACTTCGGCGGTCGACCGTGGTGGTCGACCGTGGGAAATCTCGAGCTCACGGTCGACCACGGTGGTCGACCATGAAAGTCTCTGCTTTAGACCTTAAATCAAAGAGCACCAAGCTCTGATACCAATTGTTTATCTGATTTTAAAACGCTGTTTAAAAATATCAAATAAATTCTAAAAAATGTAAAACTTTGGGGAATGATTGTAGACATGATAATAAATATGCTACAATGACTGGTTTCCAAAAAGGACTTCCCAAATAAAAAATATCATCATTTTACAAAATAGGTTAAAACATGAAAATGTAAACATGTTAATTTTGACATTTTGGCCAAACCATGTTTTGAAACTTTGCATAATGATTATGTAGACTTAATAAAATATGTATATGATTATTGTTAAGTCCAAAAACTAAGAATATAATATTTTTACAAATACAATAGAAAATGAAACATATGAGTATGTATATGAAAATATATTTGTTTCATATCTAAGTAGTTAAACCAAATCACAATAATAAATATGAAATATGTAATTTCATATTTATAAACATAAAAACCAAAATTGTGTTATATATATATATATATATATATATGACTACATATATATACAAGAAAATCAATAAAATGTGTGTGTATATGATACTGAGCTTAGAGTATCTAACACACATAATATAAAACCTAAACTAGATTACCCAAGCCGATCTTGATCTTTAATAAGCTTGACTTGGTACACTATGCGGATGAAGCTGAACTTGGATCTTGAACTTGAATTGTATAAGCTTCACTCCACAATTCCGCCAACCTCCATTGGATATGATCGTTGTGGCGTAATTCATCCAACCTCCAACATATTATTTGCCTAGAATAAATATAAAACACAAACACTAGACAAACAATATTAGATGTAAATTGTTTGTAAATCATCATCAAAACAAGAAGGCCAACAGCAGTCGCCCTCCTTTTATTTAATTTAAAAAGTAAAATATATATATTACCTGATCTGCCATAAATCGTCTTCAATATGCCTCCTGAGCCTCCTGAGACTGAGTCGACATGAACTGTGTGAACTCTCGCCCGCTCCTCCCTCAGGCGGGCCCCCCTCCTCATCCTCGTCTTCCACTGCTGCTACATTCCCTCCCTCCCCTCTCTGGCCGGGAACCCCGTCTTCTTTGTCGGCGACCACCAGATCTCTCTCAGCGGCCTCGACCTCGCCGACTTCTTCGCCCGCTTCCTCCGCTTGCCCCCTCTCCACCGTTCCAACTCACTGTCGCACGACGACTCGCTGCCGAGGAACCCGCTGCTGCCGGATGCCTGCCTCCTCATCCCTCAACCTAATCTTCAAACTATACCACGAACTATGCGATCGAGCTCAGATCCCTTGCGAACTGGAGTTTGATTCGGAGTCTGACAAGGCCGGGGGGCGCTTAGGGTTTCGGATTTGATGGCGCTATTTGTGATTTGCTGGGTGATGGAGAGGTCTTGGAGGGTTGGGAATAGGAATGAAGCTGCTGGGGCTGTTCCCGATTTCAAGCATTTGGTGATGTCGGTGTTGGTGGTCGGTAGAGAGGTTGAAGACGATGAGAGGATCTGGGGGTGTGAGGTTTTGGGGATGGATCGGAGTGTTTCCGCTCAGAAGGTGTAGCTGTGGGTGATGAGCAGCACTCCGGAGCTGACGAGTTGCTTATCGGGGTTTGTTCCGGAGAAGGTCAAGGCTTGTGCAGCTGGGAGTTCCGGGGTAAGCCAAAAGATTCGTTCTTTGTTATGTGCATGTTTCGTTTTTATTAGCTTTTAGTGATCGTTAAGTGTGGTTTTGTTGAATGTGAATCTTGACACGAATCATTATGGTGGAAACTTTTGGGGAGACCAATATCGGAGGTCATTAAAAAAAATCAAAAGTTTAGTTGTTTGTGAATCTCGCCATTGCAATTATACGACGATGTGAGTAAAACATTTTTTTATAGACTAAGACTAGTAGTGCTGGCGGGAGGAACACGAGACGGTGGGAACATGACTGGACAAGGAGTGTTTGAGGGTGGATTGGGGAAAAATAACTAGGAAGTCTTGGGTTTGTGTTTGTTAATTAGAAGAACCACACTGATCGAAGTAAGAAGAAAATATATAAGGTATGCAAGTTTTGACTTAGATATGCCATTTACTGTCTCAAGTATAATCACAGTTTGCATTGTTTCAAAGGAGTATTTTCCCATGATCGCCAATTATGGTTATTGAGGCATTCATTGTCGTCTATAGGATCTTCTCTCTTCCAAGAATATGCCCACAACGTGTGCATTGTGTAATTTATTAATCAAGTCAAATTCATGAAAAATGCCATTCGATTCGTGAGAAGTTTGTTGCGTGATGCATATGAAGAATCAAGCCTCTTTTATTCACTAAAATAGGAATGTGCCTATGGTAATTTATTGAGAATTTGCATTAGATTGAGGCGTGGGCAAATAATCTCAAGAGTAAATGAATAATAAACATTGTTGCATAAGTATGAAAGAATAGTGGTAACAAAGTGTAATCAGGGGCTTTTGCTAAACACACCCTTAGGGCTGGAGAACATGTGTTTTTGTGTGCTCAAAACATATATACATGCATGTGGGCCGTGTCAAACTTTTGCCTGCCCTCATAATTCTGTGGAGTGGGGTCCACGAGTTGGAAAAGCGCGTGAGGAGCAGAGCAACGCGGTTTTGATTCTTTCCGCGTGCGGTTTTGATTATTTCCGCGTGAGAATTCGTTTTGAACGAATAACCCAAGGCCAACCCGAATTTTCAATATATAAGCCTAGTTTTTTGTTTAGGGCTGTGAGCGAGGTCAGAGGCGGTGGATTTGCGCGCAGAAAAAGAAAAAAAAAATTTTGCGGCTGCGTACGAAGGTGAAAGGATGGTGTGCAGAGGTAAAAACCGAAGGTGATTTTTCAACTGAAGGAGAGAAAAATCGCAGAGGCTTTTCTTTGTTTTTGACGGCTGTCTTTTGTTTTGAAAGAGATAATTGTGTGAGGGGTCTGAGAGTTTGTGTGAGGGTTTAGATATGAGAGATTGTAAACCCTAGTTGTATCTCTCCCTCTAATAGTAGATCTCCCCCTCCTTGCCCCGTGGACGTAGGCAATTTGCCGAACCACGTAAAATTTGTGTTCTTTCTATGATTTGTAATAGCTTGTAGGTTCCCTCGACGCGCAGTCCTAGAGTTGACGAGAGGAAGAGCTGATATCTCACTTTGATGAGATATCTGGCTTTTGGTTCTTGTTTCCTTTGAGAAATGAGAATTCCGTTGTGATCTAATCTCTTGTTGTGCACCTTGCGCACCGGAGGTGCTGCCGAAATTTCCGCTGCGCACAACAAGTGGTATCAGAGCTCCGGGTTGGACTTGGGAGCTTGTTTGAAGGATTCGCTAAAGGATTCCTATTTGAAGATTAAATCGACAACATGGGTGAAACAAGCACATCGAGATCGTCTCTTACGAAGACGATACATAGTTTGAGCATCAATAACATGAAGATTGATGTTCCGAAGTTCGGTTTGAGCATCAATAACATGAAGATTGATGTTCCGAAGTTCGACGACAAGATTAATTTCGGATTGTGGAGGTGTCAGGTGATGGACGCCTTGGACGCTCAGAATTTGGAGGAGACTCTTGAGTTACAAGAGAAACCTACCGATATGGAAGATAAGGTTTGGAAGAAGATGAATAGTAGGGCGTGTGGAGTTATTCGGTCATGCTTGACGCCGGATCTTATTTATGACGTGATGAACGAGACGTCGGCGAAGAAGATGTGGGAAACACTCAATGAAAAGTATCTTACTAAGAGCATTGAGAATCGACTTCACTTGAAGAAGAGGTTTTACCAGTTCAAGATGAAGAGGGGAGTTTCCATTATAGCATGTTAACAACTTCACAAAAGCTACTTTCAGACATGGCCAATGTGGATATCATAGTTGAGGATGAAGACAAGACGATGCTACTTTTGTGTTCGTTGCCCGAGGATGATTATGGTACTTTTGTCTTAACTATGATTAATGGAAGAACTTTACAAGGAGGTGACCTCAGCGTTAGTAAATTATGAATTGAGGAAGAGTGTGGATGAGTCCTCCGAGAAGGTATCGGGAGATGCATTAGTAGTTCATGGCCGTGGTTCAAACCAAAGCAGGAGGTCGCAGTCTAGAGGTGCACATTGTGGGATTCGTAGGAATCAGTGTTCCTTTTGTAAAGAGGATGGACATTGGAAAGCCGAATACCCAAAGTTAGATCGAGCCGAGAAGAATAAGGGGAAAGTTGTACAAGCTTTAGAGGTGAATGTTATCAAGACTAGTGACAACAAATTCAGATTCGGATTCTTTGGGCTATTCGTTGTCTGCACTACCGTCAGTTTGTGTTGCCAACTCTACAGAGTGGATGTTGGATTCGGATGCTTCATACCACGTTTGCCCTAGGAGGGATTGGTTCTCCAGCTTTCAGAAGTTGGAAAGAGAGGATGTTGTGCTCATGGGTAATGGACATGCATGCTCTATTGGTGGTATTGGTACCGTTCATATTCGGATGTATGACAGAGTGATTCAAGAGTTGGATGAAGTGAGGTTCGTTCCGCAGTTGTCGAAGAACATCATTTCACTAGGAGCTTTGGTGGCATCTGGCTATAAAGTGACCTTGGTGGATGCACGTTTGAAGGTCACATCGGGGTCCATGATTGTGATGAAGGGCGTCAGAAGGAGCAATTTGTATTATTTACTTGGAAGCACGGCGATTGATAGCGAGATGACGACTTCATCAGATTCGGCTAGATTGTGGCGTTGTTTGATGCTGGGTTATTTGATTGGTAATACCGTGCATAGGTTATTGAGGAGTGCTTTGACCTGCAGTTTGAAGTCTTGTAAACTCATTGGTATGAGCAAGAAGACCGAGATGGAGTTTGGCACTTCTATCCTTCATTCGAGGGGTCTTCTGAGGGCTGTTCATTCAAGCATTCGGGGGCCTTCCAAGGGAGCATCATTGGGAGGTAATAGGTATGTGGTTTCCGTAGTTAGGGATTGCTCTAGGCATTGGTGGGTTACAACCAAGTCCCGTTGGTGTGAAGTCCTAGAAGCCCGCAACAGATGGAGGAAGTGTGTTGGAAGAAAGGTAACCCGACGTTCTGATTATGGTAGGGGTTTTTTCTTGCATTTGTACCGAGCTTACGGCAATAGGAAACACTTCATTGGTGTGGAAACTTTGAGGCGACAAGGCGAGATAGCAGATTGGGGCAGCTGTTCCTTTCTGGAGGAGGATCGGCGTTTGATGTCGAGCATTGGCATTGGTGTGCAGGCTACGACATGTTTGGGCCGTCTCATGTATAGGTTGTCGACTGTTGCATGTAGAGATATGGGATCTAGTGGAGCTGCTTTAGATTTTGGGTTGCGTTGGATGTTTGGCTACCCAGCATTTGGTCACATCGTGGATGTGAAATTTGATCCGATAGCACATTTAGGATTCAGAGGCGTGTTTAATTATCAGGTATTGGCTTCTGACTTTGTTCTGAGCAAGGTATGTCACGTTTAACTCTCGGCAGGTGGAGAGTGGTGATCAGATCATTAGGACATCGCAGCAGGTGGAGAGTGATGCTACTCCACGTTGGGTGAAGACTCCAGATCATACTGCATCATTTGGGATTCCAGCTGATGTGACACGGATTAGGAATCGTGTTGATTTGGATGCAGATGATGAGTTGGATTCGCGTGCAGCTGATGGACTTGATTTGGATACGACCATTGGTTCACCTCAGATGAAGGTGTTTGATTTGTCTCAATTTGGGGCTATTGGGAGTGCTATCAGTTGCAAATCGTTTGGTGATATTGAAGAAGAGTTGCAGACTTTTCTATTTGATTGAGGACCTTTGGAGGCCATTGGGTGAACTACGTTCGGCTTGATTCCTTAGGCAAGAGGATATGTAGGCAGTCTTTATGATGCAGCCGGGTTTGGATTTTGATGGGGGTGAGATCGATTTGGTGAGTAGATACCGACGTTTGGGTGAGTGTTCGTACTCCCATTTGGGTCTCGATTTGTGTGGATGGAGTCCGTTGTCATGAGTCCGTTACCGTGGCGTACTGGATGCAACAAGTGAGATATTTGTTTTGGTTGGTGTCGGCTCAGTTTTGGGAAAACTTCGCCGAGGTGGAGAATTGTGGAGTGGGGTCCACGAGTTGGAAAAGTGCGTGAGGAGCAGAGCAACGCGGTTTTGATTCTTTTCGCGTGCGGTTTTGATTATTTCCGCGTGAGAATTCGTTTTGAACGAATAACCCAAGGCCCACCCGAATTTTCAATATATAAGCCTAGTTTTTTGTTTAGGGCTGTGAGCGAGGTCAGAGGCGGTGGATTTGCGCGCAGAAAAAGAAAAAAAAAATTTTGCGGCTGCGTACGAAGGTTAAAGGACGGCGTGCAGAGGTAAAAAACCGAAGGTGATTTTTCAACTGAATGAGAGAAAAATCGCAGAGGCTTTTCTTTGTTTTTGGCTGCTGTCTTTTGTTTTGAAAGAGATAATTGTGTGATGGGTCTAAGAGTTTGTGTGAGGGTTTAGATTTGAGAGATTGTAAACCCTAGTTGTATCTCTCCCTCTAATAGTAGATCTCCCCCCTCCTTGCCCCGTGGACGTAGGCAATTTGCCGAACCACATAAAATTTGTGTTCTTGCCATGATTTGTAATAGCTTGTAGGTTCCCTCGATGCGCAGTCCTAGAGCTGACGAGAGGAAAAGCTGATATCTCACTTTGATTTGATATCTGACTTTTGGTTCTTGTTTCCTTTGAGAAACGAGAATTCCGTTGTGATCTAATCTCTTGTTGTGCACCTTGCGCACCGGAGGTGCTGCCGAAATTTCCGCTGCGCACAACAAATTCCTCTTGCCTCCCTAATACACAACATGACTCACAAGTAACAGCGACACATTCTTGATGCTTTACTCAATTATTAAGCCACCAATCATGTACATATTCTGCCTTCTTCAAACAAAAATATTCATTCAGAAAACTGATTGATGGAAGATTAGAATGCCTATACCACAGGTGGCAGTTTGGAGATGACGGTAAATGCCTAAAATACCTCAGGTCTTCCTTATTTTCCTGCAATTTCTTATTTATTTATCAAATTTCTTTCAAATGCCTAACAATAATGAATCAATTTAAACACAAGAAATAAACTATTTTCGAATGCCTAACAGTACTGTGAGCTTGAGGAGGAGTTGTGATTATGGCAATGGCAGAGGACTTGGGAGTATGAGGAAGAAGGGTTTAAGGTTAGAGAGGAATGGGGAGTTTGAGGGATAATAATGGTTATCATTTGTTTACGCGGTCATAGTTGGCTTGTTTTCATCAACAGATCATGGTATGGTCTAGCGCATTGGCTTATGTATGTACTAAAACTTTAATTTACGTACTTGTGTAGGAGAACAGACAGTTAAAATAGTTTTATATATTTTTCTTGATAGTTCCATATGTTGCCATTTGCCTTTTCAACTTTCAATGTTTATCTACACGTACGTATGAGTTGATGGGTATACGTAGAATGAGTTAATAACTAGCTGCTTTGCAATATGGATTTTCTTAACTGAAAAATACATAGATATCAGTGTTTCCCAGTTACACTGAACTGAAACTCTGCCATTTGATTCTCATCTATTTGATAGGTTGAAAATGAATTGCCTGAAAAAATTGAAAGGCTTGTGAGATGTGAAGCCTCTACATATCAGAAACTTCTAATGAAGAGGGTGGAAGAGAATCTTGGGTCAATTAGAAATACAAAGGTAATTTTCTGTAGTTTGTTTCACATGCTATCTTTGTGTGCTTGCTGCCATTGTATTACACTGATTTTCTACAATATTCAATATTAGGGTCGTTCTGTGCACAACACAGTGATGGAGTTGCATAATATATGCAATCATCCATATTTGGATCTAGTTCTATTCTCTTTGAGGCTGCAGCTAGGCTTCCCTTTCTTTAGGTGCCATTTTTATTTCTTTATTATTTTAGGCAAACATATGTAAATTTATCTTGGTTAATGTTCTGTTGAGATTCGAGACGCTTAAAAGTGTTGTCAATGGGGATGGCGAAGTCATGCCTTGTTGCTGCTACATGGCTCATACATATGCTCATGCCTTTTTGCGGATTCACCAGATCCTCACAGGCCCGCAGAGGATATAGCTTTTGCTGTTGCTCGATTTTTCCAAAGAGGAGGAATTGTGCGTAATGTTGTGCGATGGAGCATACAGAACCTCTTGTAAATAATTTATGTAAAAGTTTGTAAATAATTTATGTATCTCTCTACTATTTTCGTGAATGTATTATTTGAATGTAATAGGATTTGATATTGGAATATTATTAGATTGTGTTGGATATGAATATAATTTTTTGTTGTTCAATATTGTGTTCATGCACCCAAAGTAGATTCTGCAAAAATAAAATCAAATACTGTAGCATAGTATCCTAGACGGAAAATCCGTCTAGGATGCTCAAAATCCATCTAGGATACCATTTTAAAAAAAATAAAAAACATCAATTTTCGTCTAGAATGAGTATTCTAGACGGAAATTTTTATCTAGATTACTCATTCTAGATGGAATTTTTTTCTGTCTAGAATGTATTATTCTAGATGAAAATTCCGTCTAGAATAATCCGTCTAGGATGTATTCTAGACGGTTTTGAATTCTGTCTAGAATATTCCGTCTAGGATGTATTCTAGACAGAATTTCCATCTAGAATACTACATCCTAGACAGAAATTTCCTAGACGGGTATTCTAGACGGAATTCCGTCTAGGATACACATCCTAGACGGAATTCTGTGTATCCTAGACGAAATTTTCCGTCTAGGATGCCTAATTTTTTAGCAGTGCACTTTAGGCAATAAAAGTTATACCCTCTAACTAATAATACCTAAAAAGTGACGCTGACAACAATAATACCTATAAATTAACACAGTTAACCAATTAAATTTACTCCGGTCACAAAAATTTTGATTTGTGCAAGAAAATTATGGATATATATATATATATATCACACTTATAAATTTATCCTCAAAAATAAAATATTTACATAAAAACCTAACTCTCTTTCTTTTCAACCTCTCTCTCCCAACTCCACTTCTCTGCTCCATCTTTCTCCACTCCCTTCTCCACTTTTAAGTTAATGTTTAAAGAGAGAGGAGAGAGAGGAATAGAGAGGAGGGAATGGGAGGAGAAGACTGTGATGAGAGAATAAAGAAAGGTTAATTAAGGAAAGCAACATGGGTGGAAGGAGTGAGAGGAGGAGGTGAATGTGAGGATTTTGAGGAGGAGGAAAAATGAAAGAGAGTAAGAAATGAGAGAAGAAGAGGATGAAGCAATTGTGGAGGCAGGGGGGGCGGAGGGAAAATGGGAGGACGAGTAACTTGAGGAAGGAGAAAAGTGGAGATGATGTGATAGAGAGGAGAAGAGGAGGATGAAGGAGATGATAATGGGAGAGAGATGGGGAGGGGGAGAGAGGGGTGAGGAGGTGGAAGAGAGAAAGATGAATTTTTTTTGTAGATATTTTAAATTTTGGATGGTAAATATATAAGTGAGAGAAATTTAAAAGATATATATGTAAAAATTTATATTTTTCCTGGTCAAACTAAAACTCTTGCAATTGAAACATGTGTAAAGAGTTAAATGTATGAATTTATATAAATGTTATTATGGTCGGTGTAAATTTTTAGGCCTTATTACTTGGTGGCCCCTTCAATAGTGCCGGAGAAGCATTTCTATGCTACAGTGTTTTATTCTCCTTTGCCTTTGGAAACGATAACAGGTTTTCTTTGCGTCGATGCTTCTTCTTAGTTCTATTTTCTTTTAAAATCCGTTTTTAGATATGATTATTATTGTTTAATCTAAAACTAGGTCTTTGATTGACGATCGGTTTCAGTGGCTCTCCCCGCAAAACCTCCTCTTTTAAATTCTAGGGTTTTGTCAGCCGCGAGTAGATACCTTGAAGGCCAGGATAAGGCTCGCGTTAGGGTTTCGGCCGGCCAGACTGAGAAATTCGATGACGTTTGGAACTGAAATCGTTGATGTTAATGTGGTTGCGGAATCCAATGATGGATTGGGGGATTACCTGAGATTGCCGCCATCCGATGACCCTGAGCTGGGGAAATCTGTTGAGGTGCAGGTTCGATGTTCCTGGATAAAGAGGATTTCTTGGACTTGGTGGTTAAAGGTTGCTGTTTTATGCCTCTTCTTGGCTGCTGTTGCTGCGCTTTTGGTTATCTTCGGCGGCCCTTTCCTCCTCAAAAAGGTTTTCTATTTCTTTACATTGATCTCCTTTTAGTTCATTATTTGGTTTGTGCTTGATTCATTTCTCTGTTATTTAAGTGGCAGAGGACAATGGCTGCACACTTTTCCCTTGTAGACTAAAATTCCACCAAACATTGAATTGACATGCATAAAGGGTGTTGATATCTACTAGAATGAATAATCTGAGAGTAAATGTAAGAGACCCAGGAGAACTTAGCCTAAGAGCTAATTGCTATTTGAGGAAGAAAACCCAAATTTTCTGTAAAACCACAATTGGCTTCTGTAAACCCACAATTGACTAACACGTGACTTAATTGAACTTAAAGTACCACCACACTTCCGGAGTCCCAGTGCATATGCAGGTTGGTTGGGGACTGGTCAGGTCTCGGTTGAACTCTGCAATTTCAACGTCACCCCTCTCGCGAACTCATCCCTAAAGCTAGCTCTTAGAGACAGGGAACTTTCACCAACCCGCAATTGACTTGCTATTTAGCAGTATGTGATTAAATGGAGAAAATGGGATGTGTATCCCGAATCCCTTTGTTATTATTGAAAATCTATATGACACTATAGTATTGAGAAGTCTGTAGCAATCCTACTTACATAGTTTATGGAATGGTAGTTGTGGTTTAGCTATTTCACGTAAACAGAGAACACACTCAACATAGTGAGGGATAAAAAATATTTATCTAAATCTGATTCTGATAAGATGTCAACTTTGGTTCATGTCTGAGTTTGATATTAAGTAATTCCTCTGGCTAATAAGACGTTGGTGCTTGTAACTATGGATACTAAAAGGTCTTATCTTTACTGAGTTGAAAGAAGCATTTTGTTGTTGCTGTCATCTCACTTCCCAGAGTGTGTAACTACTGTTATGGACTCTCAGTTACCAGATACCTTATGCAAGCATTGATTCCTTGTTTCCACATTGCTGGAGATCGCCGCTGTAGATCGTCGTTTGATGTAGATGGTTGTAGACGATCATTGCTTGCCTCACAGAGAGGCCAGTGAGAAAGAAACACTAGGATGGAAGGAAAAATCCTGAACCGGAGCGCCCCACAACATGCACAAGGTGTTTGCTAGCACCCTCAACTCGCCTCGTGCAAGCATAGTGGCCCATATCAGATGCAGAGCGCTCTGCCATCACATCAAAGTGCCTTTCTCGCAAGGCGCGCGACCGAGGACTCGCAAGATCGTTTTGCATTCAATGCAGATTTTTCATCTGGGGATTGACTTGACTATTTAAAAAAATATGCTATAAAGGTTATCCTTGTGATGGAAATGCATCCATACTATGATCTCTCATAGAATTGTGGTAACAGCACATATTTCTCAATCTTTCATCTGTTTCTTAAAAATAGTGACTAGGTGTTTGTAGGCCTTCTCTTATGCTTATGGGGTTGCCACTTGCCATGAAGCTTAGCAGATTTGGTATTGTTGTATTATGATCCTTGTGAAATGAATACCTCCCCTGTGACTGTATACATGTCCAACTGAATTTCCACCATTTGCTCTTTCATCTAATTGCGTGTCTTCAAGGATGAGAAAATAGACAAATTAAGATAATGATGATACACCATTACCAGGAGAGTAGAGCACACATGGAAAATCTTGAGATCTTAACCCCAAGAGGAACTTATACCTCTACTAATCTGGATTGATTTGATGTAGAATTTGACTGACCTTAGACTTGTTGGCACTTCAAGTAATCTAGATTGATTTTGTGAAGCTAGACTAGAAATATAACACTGTCTATGAATGAAGCTCTTTCGCTTTCTTCTCGCTTCTCATCATGAGAGAGATACTAAATCTCTCAACATAAATTATGGGAGAGATGCTATGTGGAGATTGATACTCTTCAGTGAACAATGAAATTAGTTGCTGCCATTGGCAAATTTATTGCATTTTGGGTGGTCTTGTCATTCAAATCGTTGTCTCACTATCTCATTTAAATATCTCCAAGATCAAGTTAATACAATCAGCTTTAGTGCAATTTAAAACCATATAGCTGACTTGCCAGTGCTCTTTGATACAGGAACATAATGTAAGAATAGTGGAAAACAAGGGAGGGAACCTATGATTTTGAGCTAATTTTCTGGATCCCAGGGTATACTGAACACTGTATCCACTACCATTTTTAACTTGCTACTGTGATTTAATTCATACCCATGTGACATATGCAATATTCATGTGCATCATAGGACAGGAATTAGAAAACAATGTTTGTAGTCTCTGCATCATTACAGCTTATGGTGCAAGGAAAGCTTAATCATACAGTAAGCATATCACTCTACATAGTCATCCTCACAAACTTGCAATTTACAACCTAATAATCTGGTTATTGCTTTTCTGTCAATTCTATTTTCCTTTTCTTGTATATTGCCTCTGTAGGGTGTAAGATAACCACTTAACTGAGAAAAATAAATATGGGGATGGGTCGTTCAAAAAGAAAAGAATATGTGATGGAAAATTATTGCATTTTAATCTTATGATTGTGGGGCTTGAACCAAGCATACCTTAAAATACTGTTCATCATGTCAGGCAACTATTACCCAAAAGCTTAAGTTGATTGTAAAATATTGTATTAAGTGCTCTCAACACTTGCATCCAGATGGATTTTTCAAAACCTTGTTCTGTTTCTGCGCTGCATTGATGCACATGCACGTTGTGCTTAGGATACCTGTTACTACATCTTGACTGATCTTACTTTTACAAAATTCTCTAACTGGGCCTGTATTTGTTTTATTGTGTGATTCTACTTTTTCTAAGTTCAAGAAAATATTGCGGGGATGTGTTCTATGCATTTTCCTTACCATGTGCCAATTTTTTTGTGAAAATAGATTGTAATATTGTATAAAATGTGAAGGAACCTGCTTTATTATGTCAACATGCAGTTTCATGTTCATTTTCATTTTCCTTTTGTAGTCAATGCATGACATGATTTTTTATACACATATATGTTCATGCTTCTCTACCTCCATCTATAGCCAGTTAGCCACTTTTACTTGTCTCTTCTGTTCTAGAAAGGACCAAGGGATTTTGATTTTAGTTTCAACAACCATGATTATATGAATCACACGTACGACTTCACATTGACGTAGGCAAATGGACCACCGATATTTCAATATGCCTCTTACATTGCCATGTTCAGTAAGAACGTTATTTTGGTCTGTTCACCCTTAACTCTCTGTACTTTTTATTAATAGATTAAGTTCTCGGAGGCATGTGTAATTGTGATTTTTCATGTGACTAGTATCTATGAAATTTTCATTATGTTAACGCTCTGAATTACGATTTTTTTCTACATAGGCAATGCCATAGACTCATGGAGTTCGTTAATAGTTAATTTTTTTTTTTCTATTTTCTGCTCCATGCATGCTAATTTATCTCAACAGACAACAAGTATATGATATCTTCTTGCTTTATTATTCAACTGAAAGCAATATTATCTCTTTGTGTGCTTCTCTATGATTCAAAACTTCTGTCTCTGTTTTGTGCTATCTCATGCCTTCAAGATGACCTGGCAGGTGGTTATACCGATACTCGAGTGGGAAATGGCAACATTTAGCATTCCAATCCTTGGCTTATTAATTTTTGTTTTTATTGCGATTTGTCCTGTTCTATTGTTGCCCTCTTCACCATGTATGTGGATAGCTGGAATGTCTTTCGGCTATGGTTATGGATTTCTGTTAATTATGGCCGCTTCAAGCATTGGCATGTCGTTGCCCTTTTTTATTGGGCATCTCTTCCGCCATAAATTACATGTAAGTTCCTGCAACATTTTTAGCCTATCTATTCTTGTCATGTTATTATTTGGAGTTTCTTTATTACTTCTGACCTTTTGTCTATCTTGTGATTGATACACAGAAATGGCTGGAGAAGTGGCCCAAGCAAGCAGCTCTTGTCAGATTAGCTAGCGAGGGAAACTGGTTTCATCAATTTCGAGCTGTTACGTTGCTCAGGGTTTCTCCCTTCCCATATATAGTTTTCAATTATGCAGCTGTAGCTACGAATGTTAAGTACTTCCCTTACATATGTGGATCTCTGATTGGGTCGGTGCCTGAGACTTTTATGACAATCTACACGTTAGTATTCTTTTCTTATAATACTAGTTCTTCAGCCAATATAATAGTCCTATAATCTGGTAACATTTTTCGTGTAATTTTTCTTCGTAGTTTTATGACTTTCTCCATTTATTTAGTTTGAGCGTTAGGTTAATATGAGTTTCACTTGTTTATGAAACATCTAACATTCGTGTAACATCTTATAGATGTTCCACGATCTCTTCTAGTGGATATGCCTGGTGTTGGAATTTGACTAAAAATTTGTAAATGTATTTTAACTTGGCAGGAATTATATAAGACACCCTTGTTGGAACAAATTTACCCTGATAGTGTAGTTATGGCACCAGAGTTCTTATTTTATTAACATTTATTCAATCAGGAATATATAGCTATATGATGATTGTTATAAACTTATAGCAGACAGTAGTTGTCAGCATATTATATAGGTTTCCTCTCAACTAATGATGGAATAGAATACCTTCATTTTCTCTCTTCTATTTATGGCAGTTGAGAGGATTTACTACATTGCAATAAAGTGAGGTTCGTGAAGGGTATGGGCTTTTATCCATTTTAGTCCATCTATATCTTGCATGGGCTTTATCCATTTTAGTCTATCTGTATCTTGCATATACTGGTATTTGGTACATTGCATACATTAGTGTATCTTGCTCACAGCTATGAAGCACCGACACGCGGGCCCCGAGTCCGTGTCCGACACGTGTCGGACGCGGACACGCGTTCGACACGCGTCGAACACACAGTCAACGCCCCCGACACGCGTCAACGCCCCGACACGCCCCCGACTCATTCCCGACACGGCTGAGATTCGCGAACAAAAAAGAAAAACCCGAAACTCAAACCCTAATTTCTTCACTTACCAGAGTCCCGACGCCGCCACAATCCCTTCATCTCTCTCGAGATCGGCTCGCCACAATCCCTTCATCTCTCTCGAGATCGGCTCGTCCTCGTCCTCGTCGGCTCGTCGCTGCTAGGCCAGTCTCTCTCTCTCGATCTCTCGATATCTTCGTCCCGATCTCTCGATCTCTTCATCTCTCTCTCCTGATCTCTCGATCTCTTTGTCTCTCTTGACTAATCTCTTCGTCTCTCTGGATCTCTTCGTCTCTCTCTCACTGATTCTCTTTCTCTGAATCCGTCTCTCTTTCTCTCTCTAAATATACATTTGAAGACTTTACTGTTTTCACGTGAATTTACTGTTAATTAAATTAGGGTTCCATTTAATTAGGGTTATTGCTACATTTTAATTTACTGTTTTCTATTAATTTACTATTAATTAGTTAGGGTTCCATTAATTTACTGTTAATTAATTAGGGTTTTATTTTTTAATTTACTGTTAATTAAGATTTTAGTTACTGTTTTGCTATTGATAATTTTTTAATTTACTGTTATTGCTATTGTACTTTAGAGAAATGGAACAAGAAAGGAGTTCTAGTGGCAGTGGAGTATAAGATGACAAATGCCCGCTTTGAAAATATGTTACCAAATTGGAAAAAAAGGGGAAACGACATGAGGAAATTGAAGATGGAGATGTAATTATTGCAGAGAGGAGTTTACCGGTTGATACTTAAGAGTTAAAAATCTCCTCTTGAGGATAAGCAGGACTGAAATTAAGATGTGTTCCAAGTCAACATCTGAAAACCTAAGGGAGTTTCAAAGGACGTTGGATCAAGCGGAGGCGAGGTTAAGAGCTTCTAGGCCTAAGATTTTATCTTTGCCTACATCTTCGACTGTAAGTACGACCGGTGTAAGTGCAAGTGCAAGCATGCTGAATCGTGCAAGTGAATCTAAGAGGAGGAGGGGGCCTAATACCGTGAAACAAGCATTCAACATAGGAACAATGGAGGAATTGGATGCATTGATTGTTAGGATGTTCTTCACCGAGGGATTGTCCTTCAACTTGACAAGGAATCCATATTATGCTAAGGCTTTTATATATGCCGTAAGCAATCCAATCTCTGGCTACAAGCCTCCCAGTTACAATTATATGAGGACCACTATCTTACAACGTGAGAAAGCTCACGTAGAAAGATTGATGGAGCCCATCAGAGGCACATGGCAACAGAAGGGGGTCTCCATTTGTAGTGATGGGTGGACAGATGCACAAAGGAGGCCCATCATTAATTTTATGGCGGTATGTGAGGGTAAGTCAATGTTCTTGAATGTCGTGAATGCGTCATCCAAATCATAACCGATAATGCTTCGGCATGCAAGGCCGCGGGAGGGCTTGTGGAGGGCACCTGGCCTCACATATATTGGACTCCTTGTGTAGTCCATACACTCAATCTTGCTATCAAGAATATTTGTGCAGCTAAGAACACTGAAGCAAATGTCGTGGCTTATGCACAATTACATTGGATTACAGAGATCTCCAATGATGCATTGCTTATGAAGAATTTTATCATGAACCATTCTATGCGGCTTGTCATGTTCAATGATTATTCCAAGATGAAGCTCCTATTAATTGCCGACGCAAGATTTGCCTCGTGGATTATTATGTTAAAAAGGTTTAAGGTCTTCAAGAGAGCCGTCCAAGACATGATCCTTAGTGATCAATAGAGCTTGTATAGAGAAGATGATGTGGAGAAAGCTAAATTTGTGAAAGAGAAAGTCCTCGATGATTTGTGGTAGAACAAGATAGATTTTATTCTTGACTTTACTGGCCCAATCTATAAAATGATAAGGTTCACCGACACCGATACAATATGTCTTCATTTGGTGTATGATATGTGGGATACAATGATTAAGAAGGTGAAACAAGCTATTTATAGGCATGAGGGTAAAAGGGATAACGAGGAATCTCTTTTTTATGAGGTGGTTCATAAGATCTTGGTGGATCTATGAAACAAGAGCAACACCCCGCTTCAGCACTTGACATACTCTTTAGTTCCAAGGTAATATTTCACATTTCACTCTTTAATGTGAATATTTCTATTAATCAATACATTGTGGGCTAATTCATGTTATTAACGAACATATGTACTATCACTCCACATGGCTCAATGAGAACGTTAATCGGCAAGCTCCAAATCAAGATCTTGAGATCTCTACGGAAAGAGCAAAGTGCTTAAGAATCTACTATCCTAACCCCGATGAACGACAGACGGTGAACTTGGAATATGCTAAGTTTGCAAGGCTTTGGAGGCTTTTAGTGATCCGGATTCTCTTTTCGATAGAGGACATATGGATCCAAAGTCATGGTGGCTTTTTTATGGTCTAAGTACTCCAAATTTGCAAGCATTGGCCGTAAAGCTTCTAGGCTAACCTTGTTCCTCTTCTTGTTGTGAATGGAATTGGAATATGTATGGTTTCATTCACTCCTTAAAGAGGAACAAGCTAACCCGGCACGTGCAGAGGATCTTTTTTATGTTCACACCAACCTTCGCTTACTTTCGCGAAGTTCGGAAGAGTATGGAAGGGGAATCAAGAATATGAGATATTGGTGGAGATGCTTTCGACTCATTTCAAGGTGCCGACATTTTAGAAGTTGTTACTCTTTTTCTTGATGAGCCCACGATAGAGGCCGTTGTGTTTGAGGAGGATGAATGAGTTGAAGCCATAGAACGATCTTTTTGATGTTTCAACTTGAAAACTTTATTTTAAGATATGTTTTTGGTTGTAATTTTTATATTTTTACAATGTTAGTAACTTAATATTTTGTAGCCATGGAACTAGTTGCAACTTGATCTTTATTCTCATGTAATTTTTATATGTTTGCACCGTTAGACTTGAATTTTATAAACTTATCTATATATAATAATAATATTAAAAAAATCTAGTCGTGTCGCCGTGTCCTATTTTCTTGGGTTTTGCCGTGTCTGTATCGTGTCATGTCCGTGTCTCCGTGTCCGTGCTTCATAGGCTCACAGTAGTGCAAAATCAACAACAACGACAACGCCTTTATTGCAAATTGGATTTGACTAAATGGGTCCTATTCTTCCATACAGTTCTATTAGCTCTATCTCTTCCCTTTAGTTAACTATTATCATATCCTTCTAGTTCCAACCAATTTGTGAGATCGATCTATTGCTCCTTGCCTCATAATTATAATCTTATTATTATTTCAACTGGTGCATTTAGTGGCCTACGAGTAGTTCAAAAACCAGACTCTTCTATTTCCTAAAGGGCAGATTAGCCATACCAATCTGTTTGTGTACAAACATAATTTATGCATCTGCATTTGTGAAGTCATCCATAGGTGAATGAATTGGTTTATAAGAGAATATTCCCTTTAAAATATCATTCCATTCACATGCACGGTTGAATGCTCTGACTGCTCACCCATTTTGAACTTGCTCTGCCTCAAGCAGTCTTAACCATGGAGTTTGTTTCCATCGTTCTAATTAATATGCTAGGCATGATTAAATGAAGTGTCATAAGAATCTGATATGAGAGAACCTTGGTTATATCATAACCGGCTTTCATGTGGGTTGGGAAATATTGTTCAGCTTGGTCCATTCGTAGGAAATTCTTCCTTAGTTTATTTGTTTGCATGAGAAAAAGGATAACCATAGCATTCTGAAGGAATTTAATCAGATTGTAGGCTAAATTATATTTACTAAAAGCTTAAGTTACATTGACCATAAAGTGAAAAGATCTTTGAACCTAAGTGTACTTGGTATTCTTACACTGTATGCTTATTCTTCAGCTCTGTAAACGGAGGTAATTTTATGGTAAGATAAACTGATATTAGATTGTTTGAAGTTAGGTCTTATCATCTTAAGGATGTGTGAACTTGAGTTTGTAAAACACTGAAGGACCATAATAAAGATGGTAACCATATAGATTTAGGTATTGCTGCATATGTGTCAGTCTGTGAAACCATTACTTTGGGTAAGTCATGTAGTTCAAAATTTCATTGTCGTTTATGCCGTGCATTTCATTTATTGTCCAATATTATTTATGAACTTAGTAAGTTCTTTTGTGATACTGGATCATTTTAGATTTGGTCTTAGACTCTTTACACTATGTACGCTTTCCTCATAACAATGAAGAAGTACTTCATGCGGAATAAATATCGAAGAAAAAAACCCATAACGGAGATGATAACCATGTAGCCGTTACTAGATGTGTTCTATGTCATTGCTTTCTCCAAGTCTTTCATTGTATTATTAGTATAGTCATACTGACATGTTTTTCAGGTTTTGTGTTTCATAGTCATAGTAAAACAGAATTGTTGAAAGAAAAGTACTTTGCATCCCTTTTGCAGAAGAACGCTTAGCTTTTGTTGGGTTCCGTCTGTCTCTGCCAACTTTCACCTGTTTTCCTTACCAGCAGTGCACTTACTTCCGTGATGATGATTTCCGCTTTAAGAAGATGTGATCTCCTGTTCTTCTTCCCTTCACCTTTACCTACATTGAATTGCTTGATGGCTTTGCCCAAATTAAATCCAGAAAGAATATAAACTATCCTGCTTGGCCTGCAATGAATATGAGCCAGATTCCTATACCTTGTTCTCTTATTATGAGTTGCTGGGCTTGTTATTTTGTTTTTCCTGTTTATCCTTGTTTTCCCTTTTGTTATTCTTTAGGAATGTTGCATTTAGGAAGAAGAGAACACTTTTTGCTGATGGGGCAAAGTTTCAGGTTGCAATAGTTAGTGCAGACCAGGAACAGAGGAATCATTGGAAAAGAAATTGCAGGGTCTCAGCTTTCCACTCTGGTTCCTGCTTAATTCGTGCCAGTTAGCATTTAAGTAGGTTTTACAAAATGAAACTATGGATAAATCAAGGTGAATTAACGAAATAATAATTATGAATCTCAAAAGCATAAAGTTTAAATTAAAAAAAAAATCATGTTCACATAAACAGTGGCTGCTACAGTCACAATATGAATCTTATCCACATAAACTCTTCAGTTAGATATCCTATTTAATATGAAATTCAGTTTTGTGAATAAAATTTGAAACCTAGGACAAATCCTAATTTTAAACTTAATCCACATTAATTCAAACTACATCAATAACCAAACTGCATGGAAGGACATTTTCCTAGGCAATCATACGGATGATAATACTATGCAAGATCAGTATCATGTTCATAGTTATTCTCAGGGAAATTTCATCTTACTGAAAACAGCCATGGTTTGACTTTCTACTCACCCGCAATCTGAGGTCTGAGTTTTCCTGTGACCTGGCTTATTTCTCTTCTACTGTGAAATATTCATGTGCTTGAATAGAGTTTAACACCATCAATTATCTATATGAATCTTTTCACCAACAATATTGCAAATCATTTGTTCAACGACCCAAAAGTCTCAGGAAAGTGCTGAAACCTCAAATTCCAATCTCCTTGAGGCATTCAGCTATGTTGAGCATAAGTTGATTCATAGTTGCTCCTATATACTCTGAAATTAATGTTATTCCTGCAGCATAATTTCTTTTGACCTATTTCAGTCTTCTGGAGTATTTTAGACCATTTTTCTTTCACTTTGATCTTTAGGAGATTTCAAATATAATCCGACACTTCCAAATGATAGCAACATTTAAATGAGCACCCTGGAGGAAGGAGGGTTCCACTGATCACACAACCATCAGTTTCACTCCTTTTACAGCTACATGAGCAAATAAGAAAATAAGTAGCAATTTGATGGACAGTTATCTTTCAAGACATTCTATTAGTTTTTACATCTATTATCCTTGTAATTACTCTAGATGTTTTTTTTCCTACTAATTTTCTCTGTTGGTGGATTGACCACAGCGGGAGGCTGCTTCGTACTTTGGCTGATGTAGCTACTGAGGGTGGATTCTTGTCGATGGAGCAGGTCCTCTATAATGCACTATGTTTTGGAGCGGCTGTAGCTGCGACAGCTGCCTTCACCATCTATGCAAAGCGGGCTCTTCAAACTCTCAAGGCTGGGGAAGGGCTAAGTGTAGCGTGAGACCTTGTATGGATCATACTTAATGACATAGGTATATTGGATACGAGCTTCCACTTCATTTTCTTTAATTGAGTTTCAAGAGATACCACTGGATGGTGAGGTGTCTAGCATGATGGATTTTACCACTAGTTTATTTGTTGGTAGCTCGTGCGCCGGAATGAGCTGTCGGCTCGGCTCGTACCCAGGATTTCCACTAGTTTATTTGTTGGTAGCTCGTGCGCCGGAATGAGCTGTCGGCTCGGCTCGTACCCAGGATTTCCTTGGGCAAATGATGGCACTTTCTTTTGGTTTCTCCTTTGTTAAGGCACCTTCTGGCTGACGAGAGTCTGGTGGGGATGGATGCTGCAGATGTAACAGAGTATTGTATACATATATTTGAAATTGTAACTTTTATAGAAAAATCATTCAGTATATGTTAGTATGAAGATTAGAAATTGTAACTTGTCTACTTACAACGTATAGAAAGTGTCGTGATTATTATCTGTTGTGTTTCAGAATTTTCTTTAGGCAAGAAGGTTGTACACAGACCTTCTCAAGATCTCTCACACAAGCTTCCTAAACAAGATCTTGAGCAGAAAAACGTATGCATATCTATTTCTAATTTGATAACCAGCAGTCATCTTAGGGTTTGATCAGCCAATTCACTATTGATAGTGTTTATGATGGTTGACTTGTTCCAAAGGTGTTTGATAACTATCCGATAGCAATGTGGCATGGGGAAAGCTTTCACTCCATATGATGTCTGAGACTTGGATGCAGTATTCTCTAAGAAATGCACGGTATTTCCCTCATTGGGAGAATGTTGGACATCTGCCTGATTTTGATTTGTGCATAACTTTCAGCTTTAATATATCTGGATTTACTTTTCTTCAGCTTTATAGGGATCTTGGCTTACGGATCTCCGGCCCCCTGCCAGCAGAGGGAAATAAACACCCTGTTCAAAAATAAGATCTTAAGCATAGCTCCTTTTTTAACTCCTCTTGCAAATAGGGAGATGTCAAGTTGGCAGTCTGCAGTTTCTTTCAAAAGTAAATTCCAAGTTGAACATGCTTGTTTTTTGTGTCATTTTATTGCGAGTGAAATTTCATTTATGAACCCGGAGCTTGGTGGATTTTTCTTCTAGTATCCTCAAGTGTTTCTACGCTTACTTCTACCCAAAGTTTGCTCCATTAACCACTTCGGATCAGCTGTTGCACTCTTGCTTTGTACCATTCAAGTTCTTGAGGCAGTTATCGTACACTTCGCGTGATCTATAATATTCTAGATCTCAAATACACTACATCAGGATCAACATTCTTGATGTGAACCTAGGTGACTTATTCCTCACGGTTCCTCTCTCGAATAGAAAGGGAATCAGGATCAACTATCTTCACGTGAACCTGAGTGACTTATTCCTCATAGTTTCTCTCTCGAAGAGAGGGGAGGGGGGTTGATGTGAATTTGGGTGACATATTCCTCACAATTTCTCCCTTTGAAGAGAAAAAAAAGGGGGACACTCTTTATGTGAACCTAGGTGACTTGTTCCTCACAGTTTTCTCTCTCGAAGAGGAAGAGGGGAGGGGAGGAGTTCTGACTTATTCCTCACGATGTCGGATGTCAAATTGACTATGTATTATAAGGCTTGGGCTTCATAAACGTTGAGCCACTATATCAATTCAAGGCTCAGTCTTTAGTACTAAGATTCAAGGCTCAGATTTCATGAACATTGAACCACCGTCTCAAACTTTCCTAGGGATGACAATAAGTTGTATATAACTCACAATACAAGGTTTACTATAGTTCAACCTAATTCTCACAATACAAGGTTTACTATAGTTCAACCTAATTTGGTCATGGATATCCAAAAAATAAGGCTTAATTTAAAAAGTCAGTTGCATATAAAATTCGATTAAAAAAAATTCGCCGCATGTATTAAATTTCCCATAACAAGATTCATTTTGAACGTTATTCAGTTTCTCCATCAATTTGCAGACCATTCATTTTAAGTTATTAAATAGCATAAAACATATAATGTTTGATAAATAAAGTAATAATCATTCCTCAACCACCCATCACCGACTGACTTATTGCTACTGAAATGGGCGTATTCTATATTGATTTGTTTATTTATTATAGATCTGTCTCTGTTCCTTGGTTGGTTATGCCATCGATATACGTAGGACTCCACCACATCATTAGTTTGAAAAAAACTTTGTTAATCATTCCGCCCATAAAAGGCACACCTTTTTCTCTTTTTGTTTACAGTTAACTATATTTGACGAATAAGATAATGAAAATTCTGAACAAAAGGTGTACTCATCATCAATAAGGGCCCCATTTCGACGGTAATTACCTACTGGCATCTCTTGTTAAAGGTGGATAAAATAATTTTATTTTATTTCGATTGTATCTTGAAAATTACTATGTCCTTTAACAGGACACACGGCAGAAATAGTAGGAAGGTACAAATGGTCGACACATCCAATCCAAGTTCAAGCTGTCAACTCAGCTGACTCATCGGGTGCAAGACGAAATGTGACGCCCCAGGGTTCACACAAGGCTGCAGTCCCAGGTGAAACCCGGATTGTCAAACCTGCCAAGCACCAACCACCATGTTATGATAAGTTTCACCATCAGAATCACTATCTCTCTAGTGGAAACAATAAATAGGTGAAGGTACAAACATGCAAAAATAGAAATAGAACAACACTGGATAAACACAGAAGAAGCATAAGAATATCAATAATGAGCCTAACTGGAATAAGATAAACATATCTCTGAGTCTGAACTAAATCTCAATGAGTCTGAACTAAATCTCAAAGAAAAAAAAAAAAAAAAAAACAAAGTCTTACAATAGCTCTCAACTCTATGAAATAAAATACTAATCTGGAGTTTGAAAGCAATCAACTACATGTGGAGTTCTGCGATAACTATAAATTTTAATAAATAGCTAAACGGACAACTAAAATGTCCCATCAACCTGCGACTTTTCGTGCGCTTGACTCACTGCTTGAAAAGGAGGGAAAAACAATGAGCGTCAAAGCACTAGCGAAATCATCACTACCTCTACCCAGGGGAAGGGGTAGGAGTATATAAGAAAATAAAGTCAGTACAGACATATATTAAATCATTCATATTACTCTCTATGAATGAAAAGCAATTAATCAATTATAAATACCCCAATCTCCCACACAAAGAAAAACCATCTCATCTCGAACTACGTTCGAGTGACCTGCTCTATAATAAGAGGATATCAACAATTGCTAAAACAAAATATATCTACCGTTCATAACGGGTACATCAAAAATCTCAAAGAAAATACCCTACTCGCGGGTAATCTATCATGGAAGTGAAGCTTACAGCTAATTAATTATCTATGTGTGCATCATCTTGTGCTATAGCGATACTTTTGTAATGCTCATTATTCAATCGCTCTGCGGCAATAGGATTATTATTCTCCTATTCCGGATACATGCAACAATGATACTATTCTAATACTCTTACTCAATTGTTTTGCGGTAAATATGTTTCATCTCCCTATTTCCGGATACGTATAGATAACATTATTCATATGTGTTTATCAAATTAACTCATGTCGGAAGTGTGTAATTCTAACACAATATAACATACATGCACCAATTTCGGTGTGCGTGTCTACCTCTGAAATTCACCATCATCCCAGGTGTTTAACAGTCAAATAACATCGTAGTCTATCAGCACAAGATCGAGAAATTTGATCGACAAGTCAAATACAACCTTCAAAAACATGCACAACAAAAAACAAACTGGCGGTCGACCGCGACGGCCTCCAGAGAATACCTAGGTCTCTGTCTTGCACGCGGTCGACCGCGGCGGTCGACCGTGAACCATATTTCCAGATTCTCATGTTCTTTGTATATGTCATGTTCTTGTCGTGTTTTTGTGATTCAAACATGATTAAATCTTCATAAAACTTGTATGGAAACATGCTACAGTAGATATGAACATCTGGAAATAACTCAACAACAATAAACATGATTTTATGAATTAGATTTATATTCAAAACCCTAAAACATGCATAAAAGCTCAAAACAACAAATTAAACTTTTTTCTTTAGATTAACCATGTTTAAAAATCATCATCAGATCTTAATCACATCTGTAAAAATGTTCTCAACCTTTTTAGCATGGAAAGACCTAATCTTTATACATATAATACAAAAGAAATTATCTTTTATACATAATCTATTCATTTTGGCTCTACAAAACATGTTAAAAACTCTTTAAAAACGTTTTGAAAAGTAGGAGGAGGATTAGCAGAGATGATACTCGCCTTTGATTGCCGAAAATTGTGTTAGAAGCAAGGTTGAAAAATATATCCACTCCAAAAGCTAAGAATCACCCAAAAATCAACTTGAAATCCTTCAATCTTCTCCAAGAAATCAAACTAGGGTTTGGAGGATTTTGGTGGCTGTTAGGGTTCTTAGGAAAACTGAGAAATTCGTGAAAAACTCATATATATATCAAGGGAAAACGGATATGGGTTTATAAATCCGAAACCAACTCAAAACAGGAAAAAAACAATCTGCAGGTATCGCGGTCGACCGTGGCGGTCGACCGGACTGGGATTTTCCAGTTTTTATGCTTTTGGCCATGTGTGCATGTTTCAACCCTATTCTCTCTCATGTATGAACTCTTTCATACTCAAAACACATGGTATTATACTCATATACCATTAAATGATATTTATCATACTAAATATCCACACATCATAATTTATCACACATTAATTTTATTATTTATAAATTATCGGGGTTTTACATTCACCCCCCTTAAGAGGATTTCGTCCTCGAAATTCCGCAGTCGCATCTCAAAGCTCAAAAACTGGGAAAACACATTAAGAATGTGTAATTCATATTAAGAATTCCTTCTGCACACATCACATAATATTAGCACAATGATATTTAAGGTTAACAACCTAGAATGCAAACATTCTTACATAAATCCTTAACTAAACGAAATTGGTACATCGAGCGAAATAATCCAAACAATGAAACCATCATGTATATACCATATACTTCAATTGATTAAGGATTAGGTAATAATATCCCCATTCTAGTGTTAAAGATAAATATAAATGTGACTAAATAATCATAGATAATGACAACTATCATGTCATATAAGCATATAAACATCATACCTATCCAAACAGGTGCGGGTAGTCGCGACGAACATCCTCCTCGCGTTCCCAAGAAATCTCTTCGGTTCCTTGCCGGTTCCACTGAACTTTCACTAATGGAATGACTTTATTTCTAAGCTTTTTATCCTCTCTAGCAAGTATGCATATCGGTACTTCTACGGTAGTCAAATCACCCTGAATCTTAATTTCTAGTGAGTCAATCACTCTCTGCTGCTCATCATCCCGCAAATGCTTCTTAAGCATCGAAACATGAAAGACATCGTGTACACTCGACATTGATGCTGGAAGATCTAATCGGTAAGAAACAGCTCCAATGCACTCGATGATCCTAAAAGGACTAACATATCTCGGAGCAAGCTTCCCCCGTCTACCAAATCGCTGGACGCGCTTCATCGGTGATACTTTTAACATAACTGAGTCTCCGATCTGGAACTCTAAAGGTCGTCTCCGCTGATCTGCATAGCTCTTTTGTCGACTCTGCGCCGCAAGAATGCGCTCTCGAATCAATGCCACCTTCTCGGTGGTCTGTCTAACTAACTCTGGACCAATCAAAAGACTATCATCTGGCTCTGCCCAACATATAGGTGATCTGCAAGGTCTCCCGTACAAAGCTTCATACGGTGCCATCCCTATGGTAGCTTGATAACTGTTATTGTAGGCAAATTCAATCAGTGGGATGTGATCCTCCCAGCTACCCTGAAAATCTATAACGTACGCTCTCATTATGTCCTCTAAGATCTGATTCATCCTCTCGGTCTGTCCATCTGTCTGGGGTGGAAAACACTGCTAAATGACAACTGACTGCCAAAAGCATCCTGGAAACTCCTCCAGAAATGAGATGTGAAGACTGAGCCCCGATCTGATACAATCATCTCCGGAACTCCATGCAATCTAACAATCTCCCAAATAAAGATCCTCGCATACGCATCTGCCGTATAAGTCGTCCTCACAGGCAAGAAATGTGCGGACTTAGTCAATCTCTCCACTATAACCCAAATAGAATCGTTTACTTTCTTTGACTTAGGCAACCCTACTATGAAATCCATGGAAATATTTGCCCACTTTCACTCGGGAATGGGTAAAGGCTGTAGGGTTCCTGCAGGTCTCTGATGTTCTGCTTTAACTTGTTGGTAGGTAAAACACTTAGCCATATAATCTGCAATCTCTCTACGCATACCACTCCACCAAAAATGCCTCTTCAGATCTTTGTATATTTTCGTCGTGCCTGGGTGCATTGTATATCTGCTGCGATAAGCTTCGTCAAATAGTTCCCTCTTCAACTGTATATTGTTCAGCATAACGATCCTGCCCTTCATCCTAAGGCCTCCATCTATCCCAATAGTCCAATCATCCTTGGGTTCTTTGGTGATCTCCCCCTTGCGGGTTTGAATTCAAGAATCCTCTAACCGAGCTCCGACTACTCTATCTCTCCAAGACGGTTGTACAGATAATGCTCCTAAGAATACACGGCTCCCGCCAATCTCTGGCCTGAAATCAAAATGGTTGAGGGTATAAAGATCCCGATATAATGAACACCTCAAAGCTGCTAGTCTGCGACGACGCTTCCTGCTCAATGCGTCTGCTACCACATTCGCCTTTCCCGGATGATACTGTATGGCAAACTCAAAATCCTTAATAAACTCTACCCATCGTCGTTGCCTCTGGTTGAGTTCTTTCTGTGAGAAGAGGTACTTCAGGCTCTGGTGATCTGTGAATAATTCAAATTGCACTCCGTACAAATAATGTCTCCACGCCTTCAGTGCAAAGACCACTGCTGCTAGCTCTAAATCGTGCATGGGATAATTTTGCTCATGAGTCCTTAGCTGCCTCGAAATATAGGCTACGACTCTCTGGGTCTGCATCAATACACCGCCAAGACCGGATAAGGAGGCATCAGTGTAAACAACAAAAGTCTTATTACTGCTAGGAATAACCAAAACTGGTGCTGAAGTCAACTTAGTCTTTAATGTCTCAAATGCCTTCTGGCACTCTATGCTCCAAATAAACTGTACACCCTTCTTAGTAAGGCGTGTAAGCGGTGTGAAAATCTGTGAGAAAATCCTGAATGAATTTTCTGTAATAGCCTGCCAGGCCTAAGAAGCTACGAATCTCGGTAACTATTTTCGGTGGCTCCCAATCAAGTACGGCTTCTACCTTTGTCGGATCCACTGCAATGCCCTCTCGGCTAATAACATGGCCTAAAAATCTGACCTCTGATAACCAGAATTCACACTTGCTAAACTTAGCATACAACTGGTGCTCTCTCAATATCTGCAATGCTAACCCCAAATGTTGCTCGTGCTCTGCCTCTGACCTCGAGTAGATAAGAATATCGTCGATGAAGACTATCACAAACTGGTCCAAGTAAGGATGAAAAACCCGATTCATCAAATCCATAAATACCGCGGGTGCATTAGTCAGTCTAAACGGCATGACAAGAAATTCGAAAGACCCATACCGAGTCAAGAAAGCGGTCTTGGGAATATCCATCTCCCGAACTCGTAACTGATGATAACCGGAGCGAAGATCTATCTTTGAAAAACACTGCGCTCTCTGCAATTGGTCGAACAAGTCATCGATCCTCGGTAATGGGTACCGATTACGGATAGTGACCTTGTTCAACTCGCGATAATCTATACATAATCGCATACTCCCGTCCTTTTTCTTCACAAAAAGGACCGGTGCTCCCCACGGAGAATGACTTCGTCGAATGAAATCCAGAGACAACAACTCGTCGATCTGGATCTGTAACTCCCTCATCTCAGCAGGCGCCATACGGTAAGGAGCTTGAGAAATCGGTGCGGTGTCTGGCTGCAACTCTATGCAAAACTCGACCTCTCTCACTGGAGGTAATCTTGGTATGTCCTGGAAGACATCCTGGTAATCTGAGACTACTCGCATCTCACTCAAATCTGCGCTCCGATCCCGAAATATCGCCTCCTCTACGTACGCCAGAAATAACTCCGCAAACTGGTTGCCTCTGGAGGTAGCTACCACTAACTCTGATCCATCATATGCTCTCAAACTGACTGTTTTCGCAAAACAGTCGATACCCATATGGTAGGAAGATAGCCAATCCATACCAAGGATCACATCAAATTCAAACATATGCAACACGATCAAATCAATCGCAAACTCAGAATCATCCAAGCTGACGATGCATCTCCTTCAAACACTCTCTAACAGAGACATATCTCCCAACGGAGTAGATACAGATAATGGGACATCTAACGGCTGAGCTACAAGCCGAAGTCTAATCGAAAAATCATAGGAGATAAAAGAATGTGAAGCGCCAGAATAAAAAAGAATATGTGCTGGAAAGGAATTCACACGGAATGTACCTTCCACCACAGCTCCGCTCACATCATGATCGCGAGGAACCACTGCATACACTCTACCGGTCTGCTGCTCTGCATCACCTGGAGTGAATGGTGCCATTTGCCTCTGCTGGGTCTCCTGAACTGCTCGAACCTGTCCCTCAATCCTCGGGACTGCTGGAGGTGCCTCAATCCTCAGCTGCTGGCCCTGACCGCATCCCTGAGAGTGGTTCTGCTGCTGCTGCTGTTGTGTCCTGCCCTGCTAGCCTGCTGCGGGTGCGCTACGGCATTCGGCCGCTCAGTGCCTAATCTTGTTACAATTGTAACAAGCACCCTGGAATCGGCGCTGCTGCTGCGCTCTCTGGTCCTGCTAATGGCCCTTCTTATGGGGACCCTGCTGATGCGGACTCTTACCCTGCTGGTGGGATCCTCCCGAGTCTCCAAATGGTCTCTTACCCTTCCCTTTGTCCTCAGACTGTCCTGACTTACTATTATCCTTACCCTTAATGAATAGCGCTGTATCTGTCTCCTGAGCCATGGCAGCATCTGCCACCTCCCGAACTGAACGAAATCACCGAGATACTATATACCGGCGCAACCCCGGACGAAATCCCATCAAAAACATCTGAGCCTGACGCTCCTCTGTGTGCCACATACCAGTGAACCTAAGCAATGATATAAACTTACTCTCAAAGTCTATGACAGACATATCCCCCTGCTCTAGACGAGCCAGCTCTAACTCTTTTCCGGCTTTCACTGCAACCGAAACATACTGCTCATCAAAAAGGTATATAAAGGTCTCCCACGAAACCGTCATCCTCTGCTCTGGGGTGAAGCGAAGTCGATACCATCCTCCTGCATCTCCCTTGAGGCTGAAAGCCGCTAGCCTATGCTTCTGCACCGAATTAACATTCAGCATATCCAAAATGTTACTCACATCCTCTTTCCACTTGTGCGCAGCAATGGAATCCGTCGAACCGTGGAACTCTGGTGCTTTCACCTTCTGATACCTCTCAACTAAACGAAGCCAAGCCTCCTGATCAGCTACTCCGTCCTCAACTGGTGGTGTCGGTGGGACCACTGGTGCCCTCTCTGGTATTTCCTCTCGAATAGATGACTCCTGAACGGGTGCCTCTACATGAATGGAAGGCTCTTGACGAACCTGGGCTGCTAACTGCTCCTCAATAGCTGCCATACGAGCTGCCAATGGTGCTATGAGATCCACTATGTACTGCGAAGCTTGCTATGGCTCGGGCTCCCTATCTTCCTACCCAACTCCCTGAGCATGAGAAACTCGACGTCCACGACCTCTTCCTGACATCTATAATTTCAAAATAATGATTATTACGCAGTAAATAGGATCTCAAGCATGAATCATATAACATATACCAATAAGTAAATCATATCACTTATATTTCATGTCATGCTTAATTAGTCAAGCAAATAGTTCATAAAAATTGTTTTTGTAGATTTTCCGCGTACATATATATATAATACGCCCTCACTCATACTAGGGATTCCTAGCGGACTGTATACATGATCCCTAGGAAACTCTATCCTTACTCCACGATATGACATAGGGATGATCCTAAGGATATTAGAACTAGAGCTCTAATACCAACTGTGACGCTCCAGGATTCACACAAGCCTGCAGTCCCAGGTAAAACCCGGATTGTCAAACCTGTCAAGCACCAACCACCATGCTATGACAAGTTTCACCATCACAATCACTATCTCTCTAGTGGAAATAATAAATAGGTGAAGGTACACACAGGCAAAAATAGAAATAGAACAACACTGGATAAACACAGAAGAAGCATAAGAATATCAATAATGAGCCAAACTGGAATAAGATAAACATATCTTTGAGTCTGAACTAAATCTCAAATACAATGAGTCAAAAAAAAACAAAGTCTTACAATAGCTCTCAACTCTATGAAATAAAATACTAATCTGGAGTTTGAAAGTAATCAACTACATGTGGAGTACTGCGATAACTATAAAATTTAATATATAGCTAAATAGACAACTAAAATGTCCCATCAACCTGCGACTCTCCGTGCGCCTGACTCGCTGCCTGAAAAGGGGGGAAAAACAACGAGCGTCAAAGCGCTAGCGAGATCATCAGCTACCTCTCCCAGGGGAGGCGTAGGATATAATAAGAAAATAAAGTCGTACAGAATATATTAAATCATTCATTTTACTCTGCTATGAAATTGAAAAGCCATTAATCAATTATAAATACCCCAATCTTCCCACACAAAGAAAAACCATCTCATCTCGAACTAGTCGAGTAACTCGAGGCCCGCATGCTCTATAACTAAAGATATCAACAATTTGCTAAACAGAAATATATCTAACCCGTTCATAACGGGTACATCAAAAATTCAAAGAAAATACCCTACTCGCGGGTTAATCTATCATGGAAGTGAAGCTTACAGCTAATTAATTATCTATGTGTGGCATCATGCTTGTGCTATAGCGATTCTTTGTAATGCTCATTATTCAATCGGCTCTGCGGCAATAGGATTATTATTCTCCTATTCCGGATACATGCAACAATGATACTATTCTAATACTCTTACTCATTTGTTCTGCGGTAATATGTTTCATCTCCCTATTTCCGGATAACGTATAGAATAACATTATTGCATATGTGTTTATCAATTAACTCATGTCAGAAGTGTGTAATTCTACATAATCTAACATACATGCACCAGCAATCTCGAGTGTGGCGTATCCACCTCTGAAATTCACTACATCATCCCAGGTGTTTAAACAGTCAAATAACATCGTAGTCTATCATCACAAGATCGAGAATATTTTGATTACAAGTCAAATAGCAGCCTTCAAAAACATGCACAGCCAAAAACAGAGACTGGCGGTCGACCCGCGACGGCCTCCGGAGACTACCAGGTCTCTGTCATGCACTGTGGGTCGACGCCGCGGGCGGTCGACCGTGAACAATTTCAGATTCTCATGTTCTTTGTATATGTCATGTTCTTGTCGTGTTTTTGTGATTCAAACATGATTAAATGTTCATAAAACTTGTATGGAAACATGCTACAGTAGATATGAACATCTGGAAATAACTCAACAATAATAAACATGATTTTATGCATTAGATTTATATTCAAAACCCTAAAATATGCATAAAAGCTCAAAACAACAAATTAAACTTTTTTCTTTAGATTAACCATGCTTAAAAATCATCATCAGATCTTAATCACATATGTAAAAACGTTCTCAACCTTTTTAGCATGGAAAGACCTAATCTTTATACATATAATACAAAAGAAATTATCTTTTATACATAATCTATTCATTTTGGCTCTACAAAACATGTTAAAAACTCTTTAAAAATGTTTTGAAAAGTAGGAGGAGGATTAGCAGAGATGATAATCGCCTTTGATTGCCGGAAAACGTGTTAGAAGCAAGGTTGAAAAAGATATCCACTCCAAAAGCTAAGAATCACCCGAAAATCCACTTGAAATCCTTCAATCTTCTCCAAGAAATCAAACTAGGGTTTGGAGGATTTTGGTGGTTGTTAGGGTTCTTAGGAAAACTAAGAAATTCGTGAAAAACTCATATATATATCAGGGGAAAATGGATATGGGTTTAGAAATCCGAAACCAACTCAAAACAAGAGAAAAACAATCTACAGGTATCGCGGTCGACCGTGTCGGTCGACTGGGCTGCGGTCGACCGCGGCGGTTGACCAAACTGGGATTTTCCAGTTTCTATGCTTTTGGCCATGTGTGCATGTTTCAGCCCTATTCTCTCTCATGTATGAACTCTTTCATACTCAAAACACATGGTATTATACTCATATACCATTAAATGATATTTATCATACTAAATATCCACACATCATAATTTATCGCACATTAATTTTATTATTTATAAATTATCAGGGTTTTACACGAAAAGCATCCTCAAGTTAGTCTCTACAGTTGAGCTCGAGTCGAATCGAAGAACGTCTTCAAATTGGGTTCAGTAAGGAAGTCCTTCACAAAGAATGACTAGCAGTATTATCAACAGTGTTCACATTTAATGATGAACAATGCAACGCCCATACTCCGCCACCAAGTGGACTTCTCATTTAATGCAAGGACAATATCATGATTATTCTCTGACAAAGGCTCCCCCAATCACGCCATTCTGTCGCTATCACATTAACTACTATGAGTATAGTTCTCTACCTTTGACCAATCTGCTAAACAAGTGTAAAGCAACGATACGGTGTCAGATCAGCCAATCGGTCAATTACCAAAATACCTTCAATTACTTTCTATAAATAGTGTCATCTTTGGTATTCTCAAGTACACACAAAAAAACTCTAAAAACTACATTCTGATTTCATCTGTGGATTAATAGACTAGTCACTGACTCGAGCGTCGAAGGGCGCATTGGAGGAAAAACCCTCCAGGACCTCTAAGCTTTGTTATTCTGTGTAGGTCACAGTAGAATCACTCATTCTTCAAGATAATCAGTTATCAGAGGAGATTAAGGGACCCCCAGATAAAAGGCCCGAGAGAAGGAGATCGAGATCACCCCGAGCAGATCAGCACCAAAACCAGCCAAGGGAGGCTAGTGACAGGGGTACTGTCAACACCATTAGCGGTGGCCCCATCGCGGGAGGATTGTAATGCCAGGAAGAAGTACGCCCTGTGTGCCTTTGAAGTGAATGTGTGCGAGAAGAAGCTGAAGGTGGACCAATCCTTTACATTCAGCAATGCCAAGGGTGGTAAACGATTGAATCGAATCAAATCGAATCGAATACTAAAATGTTCGTATTTGTATTTGTTTAAAATTATCGAATTCGAATGTGGACTCTAATATTCATATATCTAGTTTTTCGAATTCGAACTCAAATACTTAGTATTTGATAAATATTCATGAATATTCACGAATACTTATAGAATATCAAAGTATATTTATTCCGCTAAACAATTTAATTTTCAAATAATATTAAAATTCATAAATAAAAGTTATTCCTTTATAATATATGATGTATATATATTTAAATCAAAATTTTAATTAGAAAATAGATTTAATATTATTTAAGTCTTAAAATCAGTATTTAAAACTTAAGTAGAAATGCTAAATGAGTTAAAAAATGTCATTATATGTGCAATAATACAAATAATAAGCTATGATCAAATTTTAAATAAATATTTAATAAACAAACGAATCAAATATACATCTTATTAAATTCTATTCGTTAGTAAACTCGAATACTAAAAAATATTTGTTAAGTGGTAAATGAACTACTGAATCGAATATGACCAAATAGTTATTCAAATAATTATCAAACTATTTATTAATTATTTAGTTCATTTCCACTCCTAAGCAATGCTAAGGCATAATGACACCTCACGATGACCCAATCATCATTAGTGCCCAAATCAATCGGTTCTGGGTCAAGAGGATCATGATGGACACAAAGAACTCAACTAATGTCCTGTTCATGGACGCATTTAGATTGATGAACATCAGCAAGTTACAACTACGGCCATGACCAATCCCCCTAGTCAGCTTCTCAGGGCATCTCGTCTGGCCCGAGGGAGTGGTCACATTACCAACGGTGTCATCGGAGACTACCCTAGCTAACCCACCATCCAAGACCAAGTCATTATCTTGGATGTGAAGTCGGCCTATAATATCATTTTGGGAAGGTCGTCCCTTAACAACCTCTAGGCGGTACTCTCCACATACCATCAGATAGCAAACTTCTCGACCCCTTGAGGGGGTTAGCATAGAGCGAAGTAACTAGCAGGAAGCCTAGTCATGCTATATGCTCTCCATGAAGGGAAAAGAGGACTTGAACCCTACCAACTGAAAAATTGTAGGTGTACCTACAGAGGGAAAAAAAAAGGGAAGGTACAACTCCACTCGAGAAGCTGGATGAAATTTTACTCGACACAGATGAAGCAAAAAAGGTCCTAATCAGAACAAAATTGCCCAAGCAATTCCAAGGGGCATTCATCAAGTTTCTCCTTACAACATGGATGTCTTCACTTGGGGACCAAGGACATGCCCCAAATAGATCTAGAGGTGATGGCTCATGTGATATGTGTCGACCAACATTGTCAACCAGTCTGATAGAAGAAAATGCAATTGGGGCCCGAGAGACAGTAGGATGCAATAGAAGACATCGATCGGCTATTAAAGGTCGGGTATATCCTAGAGGTACAATACCAAAAATGGTTATCAATTGTGGTGTTGGTCAAGAAAGCTAGCGGCAAATGACGAATGTGCATCATTTTCACCGACCTCAATAAAGCTTGTTTGAAAGACAGTTTATCTCCCCCTCGTATGGACCAATTCATCGATGATAGTGCAACCCATGAGATGCTCAGCTTCATGGACACCTTCTCAGGCAACAACCAGATAAAGATGGTAGAGCATGACGAAGAGAAGACTGTTAGACCCTAGAGGGGGGGGGATGGTCTTATGCTAATCTAATCCGATTTTATGTCAATTAAAACTAATTAACAAGTTATCCTAGCAAGTATAAAATACAACAAGATATGTGAGCTAGGATAAGTGATATACACAAGGGTAAACAAAATAAACAAAATAGTGGATGATATAAATAATGAGCAATGGACAATGGCGATAAGAAATATAAACATAAGAGTAAGTGCGTCGAAGCAAACTCAAACACACGAAATGATCACGGAGTTCGGACCTTCCGTCCTACGTCTCCGCTCCCCACTCCCGGGGAGAAATCCACTATCATAACCGGGTTTTCTACGCTTACCCGAATAACGTTTACACCGACACACTCGGTTTTCTAGTTCACCGAAAACTTTGCAACTCACACATTTACCGACACACTCGGTTTTCTAGTTCACCGAAAACTTTGCAACTCACACATTTGCAAATACACTTCACACGCTCTAAGTGTTGGTCTAGCCCGTGTCCTCCTCCTCAAGTGCTCGGATACAACCTCTCCTTAGGGTCATCAACTGATGCCACTCCTCTTGGATTCGACCTCGTCTCTCAACACACACTCCTCTCGGTGTACTCGGTGTACTCGGTTTTCTAGCTCACCGAAAACTTTACAACACTCGCAATGTAACAACAAATTTGTTCTCTATAATAGATAAGAACTCAATGAAAGCTCACACTCAATTGTTACAACTCTTACCAATCCAAATATACTATATATAAAAATACAATAAGCTCAAGTGGGTGTGTGTAAACAATGAGTGAAATTAAATAAACTAAACTCAAATATAAATACTAGCTTAATAGAATGATAATCAAACAATATAAAATGTAAAGCTAGATTGAGTTTAGAAAACTTCTCCAATAAATGACAAGAGAGAGAGAGAGAGAGAGAGAGAGAGAGAGAGAGAGAGAGATGATTTGAAGCTCAAACACCAAGTGATGATCTCTTCTAGCTCTTGTAAAATTGATTTCACAAAATCAAACTCTCAATTGATTAAAAGCATCTTAAACAAACTTAAACCAAAACTTAAACCATTGTTAAAACTTTCTTAAACTTATTTAAAACACTCTCATTGTCAGTGGGAGAGTTGAATGCAATGGGGTATTTATACCCACTCAAAACTTCAGCCAAAATCCCACTGAAATGACAAAAAATCCCCCAGAAAAATAGCTCAGGAACAAAGCCATTACCAGCCAATGGTAACTTCGGCGGTCGACCACGAGCGCCTGAGGAGAGAGAAAAGTCTCTGGACATCAGCCGGTCGACCGTGGCGGGCGACCATGGCGGTCGACCGCAAAACTCTTTGGACTGCATTCGATCATCCGTCATGATCAACCACGAGCCACCAAAACACAAATTGAGTCTCTAGACTCAAGGCGGTCGACCGCAAACAGACACAGAAAAATTTCAGGTTTTGAACCTGTTTTTGTTGATTTTGAAAATTTGTTAAATATAACAAATGATTTCCAAAAATAATAAAACTTTGGGAAATGTATATAAACATGTAAATGAACATAGTACAAAAGGAATTTTTCAAATTACATTTCCCATTTGTAAAATATCATCATTTTGCAAATATATCCAAAACATGAAAATGTAAACATGAGTTTTGATATTTTAGCTTAACCATGTTTTCAAACATTACAAAAATGATTATATAGACTTAATAAAATATGTATATGATTGTTATTAAGTCCATAAACCAAGAAAACAATATTTTCACAAAATTGCATATTTTGCAAATATTTCAAAAGTAAATATGATTTCATTGAACTAAATAAAATTGATATTGATAAAATCATATATATGCATGTAAGTATGAAACAAAAAAATATTTTTTAATTATATTCAATTGTTTTATATTAAAACTTGAAAACTATCAAACCAAAACATATATGTATATATATATATATATATATATAACTATATATATACAAAACCAAAACGTGTATGTGTGTATATGATTGAGCTTAAAGTACTAACACACATAATATAAAACTTAAAACTAAATTACCCAAGCTTGTGATCTTCAACGAAGCTCTATCTTGGTACACTTACGAATGAAGCTTGAACTTGGATCTTTAACTTGAATTGCATAGCTTCATACCATAATTCTGCTTACCTCCATTGGATATGATCGTGAATGCTCGATTTCATCCATCCCCCAACATGTTGTTTGTCTATAATAAATAGATAAACACAAACTCTAGACAAACAACATTAGTGGTAAATTATTTATTAAACATTATTAAAACAAAGAGGCCAACAATCTCCCCCTTTTTGATGATGACAAACAATTTACAAAAAATATATGTGCATGAAAAAAATGAATATATAATATTATAATTATCATGCATATAAATAAAAATAATATACTCACATTATTTCTCCCCCTTTGATAACATTAAAAAGGGGAAAACAAAAGAATGAAGAGAGTGAAAGCTCCCCCTACAAATAAGCATGGGTGAGTATAACAAAAAAATATATATAGGGATTGCTCCCCCTATCAAAATACCATATGGAGTATATGAAGTAAAGACCAAGACAAAACATGTGAGCAAACATAGATGAAAAATATGTTGGCCCTATATTTTTGATGATGATTTGTCAAACAATTTATCGCTAATTCATTCTCTAGTTTTTGTTGTTTATTTTTTCTCTTTACAAGTAATTCAACACACATCAATCAAGCGTTAAAGATTCAAGTTCATGTGTGTACATTCACCTAGGTATAAGTTTTGTTTACTTACATATATTGCATGTTTATATTTAAGCTCAATATATGAACACTTAACACAGTTTTGACGTTTCCTATCATATAAATTATTTTTCATCAAACTTTGTTACAATAGTTTTTATTGCATGTTTATAGCTCTTTCATACTTCATTATATATATAATGTATGCATGATACATATATACATGTTTACAAGTCATATCTCAATTTTTCATGTTCACGAAAAACAGGTTTTCTGAACACTTTTCAAAAACAGGGAGTTTTCACAAACGAAAATTGATTTTCCAAAAATTCCTCTTCAAACATGTTTATTTCATCATTTAGAAACTTTCCCCAAAGTTTTACTATTTTTGGAATTGATTTGATATTTTTAATGTATTTTCAAAATCAGCCCAAAACCTGTCATATGCCATGTATCAGTTTGCGGTCGATCGCCACGATCGACCGCCAGCAGCAAAATTTCTTAGTATAGCTCTTATGTGCTCGCGGTCGACCGTGACGGTCGACCGTGAATCCATGCAGAGACCTTCACGGTCGACCACCGCGGTCGACCGCCAGCTTTCAAACCTTATTCTCAGCTTTTTTGTGCCTCACGGTCGACCACGAGATTTCTACGGTCGATTGCCGATCTCATCATTGCCTTTTAGTGGCTATTTTCTGCAACGGTTGTCTGAAGCTATTTTGGTCTTTTCAAGTTGGATTTGGCTGATATTTTGAGTGGGTATAAATACCCCGTTGCTCTTCTCCTTCAGCAACTAATCCATCAAGAAGTTTTGTTTTACAATTCGTTTTTTAACAAAAGATTAAGAAGTGTTTAAGAGCTGTTTAAGCTAATTTCATCAGTCTGTTTTAAAAAAAGTTTCCTACTACAAGAAGAGAATTTTAATCTCATCATCCACTGTTCTTCTTGTATATGGAGAAGTTTTCCTAACTCATTTTATATATAGCTTATTATTTCATTTTCATATCTTAGATATATTTATTGAGTTGTATATTTTTTTATTCACTAATTATCACACACATAATATTGAGCTTAATATTTTCATACCATATAGTGTGGGTAGTGATTTAGTGAGTGTGAGCTTCATTGTGTTCTCTTTTGATATTGAGAACAAATCATTGTATTTATCTTTTATTGTGAGTATCACTTGTAATACACTTGTATACCGAGAGAAGTGTGAGGCGTGAGATGGGGTCGAATCCAATAGGAGTGGCGTTGGTTGATGAACCTAGGGAGAGGTTGCATCCAAGCACTTGAGGAGGAGGACACGGGCTAGGTTCCTACACTTAGCGTGTAAAGTGTGATTGCATAGTGTTTGTTGTGTGAGAGTTTTCGGTAAGCTTGTAAACCGAATGTGTAGAAGTTTCGGCTTCCAAACCGAATTGTGATAGTGGAGATCTCCTCGAGGTGAGGAGCGGGGACGTAGGTCGTGGTGACTGAACCTCATAAACATATCGTTTGTTTGTGTTTTGCTTAGTGTACTTTTTATTTGTGCTTATTCATATTTTTCTTGCTTATATCTATCTTATATCATTCTTACAAGAACAAATTAATCAATATAATTTTAATTAGAATTTAATCAGGATTAGATTAGCATAAGACCCTAATCACCCCCCCTCTAGGGTCTAACAACTGGTATCAGAGCTTGGTGCTCTTTGATTTAAGGACTAACCGCCTTGAGTTAAAGATCCAAGTTATCATTTTTATGCTAATCTAGTGTTGATTGCTTTTTGCTTCTTGCATATAATCATTATGAATATGTATGATGCATCTAGTCTAGATTATGCTATTAATGTTGCACCGCGTTTGGATTTTTTTCCCTATGCTCAATGGTGTGTTAGATTCAAACTTTTTATTCAATCTAAATAATTCGATTTATGGGAAATTATTGAGGATGCTTATATTGCTCTGATTTTGGAAAAATCCAAATGGAGTGAAAATAATAAAAGATTGTTTAATATGAACAAGCTTTTGTTAGAATATTTGCTTAACGCTTTTCACTCTTTATTTTCTAACAAATTTGCTAATTTTGATAGTGCTTACGCCTTATGGAAATTTATTGAAGCACACGAAGGAGACTTGGAGGCCATTCAACAAGCGTTGGAAAATCCTGCTTTGAGTCTCAAAGAAGCCTCATCTCCATGTACAATACCACTAGGTGATAACCCTAGTGAGGTATGCGATTTTAACAACGATGATATTATTACTTTTGATGAGCTTGCTCCTGAGTTTGAAAAATTACACAATTGCTATATTGATGTAAAGAGTAAGTATGTAAATATGAAATCCACTCATGAATTACTAGCCACTAAGTTTAACTTCATTGCAAATAAAAATATAATTCTTAAAGAATGCAATAAAAATTTGAGAATTGAAAATGCTAGTTTGCTTCATGAAAAACGTGATGCCATGTTAGAAGTAGATAAGTTGAAATCTATGATAAAAAATCTTGTTTATCTTACTTCTAGTAGCAATGCTTGTATGCACAATGATGAGTTGAATCAAATGAGAAAACATATATCTACCTTAGATTCAACACTAAACACTTGTATTGCTAATAATAAAAAGCTTATGGACTTGTGTGCAAAATATAATATTAATTCTTCTAAGAAACCTATTCACTATGCACACATGTATGATAAAATTCACAAATGTTCTATTTGCGGTCTTAAAGGCCATTTAGCCTAATTTTGTCATAATGCATAAAAATTGACAAGCCTATCCATGATTATGCATCCCATCAAGCTTCTTCATCACATACACATGTACACACACATAGTGTAAATCATAAACATGCTCATGTGTACAAATGTGATTATTATGGTCGTTTTGGTCATTTAGCCATGTTTTATTTCGATTTGAAAAGAAATTCTCGTTTGTAAAATAATTACAAAGAAAAATCTACTTTTGCAAATGAACCACGTGCATTTCATTTCGGTCAACTCAAACCATTCAAACCTCTACATTGCACAAATTGTAATCGTATGGGTCATGTTTACGATTTTTGTTTTGCCTATATCGGTGCACAAAATACGCCTAAACGGGTTCATAACCCTAGGGCCTTGGATTTACATGATCGGGGTCATGTCCCAAATTTTAGTGGTACCAAAATGATTTGGGTACCAAAATGAGTTTCATGTCATTTTTTGTGTGTGTTTGTTTTGTTTTTTTGTTTTTGAGTAAATTAGTTCTTAGGCTTAAATATTAATTATTGTTATTTTTAAAAGCTCAAATAAAATAATTTCATGTTTTAAATAGCTAAGAACTTCTTATATATTCTTATATATATATAATAAACATAAAACAAATTTTTATTAAAGTCCAAATTGTATTTCTCTCAAAATCCAGATTTTTATATGACAATGCTTTTATTCTTCTCGCGGTCGACCGCCACGGTTGACCGTCGAAGTTTCTGGAAGTTGTTTCGGTCGACCGCCACAGTCGACCGCAAGAAATTTTTTTAGATTCGTTTCATTTTATTATCGGGTTTCGGTTTCAATTGGTTAATTTTTCTATACCCGAATGAATCACCATCGTTGATCTTATTGTTGAGCTAATCCGGGCCATTCTTTCCTATCCTCTTATGATCCGACCCTCTTCTTCTTCCCCATTCGAAAATTTTCCTAATTCTGTCAATTTCCCCTCACGGTCGCCCGCTGTTCGCCATCGTTCGACCGCGGTCTTCCTTGAGGCCATCTCTTCATCAATTTTAGTTGGAAATTGATTGGGTAATCTCTTCTCTCATCTTTTGATTTCTTCTCCTGCTCTAGAGTTTCAATCTTTCAATTCTAGGGTTTTAGTTTAGGGTTTGTTCATTTGTATTTCTTGTGCTCTTATTTCAATTCCTGAGTTTCTAGGGTTCTCAACTCTGTCATATTTCTATCTGTAAAACCCTAGTTATTTTTTTTGATGCCTCCTAAGAAGAGATCTAGACCTGACATTGGTTCCTCATCATCATCTGCTGCCTCTAACTATGAGGATTATCTTCTATTCAAACCCCTAATTAAGAAATATAGGGAACTGTGTAAGCTGAAAATCCTGCCTAGTAGATATATCAAATATGAGGAATTAGTCTTGTATGATATTCATAATATTCTGCATGCTGTCGGGTTGGATAAACTATTAGATGTGGAATGTAAGATTCCGTATTACCCATTTCTTGTTTATCTGTTTTATGCAAATCTGTCTGTCACCACTTCTGCCGATGGTATTCAAACCATCACCACATCTGTTAAGAACATTCAGATCTCTTTTTCTACTGACGAGCTTGCAGGAATCCTTAAGATTCCAACAAGTGACGTTGAGCTTATGTCTATCGATCACACCGATCAGGCTGTGAACAATATCTTGTTTAAGTCCGGTTGCACATATCCTATGAACAACAAATCACTTAATCCTACTGCTAAACTCATTGCTCGTATTGTTGCTCAAAATATCATTCCCAAAACCGGTAGCTTTGATCATTTTGCCCCTGATAAGGTTAATGCTGTTTATGTCATTTTTGGGTAGCTTTGATCATTTTGCCCCTGATAAGGTTAATGCTGTTTATGTCATTTTTGCCAAAATAAAAGTGAATTGGGCAAATGTTTTTCTTAAGAACATAGGTTAATGCTGTTTATGTCATTTTTGCCAAAATAAAAGTGAATTGGGCAAATGTTTTTCTTAAGAACATAGCATGCAAGCATTATAAATTTCTTCCCTTTGGCTGTTTCATCACCCTCATTCTCCAACACTTCGATGTTTCTCTTACCAATGAACCCAAAGTTGATCCGGGTAAGGAATATTTTGATCGAGTTTATCTCTCCTGTATGCAAATTTTCGACTCCTTATCTGATCCTGCTAAGCCATCATCTTCCCGTTCTCGGTCTAGAGCTTCCACCTCCTTCACTTCTAATATTTGTGCCCCATTGGTTCGTCTTAAGACTCAGGTCTCAACTATTCATAGGGACATTAGGACCATTCTCAGTTATCAGCGTCAGTCTCTTGGGATTCTGAATCCCTCTTCCAGCTCTGACTCTGACTCAGGTGAGGGCTCTGAAGGAGGATCTGCTTCTGGCTTTGGTTCGAGATCTGGCTCTGGCCCTGCTTCTGATGATGGTGGTGATTGACTTTGTTGTTTATTGGATTTTATGATTTTATGCTTATGGTTATGTTTATGTTTTTGTGAAATAAAACTTGACACTTATGTTTTGTTTTGAGTTGTAATAACTCTATGGTTTGTGTGGAAAACTATGTGGTATTATGGAACAAATTGTGGTTTGTGTGGAAAACAATATAGTTTTGTGGGACTAATTTGGTTTATTGTGATTATGTTAGTTTATCATTTCTATGAACAATGTATGGTGAAAACAATATTTATGCCTTGTTTTGTGAAAACAAATATGTGGTAGTGTGAAAACATGTTGCTAATGATGCTTTATGCTTGGTTTGGACTTTAAATTTCAAATGTTTATGGCTGTTTGGTTTGGACTTTAAATTTCAAATGTTTATGGCTGTGTATGAATGGTTATGATTATTTAGCTCCTATATTTGATCTTTATATGTCATTTCAAATGTTTATGGCTGTGTATGAATGGTTATGATTATTTAGCTCCTATATTTGATCTTTATATGTCATTGATGCAAATTGACAGGGGGAGCTTTTTGTCCATACACTTGGTTATTATCTGTGCTTGAATGCAGGGGGAGCGTTGCTCCTATTTTTTTCCCATTTTTTGATGTTGTCAAAGGGGGAGAAAATCTACATCTACATGATCAGTTTAATAGTTTATTCATGTTATATGTGGTTTATCAATATGTATTTTATATCATTAAATAAATTATTTACCATCATCAAAAAGGGGGAGATTGTTGGCCATATAGTTTTGATGATGATTTGTCAAACAATTTATCGCTAATCCATTCTCTAGTTTTTGTTGTTTTGTTTTTCTCTTCATAGGTAATTCAACACACGTCAATCAAGCATTAAATATTCAAGTTCACGTGTGTGCATTCACCTAGGTATAAGTTTTGTTTACTTACATATATTGTATGTTTATATTTAAGCTCAATATATGAACACTTAACACAGTTTTGATGTTTCCTATCATATAAATGATTTTTCATCAAACTTTGTTATAATAGTTTTTATTGCATATTTACATCTCTTTCGTACTTTATTATATATATAATGTATGCATGATACATATAAACATGTTTACAAGTCATATCTTAATTTTTCATGTTCACGAAAAACAGGTTTTCTGAACACTTTTCAAAAACAGGGAGTTTTCACAAACGAAAATTGATTTTCCAAAAATTCATTTTCAAACATGTTTATTTCATCATTTAGAAACTTTCCCTAAAGTTTTACTATTTTTGGAATTGATTTGATATTTTAAATGTATTTTTAAAATCAGCCCAAAACCTGTCATATGCCATGTATCAGTTTGCGGTCGACCGCCACGGTTTCACAAACGAAAATTGATTTTCCAAAAATTCCTTTTCAAACATGTTTATTTCATCATTTAGAAACATTCATCAAAGTTTTACTATTTTTTTATTTGATTTGACATTTTTAATGTATTTTCAAAACCAGCCCAAAACATGTCATATGTCATGTATCAGTTTGCGGTCGACCGCCAGCAGCAAAATTTCTTAGTATAGCTCTTATGTGCTCGCGGTCGACCGTGATGGCCGACTGTGAACGCCGATCTCATCATTGTCTTTTAACAGCTATTTTCTGCAACGGCTGTCTGAGGCTATTTTGGTCTTTTCAAGTTGGATTTGGCTGATATTTTGAGTGGGTATAAATACCCCATTGCTCTTCTCCTTCAGCAACCAATCCATCAAGAAGTTTTGTTTTACAATTAGTTTTTTAACAAAAGATTAAGAAGTGTTTAAGAGCTGTTTAAGCTGATTTTATCAGTCTGTTTCAAAAGAAGTTTCCTACTACAAGAAGAGGATTTTAATCCCATCATCCACTGTTCTTCTTGTCTATGGAGAAGTTTTCCTAACTCATTTTACATATATCTTATTATTTCATTTTCATATCTTAGCTATATTTATTGAGTTGTATATTTTTTATTCACTAATTATCACACACACAATATTGAGCTTAATATTTTCATACCATATAGTGTGGGTAGTGATTTAGTGAGTGTGAGCTTTATTGTGTTCTCTTTTGATATTGAGAACAAATCATTGTATTTATCTTTTATTGTGAGTATCACTTGTAATACACTTATACACTGAGAGAAGTGTGAGGCGTGAGACGGGGTCGAATCCAATAGGAGTGGCGTTGGTTGATGAACCTAGGGAGAGGTTGCATCCGAGCACTTGAGGAGGAGGACACGGGCTAGGTTCCTACACTTAGCGTGTAAAGTGTGATTGCATAGTGTTTGTTGTGTGAGAGTTTTCGGTAAGCTTGTAAACCGAATGTGTAGAAGTTCCGGCATCCAAATCGGATTGTGATAGTGGAGATCTCCTCGAGGTGAGGAGCGGGGACGTAAGTCGTGGTGACCGAACCTCGTAAACATATCGTTTGTTTGTGTTTTGCTTAGTGTACTTTTTATTTGTGCATATTCATATCTTTCTTGTTCATATCTATCTTATATCATTCTGGCAAGAACAAATTAATCAATATAAATTTAATTGAAATTTAATCAGGATTAGATTAGCATAAGACCTTAATCACCCCCCCTAGGGTCTAACAAAATATGCTAAATATTACTCACATACAAGAGGATAATGAGGACACATATAGATATATCATTTATGAAAGAAGTGTCTCATTACACAATTATAAAAACATAGTGTAAAAAATAGATTTATGAAATCAAAAGAAGAGGAACATGAGAATCATGCAAAAAGTTTTTAAATGAAAACAAATTAACCAAATAAAATCATAAATCAAAATTTCAGCCCAAAAATAACATTTGATCAATAAAGGAATTTTTCAAACCACTCATAGAATACATTATAAAGCATATTTGAAATTTGAATCATCTATTTGTGCTTATATAATGAATTCAAAGCAATAAATTAAAATAAATTTTTTGACAAAATGCAAGAGATGCAACAATATATCAAGCTCTTAAGCTTGTTCCAACCCATATAAGGATTTTTAGTACCCGGTAAACAAGATTTGGGAATAAATACCCAATAAACCCATAAGGTTATATAAACCTCTCACCAAAATCAAAACTAATAATCATGAAAACAAAAGAATTGATCAATAAAAATTGTTTTCATATTCAAAAATTTCAAAGCATAATTTTCAAAACCAAAAAAAAAGAAAAAGAAAAATACTAAAATTCTTGGTTTAAAATCAAATTTGTTTTGGTACCCAAGTATTCTTGGTACCAAAAAATTTAGGGACATGACCCCTATCATTCAAGCTCAAAGCCCCCCCAGGGTTATGAACCCGTTTGGGCACATGTGCTGGCACTAACACGGTCAAGAAATAATCACTCAAATGACCCTTCCGATTGTGTGCAATGAAAGAGATCCATTTATTTTTGTGGACCATTAGCTGCGTGAACGAGAATCATTTGCAAAATAATATTGCCTTTAAAAAATATTTTGCAAATGAGAAACATTCTTAAACAATGGTCTATTTGGAACATATTGCGACTTAGAATTTTTTGCATATCATAAAAAATTTTACAAAATGTCCAAACCTACCACAAACATCACATTTAAAACATGTGGTCTACTAGAAATATTTGGCAAAACGTGATTTTCTTTTCAAATCAAAACAATACTTGGTCAAATGACTAAAACGACCATAAATGATCACATCTATACACATGAGCATACTTATGGATGAACAATGGGTGCATGTGTGTGTACATGTGATGAAGAAACTTGATAAGATGCACAAGGAGCCATTGACACTTTTATGTTTGTGTACATCATAGCAAAATATTTAGCTAAATGGCCTTTTATAACCGCAAATAGAGCGACTTGTAAAA
>NC_033797.1:114411017-114422973 GCF_001876935.1 Asparagus officinalis
GGTTTTTTTTTCCATAAAAAACCCCTAGGGCTTGGAATTTACCATGATCGGGTGGTCAATGTCCCAAATTTTAGTGGTACCAAAATGATTGGGTACCAAAATGAGTTTCATGTCATTTTTTTGTGTGTGTTTGTTTGTTTTTTGTTTTTGAGTAAATTAGTTCTTAGGCTTAAATATTAATTATTGTTATTTTTAAAAGCTCAAATTAAATAATTTCATGTTTTAAATAGCTAAGAACTTCTTATATATTCTTATATATATATAATAAACATAAAACAAATTTTTATTAAAGTCCAAATTGTATTTCTCTCAAAATCAGATTTTTATATGGACAATGCTTTTATTCTTCTCGCGCGTCGACCGCCACGAGTTGCACGCGTCGAAGTTTGCTGGAAGTTGTTTCGGTCGACCGGCCACAGTCGACCGCAAAATTTTTTTAGATTCGTTTCATTTTATTATCGCGGTTTCGGTTTCAATTGGTTAATTTTTCTATACCGAATGAATCACCATCGTTCGATCTTATTGTGAGCTAATCCGCGGCCATTCTTTCACTATCCTCTTATGATCCGACCCTCTTCTTCTTCCCGCGATTCGAAAATTTTCCTAATTCTGTCAATTTCCCCTCACGGTCGCCCGCTGTTCGCCATCGTTCGACCGCGGTCTTCCTTGAGCCATCTCTTCATCAATTTTAGTTTGAAATTGATTGGTAATCTCTTCTCTCATCTTTTTGATTTCTTCTCCTGCTTAAGAGTTTCAATCTTTCAATTCTAGGGTTTTAGTTAGGGTTTGTTCATTTGTATTTCTTGTGCTCTTATTTCAATTCCTGAGTTTCTAGGGTTTCTCAACTCTGTATATTTCTTATCTGTAAAACCCTAGTTACTTTTTTTTGAATGCTCCTAAGAAGAGATCTAGACCTGACATTGGTTCCTCATCATCATCTGCTGCCTCTAACTATGAGGATTATCTTTATTCAAACCCCTAATTAAGAAAATATAGGGAACTGTGTAAGCTGAAAATCCGGCCTAGTAGATATATCAAATTATGAGGAATTAGTCTTGTATGATATTCATAATATTCTGCATGCTGTCGGTTGGATAAACTATTAGATGTGGAATGTAAGATTCCGTATTACCCATGTTCTTGGTTTATGCTGTTTTATGCAAATCTGTCTGTCACCACTTCTGCCGATGGTATTCAAACCATCACCACATCTGTTAAGAACATTCAAGATCTCTTTTTCTACTGACGAGCTTGCAGGAATCCTTAAGATTCCAAACAAGTGACGGTTGAGCTTATGTCTATCGATCACACGATCAGGCTCCGTGGTAACACATATCTTGTTTAAGTCCGGTTGCACATAATCCTATGAACAACAAATCACTTAATCCTTACTGCTAAACTCATTGGCTCGTATTGTTGCTCAAAATATCATTCCCAAAACCGGTAGCTTTGATCATTTTGCCGCCTGATAAGGTTAATGCTGTTTATGTCATTTTTGCCAAAATAAAAGTGAATTGGGCAAATGTTTTTTTAAGAACATGCATGCAAGCATTATAAATTTCTTCGCCTTTGGCTGTTTCAGCACCCTCATTCTCCAACACTTCGATGTTTCTCTTACCAATGAACGCAAAGTTGATCCGGGTAAGGAATATTTTGATCGAGTTTATCTCTCCTGTATGCAAATTTCGACTCCTTATCTGATGCCTGCTAAGCCATCATCTTCCCGTTCTCGGGTCTAGAGCTTCCACCTCCTTCACTTCTAATATTTGTGCCCCATTTGGTCGTCTTAAGACTCAGGTCTCAACTATTCATAGGGACATTAGGACCATTTCTCAGTTATCAGCGTCAGCTGTCTCTTGGATTCTGAATCCCTCTTCCAGCTCTGACTCTGACTCAGTGAGGGCTCTGAAGGAGGATCTGCTTCTGGCTCTTGGTTCGGAGATCTGCTCTTGGCCCTGCTTCTGATGATGGTGGTGTATGACTTTGTTGTTTATTGGATTTTATGATTTTATGCTTATGGTTATGTTTATGTTTTTGTGAAATAAAACTTGACACTTATGTTTTGTTTTGAGTTGTAATAACTCTATGGTTGTGTGTGGAAAACTATGTGGTATTATGGAACAAATTGTGGTTGTGTGGAAAACAATATAGTTTTGTGGGACTAATTTGGTTATTGTGATTATGTTAGTTTATCATTTCTATGAACAATGTATGGTGAAAACAAATATTATGCCTTGTTTGTGAAAACAAATATGTGGTAGTGTAAAACATGTTGCTAATGATGCTTTACTTGCTGTTTGACTTTAAATTTCAAATGTTTATGGCTGTGTATGAATGGTTATGATTATTTAGCTCCTATATTTGATCTTTATATGTCATCTGATGCAAATTGACAGGGGAGCTTTTTGTCCATACACTTGGTTATTATCTGTGCTTGAATGCAGGGAGCGTTGCTCCTATTTTTTTCCCATTTTTTGATGTGTCAAAGGGGGAGAAAATCTACATCTACATGATCAGTTTAATAGTTTATTCATTTATATGTGGTTTATCAATATGTATTTTTATATCATTAAATAAATTATTACCATCATCAAAAAGGGGAGATTGTTGGCATATAGTTTTGATGATGATTTGTCAAACAATTTATCGCTAATCCCATCTTCTAGTTTTTGTTGTTTTGTTTTCTCTTCATAGGTAATTCAACACACGTCAATCAAGCATTAAATATTCAATTCACGTGTGTGCATTCACCTAGGTATAAGTTTTGTTTACTTACATATATTGTATGTGTTATATTTAAGCTCAATATATGAACACTTAACACAGTTTTGATGTTTCCTATCATATAAATGAATTTTCATCAAACTTTGTTATAATAGTTTTTATTGCATATTTACATCTCTTTCGTACTTTATTATATATATAATGTATGCATGATACATATAAACATGTTTACAAGTCATATCTTAATTTTTTCATGTTCACGAAAAACAGGTTTTCTGAACACTTTTCAAAAACAGGGAGTTTTCACAAACGAAAATTGATTTTCCAAAAATTCATTTTCAAACATGTTTATTTCATCATTTAGAAACTTTCCCTAAAGTTTTACTATTTTTGGAATTGATTTGATATTTTAAATGTATTTTTAAAATCAGCCCAAAACCTGTTCATATGCCATGTATCAGTTTTGCGTCGACCGCCCACGGTCGACCGCTCACTGCGCACGACCACCACGGTCGACGCGCAGCAGCAAAATTCTTAGTATAGCTCTTATGTGCTCCGCGGTCGACCGTGAATCCATGCAGAGACCTTCGGGTTGACCGCTGCGGTCGACTGCCAGCTTTCAAACCTTATTCTCAGCCTTTTTGTGCCTCGCGGTCGACCGCGAGAAATCCGTGAGATTTCCACGGTCGACCGCGATCTTATCATTACCTTTTAACGGCTATGTTTCTACAACGGCTGTCTGAGGCTATTTTGGTCTTTTCAAGTTGGATTTAGTTTGTTTTGGCTGATATTTTGAGTGGGTATAAATACCCCATTGCTCTTCTCCTTCAGCAACCAATCCATCAAGAAGTTTTGTTTTACAATTAGTTTTTTAACAAAAGATTAAGAAGTGTTTAAGAGCTGTTTAAGCTGATTTTATCAGTCTGTTTCAAAAGAAGTTTCCTACTACAAGAAGAGGATTTTAATCCCATCATCCACTGTTCTTCTTGTCTATGGAGAAGTTTTCCTAACTCATTTTACATATATCTTATTATTCATTTTCATATCTTAGCTATATTTATTGAGTTGTATATTTTTTATTCACTAATTATCACACACACATATTGAGCTTAATAATTTTCATACCATATAGTGTGGGTAGTTGATTTAGCTAGAGTGATGAGCCTATTAGTTTGTGTTTCTCTTTTGATATTTTGAGAACAAATCATTGTATTTATCTTTTATTGTGAGTATCACTTGTAATACACTTATACACTGAGAGAAGTGTGAGGCGTGAGACGGGGTCGAATCCAATAGGAGTGGCGTTGGTTGATGAACCTAGGGAGAGGTTGCATCCGAGCACTTGAGGAGGAGGACACGGGCTAGGTTCCTACACTTAGCGTGTAAAGTGTGATTGCATAGTGTGTGTGAGAGTTCTCGGTAAATTTATAAACCGAGTGTGTAGAAGTTCCGGCATCCAAACCGGATTGTGATAGAGGAGATCTCCTCGAGGTGAGGAGCGGGGACGTAAGTCGTGGTGACCGAACCTCGTAAACATATCGTTTGTTTGTGTTTTGCTTAGTGTACTTTTTATTTGTGCATATTCATATCTTTCTTGTTCATATCTATCTTATATCATTCTGGCAAGAACAAATTAATCAATATAAATTTAATTGAAATTTAATCAGGATTAGATTAGCATAAGACCTTAATCACCCCCCCTAGGGTCTAACAAAATATGCTAAATATTACTCACATACAAGAGGATAATGAGGACACATATAGATATATCATTTATGAAAGACATACAAGAGGATAATGAGGACACATATAGATATATCATTTATGAAAGAAGTGTCTCATTACACAATTATAAAAACATAGTGTAAAAAATAGATTTATGAAATCAAAAGAAGAGGAACATGAGAATCATGCAAAAAGTTTTTAAATGAAAACAAATTAACCAAATAAAATCATAAATCAAAATTTCAGCCCAAAAATAACATTTGATCAATAAAGGAATTTTTTTTTGTAAAATTGATTAAACCACATAAAGAATACATTATAAAGCATATTTGAAATTTGAATCATCTATTTGTGCTTATATAATGAATTCAAAGCAATAAATTAAAATAAATTTTTTGACAAAATGCAAGAGATGCAACAATATATCAAGCTCTTAAGCTTGTTCCAACCCATATAAGGATTTTTAGTACCCGGTAAACAAGATTTGGGAATAAATACCCAATAAACCCATAAGGTTATATAAACCTCTCACCAAAATCAAAACTAATAATCATGAAAACAAAAGAATTGATCAATAAAAATTGTTTTCATATTCAAAAATTTCAAAGCATAATTTTCAAAACCAAAAAAAAAGAAAAAGAAAAATACTAAAATTCTTGGTTTAAAATCAAATTTGTTTTAATATCCAAGTATTCTTGGTACCAAAAGATTTAGAAACATGACCCCTATCATTTAAGCTCAAACCCCCTAGGGTTATGAACCCGTTTGGGCACATGTGGTGCACTAACACGGTCAAAGAAATAATCACTCAAATGACCCTTCCGATTGTGTGCAATGAAAGAGATCCATTTATTTTTGTGGACCATTAGCTCGTGAACGAGAATCATTTGCAAATAAATATTGTCTTTTAAAAATATTTTGCAAATGAGAAACATTCTTAAACAATGGTCTATTTGGAACATATTGCGACTTAGAAGTTTTTTGCATATCATAACAAAATTTTACAAGATGTCCAAACCTACCACAAACATCACATTTAAAACATGTGGTCTACTAGAAATATTTGGCAAACGTGATTTTCTTTTCAAATCAAAACAATACTTGGTCAAATGACTAAAACGACCATAATGATCACATCTATACACATGAGCATACTTATGATGAACAATGGGTGCATGTGTGTGTACATGTGATGAAGAAACTTGATAAGATGCACAAGGAGCATTGACACTTTTATGTTTGTGTACATCATAGCAAAATTTAGCTAAATGGCCTTTATAACCGCAAATAGAGCACTTGTAAACTTTGCTATATATGTGTGCATAATGAGTGGATGATGACTTGTTTGCACTAGACTTGGCACACATATTCATAAGCTTATTATGATTATTAATGCATAGTTTTAAAGTTGAATCTAAAGATGAAATGTGATTATTCACAAGATTCAAATCTTCATTATTAGGCACATATGCATTTTTATTAGAAGTAGAACATAAATAGTCATTTATAAAAGAAGCAATATTATTTTTTATGTTCTTTACTAATCTCTTTCATGAGCTAAGCTAGAAATGGATGAGGTCAATTTTTTATTTTCCAAAATTAACATGTCATTGTTTTCTTTAAGCATGGTATTTTCTTTTGCAATGACATCTAATTTTGACACTAGCTCCTCATGATCGGATTCTAAATTATCATGCTTGCTTTTAAGATCAATAAAATTATTAGGCAATTTGTTATAGGTATGCAATAATTTTCACTAGCACAAGCAAGTTCCTCACTAGATAAATTATTATCGGGTTCGAACTCGCAAACCTCACTAGGGCTATCGCCTAGTGCTCGTGTGCATGATGCTCCTTTTGAACTTGAAGTGGGATCCTCCAAAGCTTGTCGGATCGTCTCCAAGTCCCCTTGATGTGCTTTAATAAGTTTTCATAAGGTATAAGCACTATCAAAATGAACAAACTTGTTAGACATAGATGGATCAAAAACATTTAGCAAATATTCTAACAAATCTTGTTCATTGTAAACATTCGATGATCATTTTTATTCCACTTGGATTTCTCCGTAGTGGACACAATATAAGCATCATCTATAAATTTTTATAAATCAAATTGTTTAGATCTAATAAATTATCTAATCTTGGAGCAACATTGATGACATAACCTAAACAAGATGCACCATACATTTTCATAATGTATATATACAAGCAAGACAAATACAATCAAACCTAGATTAGCACAAAACGATAACTTGGATCTTTAACTCAAGGTGATTAGACCTTAAATCAAAGTGCACCAAGCTCTGATACCAATTGTTGGACCCTAGAGAGGGGGTGATTAGGGTCTTATGCTAATCTAATCTGATTTTATGCCAATTAAAACTAATTAACAAGTTATCCTAACAAGTATAAAATACAACAAGATATGTGATCTAGGATAAGTGATATATACAAGGGTAAAAAAAATAAACAAGATAGTGGATGATATAAATAATGAGCAATAGACTATGGCGACAAGAAATATAAACATAAGAGTAAGTGCGCCAAAGCAAACTCAAACACACGAAATGATCACGGAATTCGGACCTTCTGTCCTACGTCTCCGCTCCCCACTCCCGGGGAGAAATCCACTATCACAATCAGGTTTTCTACGCTCACACGAATAACGTTTACACCGGCACACTCGGTTTTCTAGTTCACCGAAAACTTTACAACTCACACATTTGCGAATACATTTCACACCCTTTAAGTGTTAGCCTAGCCCGTGTCCTCCTCCTCAAGTGCTCGGATACAACCTCTCCCTAGGTTCGTCAACCGTTGCCACTCCTCTTAGATTCGACACTGTCTCTCATCACACAATCCTCTCGGTGTACTAGGTTTTCTAGCTCACCAAAAAATTAACAACACTCACAATGTAATAATAAATTTGTTCTCTACAATAGATGAGAACTCAATGAAAGCTCACACTCAATTGTTATAACTCTCACCAACCCAAATATACTATATATAAAAATACAATAAGCTCAAATGGGTGTGTGTAAACAATGAGTGAAATTAATCAACTAAACTCAAATATAAATACTAGCTTAGTAGAATGATAATTAAACAATATAAAATGTAAAGCTAGATTGAGTTTAGAAAACTTCTCCAATAAATGACAAGAGTGAGAGAGAGATGATTTGAAGCTCAAACACTAAGTGATGATCTCTTCTAGCTCTTGTGAAATTGATTTCACAAAATCAAACTCTCAATTGCTTAAAAGCTTCTTAAACAAACTTAGACCAAAACTTAAACTCTTGTTAAAACTTTCTTAAACTTATTTAAAACACTCTCATTGTTAGTGGGAGAGTTGAATGCAATGGGGTATTTATACTCACTCAAAACTTCAGCCAAAATCTCACTGAAGTGATAAAAAAGCCCCAAGAAAAACAGTTCAGGAACTAGTCATTACCAGCCAACGGTAACTTCGGCGGTCGACCGCGAGCGCCTGAGGAGAGAGAAAAGTCTCTGGACATCAGCCGGTCGACCATGACGGCCGATCGCGAAACTCTCTGAACTGCATCCGGTCGACTGTCATGGTCGACCGTGAGCCACCAAAACACAAATTGAGTCTCTGGACTCAAGGCGGTCGACCGTGGCGGTCGACCGCAAACAAACACAGAAAATTTTTAGGTTTTGAACCTGTTTTTGTTGATTTTGAAAATTTGTTAAATATAACAAATGATGTCCAAAAATAATGAAACTTTGGGAAATGTATATAAACATGTAAATGAACATTTTACAAAAGAAATTTTTCAAATTGTATTTCCCATTTGTAAAATATCATCATTTTGCAAATATGTCCAAAACATGAAAATGTAAACATATGAGTTTTGACATTTTAGCTTAACCATGTTTTGAAACATTATAAAAATAATTATATAAACTTAATAAAATATGTATATGATTGTTATTAAGTCCATAAACCAAGAAAATAATATTTTCATAAAATTACATATTTTGCAAATATTTCAAAAGTAAATATGATTTCATTAAACTAAATAAAATTGATATTGATAAAATCATATATATACATGTAAATATGAAACAAAAATATATTTTTTAATTATATTCAATTGTTTCATATTAAAACTTAAAAACTATTAAACCAAAACATATATGTATATATAACTATATATATATACAAAACCAAAACGTGTATGTGTGTATATAATTGAGCTTAAAGTACTAACACACATAATTTAAAACCTAAAACTAAATTTACCCAAACTTGTGATCTTTAACGAAGCTCTATCTTGGTACACTTACGGATAAAGCTTGAACTTTGATCTTCAACTTGAATTGCATGACTTGATACCATAATTCCGCCTACCTCCATTGGATATGATCGTAAATGCTCGATTCCATCCATCCTCTAACATGTTGTTTGTCTATAATAAATAGATAAACACAAACACTAGATAAACAACATTAGTGATAAATTATTTATTAAACATCATCAAAACAAAGAGGCCAACAAAGACCTCATTCATCACATATCAGGGCACTTACTTTTAGAAGTGATGCCTTTCGGACTCAAAAATATAGGAGCTACCTATTAAAGGTTGATCAAAAAAATATTCAAAGAACTGCCTGATTGCAATGTTAAAGCCTATGTAGATGATATGTTGGTAAAATCTAAGCATTCTAACTCTAACATTGCATATCTAGAAGAAGCCTTTTCGGTGCTTTGCTAGTACAAGATGAATCTCAATCTGACAAAGTGCACCTTTGGAGTACGGTCAGGAAAATTCCTTGGATTTCATGATCACTCAGCGAAGAGTCAAGATCAACCTAGAGAAGATAGTGGTGATTGAAGGAATCACCGAGCCTTACACGGTGTGGGACATCTAGAAGCTCAACAGGAGGATAGCGGCCTTAAGCTAATTCCTCTCCAAGTCGGTCGAAAGGAGTCTACTATTTTTCAAAGCTTTATGGGGAGAAAAAGGGCCTAGAAGAAACATCTAGTGGACGAAAGAATGCAGCAATGCTTTCGTTAACCTTAAGGAATTCCTCAGCATCAAGCCCCTGCTAAGCAGTTCTATAGAAGGGGGGTAGCTTTATCTCTAACTTGCCATCTCAGTAAAAGCAGTCAGCTCAGCCCTAGTTCTAGAAGAGAAGAATGTGAAAAAGCCAGTCTAATATGTCAACCACATCCTCAAGTAGCAAAACTCAACTACCTCTCCATTGAGAATACTACATTTGCTCTGGTCACCATGGCTAGGAGACTCTGATCTTACTTCCAAGCACATATAGTAACGGTTCAAACCAATCTGGCCTTGAAGAAAGCGCTTGAGAATCCGACCGTGTCAAGAAGAATGACAAACTGGGTCATTGAGCTTAGTGAATATGATATGCAGTTCAAACCTAGGACAACCATCAAGACCCAGGTTCTCACCGACTTCTTATTTGAGTCATCCGCTCCATAAGACAACTCATTAACGCTACCTCTAGTCCCAGCACTAACCCCGACTCCCAAGCCAGCAAAAAAGATATTATCCAATGAGAACCTAACCCCTAATTGTGACCAATCAAAGTTCTCTAATTAGTGGGTGGTAAAAGTATATAGCGCATCTGGGGAGAGTGGCACTAGAGGTAGAATAGTGCTGCATGGCCCGAAGAACTAGATCTTTGACTATGCCATCACGTTTAACTTCCCAGCCTCCAATTGGGAAGCTGAGTACGAGGCCTTCCTAGCTAGTCTCAGAGTGGCCCTAGTAGCCAAAGCTAATTTTGTCTTCATCGTCGCCGACTCACAATTTGTTGTCTATAAAGTGTGAGGAGATTATGAAGCCAAAGACCCTAGGATGGAAAAGTATGTGGAAAGAGTCAAAGAACTGCTGCACAACTTTGAAGAGTTAAAGGTTGAGCAAATCCCAAGAGCCTACGATGCTCACACGGATGCTCTGTCCAAGCTAGGCTCCTCGAGCTCGGGGCAGGAGGGGGACCAATATATATAAGTACCATCAAGCAGCCTAGCATTGCAGAAGTAGCACCTAATTTGGTCATGCAACTAGACCAACAAGTGGAGACCTACTAGATGTACCTACATATCTAGTACTTGACAAAGGAGACTTAACAAAGGATACCCTGCTAGAAGACTAAACAGAAGCCAGTAAGCCTACAGAGAAATGCCTTGAAGTATGTCATTATGAGTGATCAACTCTACTGGCTCTCCTACATAAGCAGCAATATAGGACCTTACCTTCAATGCCTTCAACCTGAGGAGTTAGACTACATTCTCAGGGAAATCTATGAAGGCATATGCGGGAACCAGATTGGGTGATAATCACATTTTATTACAATTTTATACCCTCATTATCTATTTTATATAAATAAATATACCACTAATAATTATTTTTATCTTTTAATGGCAGGTTAATGAAGAATAAATCTCAAACTCTCATCTCTCAACAGAAGCCCTTGATTTAATGAAGAAATGAAGCCCATGAAGCCAAATAATTTCTTTCAAATATTTTATGAAGTATTAAAAGCCCAAAATACAAAGAAAATGTCAAAAGGCCCAAGCCCAAAGCCTACAAGAAGAAGGATTTTCGGAAAAGCAACCAGAGTGCACTGGGCATCGATGCCAACATCGATGCCCACATCGATGCCAGCATCGATACCCCTATCGATGCTGGTATCGATGCCATCGTCATTCTGTTACAAATCTAAGGCTGAAATTCATAGTTTTTGGAAAGTTTTTCAATCCAACTCTTATTCACTGATGTTTACTATAAATAGGGGTAGAGAGGAGGGGTTAGAGGTGTAAAAATTTTTGTAACTCCTTTTGGAGAGGAGGGCTACTCTTAATTGAGAAGGCCTTCCAAATTTATAATTTTTTGTTACAATTAATAATAATAATTTATTCATCACTTTAAATATTTTTTCTCTTTGTTGGAGATGAAGATGAAGATGAAGAATTATTTAGAGGTTTGCATTTCTTTTCTTTTTCTCTTTTATTTCTTTTTTATTGCTTATTAGTTTAGATTTATTTCTATGCTTATAGTTAGATTTTATTTTCTTGTTAAATAGCCAAGAGGCTAGAACCCTCTTACCTTAGATTTATTTCATACTTATAGAGTAGATTTATTTTCTTGCATTTAATTCTTACAATTTATTTTGTAGTGTAGATTTTGTAATTTATTTTGTAGTTAGATTTTAATTTCTTACACTATTCACCTTAAGGCTAGAACCCTCTTGGGTTTAGTTTTTATTTTTGTTTAGTTTTATTTTGTTTGATTCGCCTTTAGGCTAGAACCCTCTAGGGAATCACCATTTTCTAAGAAGTGGGGTTTAATTTTAGATCACCCATATCTATAATTGAATCCACCATCTTTAATTTCTTGTATTTTCTTTTATTCTTGAATTTTATTTTCTTTATTCTTGATTTTTATTTTCCTTTTTCCTTCTTGCCTTATTGATCATATTCATTCTTTGTCACATCCACTCTCACTTACATTTTGTGCC
>NC_033797.1:114423305-114451333 GCF_001876935.1 Asparagus officinalis
CCACCTCCTCCGCCTCCGCCTCTGTTGAGGGACGGTGAACCAGGGTTAGGGTTTGGGATCTCTGGAGATGCCGCTTCTTCTACTTCTTCTTCTCGCTCCTCGTCGTCTTCTTCGTTCTCAGGATCCGAGGGCTCCGGATCCAGATCGGTGGAGAAAACGGTCTTGAAGAAATCCATGGCGGATTATGATTAGGGTTAGGGTTAGGGTTTGAGAGAATGACAACGGAGATCGAAGTGGAGACGTCGGTGGAGGGGGCGAAGATCTGAGTATATCCGCTCTCTCCGCTTTGCAATTGCTGAAGAACTCGTAACACGGACTCTAAATTGGGACCCAAACATAATTACGGGCGTTCTTTGTTTGAGGTGCGGCTTTGGGTCAAACTCGTGGGTGTGTAGAAAAGAATGCGTATTTGCGTAGATTCCGGAGCGTATTTGGCTGGGAATTTATACGCGAGTATAAGAAGCGCGGCTACGGGTACACGCATGGAATGTCTTGCAAGGGAAATATTTACGAGGAGGGAACTGTGGAGTGCAAGTCAATGATGCTTCACCCTAAATCCATTCTTAAGATCCCAATTAAAAACTTTTTTGATTAATTAATTCTTACAAAAGATATATGAATGAGTTATGAGCAAGAATGTAAATTACAAGCACAAAATAAATATACACAAAGCAAACTCAAAAGCAAGATATGATCACGGAGTTTGGTCAACCCGACTACGTCTCCGCTTCTCATCTCGAGGAGATCTCCGCTATATCGACACACCCGGTTTGGAAGTTGGAACTTATCTACACATTCGGTTTTCTAGTTCACCGAAAACTTTACAAATCTCTCACAATGTACATACACAAACTACAACCTCAAGTGTTGGTCCTCACGTTTCGCCTCCCTCAAGTGCTCGGCTTTACTACCTCTCACTGGGCTTTACTACCGATGCCACTCCTTTTAGAATCGACTACGTCCTTACCACACACTCCTCTCGGTGTAAATGTGTATTACAAAGTGTTTGGTGGGAAAATTCGAAGATGACAATTAAGAACAAAATATGTTATTCTCTCTAACTGACTTAGATAAAGAATGATTACAACGTCCTTAATACAATTTCTCTCTAACAAACTTTAAAAAAAGAAATTACAATCTTCTCAATCGGTTTCCCGAATTACAAAAGAAAGAAAGATCGACAGAGACCTTCTCTTTGTTTAAATCTGAGTTATTCACTGTAGCGATTAGATGTCTCCCTCGATGTTCGTATCGAGTTTGCTTCTCGTTGACGATCCAAACGTCTCACTTCACTAGAACGGTTGATGGAACTTGCGTGTCAAGTATGAAAAGAACTCTTAATGAGTTTTATAACTCAGTGCGAGTTTTCTTTTAAACTATGTGAAAGAGTTGATTTGAAACCGAAAATTCGGTTAGTAAGCTAAGATCTAAGCTTCAAGATCTCTGTTGCTGATGATTAATAATTACATTTTATTACAATTTTATACATTCATTATCTATTTTATAGGAATAAATATGCCACTAATAATTGCTTTTATCTTTAAATGCAGGTTAATGAAGAATAAATCTCAAACTCCCATCTCTCAACAAAAACCCCTTGATTTATTGAAAAAATGAACCCCATGAAATAAAAAAATCCAATATGAAGAGAAATTATATTCAAGATGGTTGGCCGTAAAGAAACGACGATATCTTTCAATCCGGAAGGCAGAATTTAACATATAATATATGAAAATCGCCTATCTCGACGAGATGAAGCCAACTGTGAAGTCAAAATTTTTATTGGAGCATCGATGCCTGCATCGATGCCAGATTACTGTAGCGCGCGTCAATGGCTGATTGTGCTTGTCTTGGGGCTCAAGTTTGATCCAATGGCTCTCATTCACTGATGTTTACTATAAATAGGGGTTGAGAGTGAGGGGTTAGAGGTGTGAAAATTTTGTAAACTCCTTTTGGAGAGGAGGGCTACTCTTAATTGAGAAGGCCTTCCAAAATTGTAACTTTTTGTTGCAATTAATAATAATAATTTTTTCACCACTTTAAATTTTTCTCTTCTTCTCTTTGTTGGATGATGAAGATGAAGATGAAGATGGAGATTAATTTGAAGGTTTTTTTTCTTATTTCTCTTTTATTGCTTATTAGTTTAGATTTATTTCTATGCTTGTAGTTAGATTTTATTTTCTTGTTAAATAGCCAAGAGGCTAGAACCCTCTTGCCTTAGATTTATTTCATGCTTATAGATTAGATTTATTTCATGCTTATAGAGTAGATTTATTTTCTTGTATTTAATTCTTACAATTTATTTTGTAGTTTAGATATTTATTTTGTAGTTAGATTTTAATTTCTTGCACTATTCACCTTGAGGCTAGCACCCTCTTGGGTTTAGTTTTTCTTTTTGTTTATTTTTATTTTGTTTGATTCGCCTTTAGGCTAGAACCCTCTAGGGAATCACCCTTTTCTAAAGAAGTGGGTTTAATTTTAGATCACCCATATCTATAATTGAATCCACCATCTTTAATTTCTTGTATTTTCTTTTATTCTTGAATTTTATTTTTTTCATTCTTGATTTTCATTTGTTTCTCGATTTTATTCATTCTTGCCTTATTCATCACATTCATTCTTTGTCACATCCACTCTCACTTACATTTTGCGCCTATTTACGCACCATTTTCACTCTCTCAATCTCTTCACAATCACATTCACTCATCACTCCTATTTGTCATGCACACAACATAAGAACTGATTTTATATTTTCTCCTACAAAATACATTCCTCGTGGGATCGATAACTCTTTATACTATAACTTGATTAGTTGTGCACTTGTAACTTTTTGGTATATGTTTATGCCGCATCAAGTTTTTGGCGCCGTTGCCGGGGAGGGTGCTTAAGTAGGTTTTAATTATTTTGGTTCTTTAACTTGTGTGTTTATTGTGAAGGAAACGCTTGGAGCTTGAAGAACACGGATTGGATTTGAAAATTTTCTTTCGGGTAAGTCTTCTTTTTAGCGTTTTCAATTCCATCATTTTTAGTTAGCTTCAAAATTAGAGACAATTAGGATTTAAAAAAGATTTTATTTTTGTTAACCATAATAAAATCCATCTTTCACTTTGATATTTACTAACAAGATAATAGATTCAAATAATTTCCCCCTTCTCATTTGTTTAATTGTTAACCCTAATTAAAAAAAGATTTTTTTCTTTTCCATCCTTTTTAGTTGCTTTTAATTCATAGGGTTGTATTTTATATTGTCAGTAGGAATTCACCAAGTGATTTGAGCATCTTGATTTGGTACACACTTAAAAATATTTTTTAGGGCAAAACCTCATAATCAAGATAAGGTGAGGGATTTCATCACCCTTTCCTTAGCCCAAAAATCACTAATTCATCACTACACTACCCAAGACAAATAAAACTCATTAGACGTTGGCCCTAAGGACTCGAGCTCAATAAGGAACAAGAAATCCTGAAGTGAACCGGTTTAAGTTTTCTCAGATTAGTTGGTGTGTAAGGCAAGGTTTAGGGGTTGCGTAAAGCGCTCCGTAAGGAAAGAGATACTTAATTGATCTTTGATCACGCAAGGTTTAGGGGTTGCGTAAAGCGCTCCGTAAGGAAAGAGATACTTAATTGATCTTTGATCACCCTCAAGTAGTATCCTTACCTAGCTAACTACCTGGGTAAAACTTTAATCTTTTCACTGTAGGAGTTTTTGGTTAGGAGCTAGTCTAGTTGAGTTAGGCTAACCCTAGAATTAGAGTGATTGAAAAGTCATTGCTTTGATTTGTTTTAGTTAGGATTTTTCTTTATCTTTTTCTTCTAATAAAACAACTAATTTTCTTTCTTTCTTTTAAAAAAATTATAAAACGAAGTTGTTTTGGTGTATGCAAACTTGGGTTAGGGATAATTCTCATCGTTTAATCCGTGTTGAACAATTCCAAGAAATGGAAAATCAATCCGTTTTTCAGGATATGTGTTACCCCACCAGAAATGCAATTCCATTTTGCATAAGGCTCCTCGAAGCAAATGGAGAAAATTTTGAGCTTAGACCGCATTACATAAACATGCTTCCCAAATTCCTTGGAAATGAAACAGAAGATACATATATTTTTATTTCAGAATTTTAGGAAGTGTGTATTATGATTAAAATGAGAGAATTAACCGAAGATGCGATTAAGCTTAGATTTATTCCATTTTCTCTTAAGGATAAAGCTAAAAAATAGCTGTACAGCTTACCGACAAATTCCATCTCAACTTAGGATGAATTTGTCACCGTTTTTCTTAAGAAAATTTTCCCTATTCACAAAATGGTAAAGCTAAGGAACAATATTCAAAACTTTAAAATTATCCCGGGAGAGCCATTCTGGAAATATTTCGACCGATTCAAAGATCTTTTAATCCAATGTCCTCATCATGGTCTAGAAAAATGGTGATTGTGCCAAGTCATATATGAAGGATTGGACTATTCTTCAAAAACATCTTTAGAATCAATGTGTCAGGGAGATATTATGAGGAAAAACACAGATGATGCTTGGGAATTTCTAGAGAGTTTATCCGAGAAAATAATGCAGTGGGAACACTGTGATGACAGGGTTTCAGGAATTTCTAGAGAGTTTATCCGAGAAAATAATGCAGTGGGAACACTGTGATGACAGGGTTTCATCAGTGAAGATGGAGACGATTCTACGGAGGTTAGAAGCTTTAGAAGTTAAGGAACGAGGTCCAGCTCAAATCAATCATGTTTCTACCCAAGGATGTCATAATTGTTAGTCTCCTACCCACGTTTCAGAGGAATGCCCTCTCCTAGGAAATAATCAGCCATTAGGACATATGAACGCAGAGGAATGCCCTCTCCTAGGAAATAATCAGCCATTAGGACATATGAACGCTGTATTCCAGCGCCCTAGAAATGATCTATTTTCTCCAACCTACAATCCAGGTTGGAGAAATCATCCCAACTTTGCATAGAATCAAGGAAATTCTCCTGGAACTCAAAACTTCACTCCCGCTTCAACCCAACAATTTCTTAGGGGAAACACAGTTCCTTTCAATCCACAATTTCAACAACCAAATCTGCTGTATCAAAATTAGTCTCCTCTTCATCAAGCTGTAATTCAGAATCCTCACAATCCAAATCAGGATAAACGTCTCAATGTCTTGGAAAGGGGTTTGGAAACCATAATTAAGGCCTCCACTCAAACCACGAATATGTTGACTCAAACATCCAGCACTCTGAATTCCTTTATGCAATCAACCGGACAAATGCTCAATTCCAACACTCAATCTATAGCTAGATTAGAATCCCAACTTGGTCAATTAGCTAGTGCCGTGAGTGAAAGAGAGAAAGGAAAATTTCCGAGTCAACCAGTGGTCAACCCTAAGGACATAGGATGCAGTTCATCCTATGAAGCTCAAGTGAATGTAATCCATTCACTTCGGTCAGGTAGACAGGTCGATAATCAAGTGAGAACTCCCCCAAGTCAAACTTTTGATCTAGTACAAATTTCTTCTCCTTCTCCTTCTGATGAATCTATTCAACAATCACCCTCCTCAGATGACCAAGAACCTGAACCGGAACCTGAGCCTGCTTTTGATAGGTTTAGACCAGTTGCTTCTTTTCCAGATAGACTCAGGCTGAGGAAACACTCCCCTCAAGAGGAGAAGATCCTAGAAATATTCGAGCAGGTTAAGGTCAATATTCCTCTCTTAGATGTAATTGAACAAATTCCATCTTATGCTAAATTTTTAAAAGAATTATGCACTAAGAAGAGGAGAATAAATGTTCCAAAGAAAGTCTTTTTAGCCGCCAATATCAGTGAAATGCTATCAAATCCCATACATTTGAAACATAAAGATCCAGGTTCCCCCATCATTTCATGTATCATTGGTAATACTCATATTGATAAAGCGCTTTTAGACTTAGGGGCTAGTATCAATTTGCTTCCATATTCAATCTACCAGCAATTGAGTCTAGGTGTACTGAACCTAACCAAATACACCTTATAGTTGGCTGATAGATGTAGACGGTAAAAATTACCTTTGCAGACATACGAGAAATTCGCCTACGAGTCGGAGTCGTCCGCCGATCTTGAGAACGGGGGCTAACCCATGGGCTGGACTGACCAACGCAAACCCAAATTCGCTCGCATTTGTTTATCACAAATCCGCTTGTATGATCGACTTGCCCGCATGGGCCGAGAGCCAAATTCGCCTACAAACAGTGTACCCGAGTGCCGCTACCCTACGTACAAGGAGGGGCCATCCTACTCCTCACGACGTGAAGGGATGGAGAATAGTACTCCAAGCCCATCAAGTAGCCGCAACCAGTCAAATCCATGCAGTCATCAAATCCGCTTGCACGCTCAAGGTTGAAGCTCGCCTCGCCTGCATGAGTCAAGAGTTGAATCCGCCTGCAAACTGCAAGCTGACTAGACTCATTCGAGTACTCGACAGCCGCTATGCTACGTACAGGGATGAGTCTTCCCGCTACCTGCACGATGTGAAGGAATGGAGAACAGTACTCCAAACCCATCAAGTAGCTGCTCACAGTACGAGTGACCGGTCACTCGCCAGATCTGCTTGCAGGAAGATCGCCTCGCCTGCACGAGTCAAGAGCTGAATCCGCCTGCAAACGGCAAGCTAGCTAAACCCACTCGAGTACTGGACAACCGATATCCCACATATAAGGAGGGGCCATCCCACTCCTCACGACGTGAAGGGAAGGAGTATATTACTCCAAACCTATGTAGCAGCCGCTCACAGTACAAACCCAAGACATGGTCATATCCCATGATTCAAGGAGCGGCCACACCGTCTCTCCTCTATTTAAGCAGTTTGCTCATAGCTAATTGATTGATTCAATTAGTTAACTGAACCACTGGCTCTCGACTCTTAACAGGGTTGACGACAAGCTCTTTGCATAACCTTTGTACTGCAGCATCTTCTCCCAGTTTCGGGCCCTGATCGTCATCAAACTCAGAGACTCAAACTCCATCGATCCGTGCTTCTACTGCGTACTAAAGATCGCTAGCAACCTCGGTCGGATAGTCCATGGGAAGCAGACTCGGTGTGAGAACCGAGTGAAGCGTCCTATAGCTACCGAAAGTCCCCACGTTAAACAAGGAGGGCATTCCCTCCGCTTCTGTTGTAATTTTCAATTCATTAGTTTGTAATAAGTCATTCTTATCAATACAAATGAAATCCCTATTTCAGGAGATCAGAAATTCACACCTACAGAAGATGGCGACCACAGTGGGAGAATCTGTTTCTTCGATGAAAATGGTGGTAGCTTAGTTCGACGAGGTTGCTGTTGGGATGACTGTGGAGTCCCTAGAAATCGAGTTCGACCAAGCCAAGTACGAAGAGTACTTGTCTTCTTCCTCCTCTGGTGGCAATACGTCCTGCAAACACCACAGAGTCGTGCGTAGAGGCCGACCTCAAACGGTCAAAGCCTCCGCGCCTGAAGACTCTATCCGAGTCAGACAAGAGGTCGAGGGCATAGGGCAAAAACCTGCCAGATGGGTCGCTAAACGACCCTCGCAGGCACCCGCTCAGGAGCAGACAGTGGTTCATTTAGGCGTAGACCACGTCGTCGCCATCCGCACAGACGCTCCTCTCTCTAGAAGAGCTCGCCAGCGGCAACGACAGGCCCTCGCTAGACAGGAGCCCCGAGCCTTCGTCTCATACGACGGCCTGAACTATTAAACAAGTTCAAAAAGTGTTAGACAAAGGGACAACTCGCCCGACACTGGAAGGCTCTCCAAATTAGGAGCGCCAACCGAGAGGGACGAGGCCGCCCGCTCGGGTGGACTTCACTTCTCAGGTCACATCCCTGATGTGAATAAACCACCCCAAATGAGAGAACCTACCCGAGTAGGTGAACCCTCAAAGGCAGGCGAGCCTCACCGTGACCCCTTGACGAATAAGTGCAACAAACAGGAAGGCCTTGATTACAAAGGCACAGTAGTAGGCGATACCTCACAAACTCGCCTGTGTGAGCAAAGGGTTGAGTCTCGCCTGCACGTTGGAGTTCGCCCAAGCATGAAGACTTGCTTGTCAAGGCAAGCTCGCCCGACTCCAACACCTAAACATTCTACCCCGTGTACACCAGGGAGTGCATCCAAAACTCTCTTGTGCAACCACTCGGAAGACCCGTCTGATGTTGGGGGTTGTCGCCAATCGTCTACAGAAGACCTCCGGGGTTACTTAACTCGCAAACGCACCATACATGAGGCGAATCCTCAGTGCCACTACGAAAGGCTTATCCAAACAAAACTCGGCGACTGCCAATGTGTAGGAACGGCGAAACCTTCGGTATTTGAGAGGCTCTCTCGATGACCTCCTCGACCGAGACCTTCTCGTCGAGGGCGTCGTCATCAAAGAGGACACACCGCCGACGATCTAGAGCTCCCATCCGCTACAATCAACATGACAGACAAGGGCAAAGCCATGCTTTCTAGTTCTCAGGACTCGGACCCCTTCCTGGGACCTAATCCTCCACTCGTCCAACGTGAACGAGATGGTATATACCGGCACACCCGTAGTCACACGGGGGTGAGCATTGGGTTTGATTATTTAACCTTAGCACCTCCCTCCGACGGCGAAGACGAGATTTACTCAGCAGCAGCTACGTCCCAAACATCGCACTCGAGTCAGGACGCTTTGGCAAGGGTACACATGGCCGAACCCACACAAGAACAGGCAGTGGCCCAAAGGTTTGAAGAACAACAGGCGACCATAGACTCCTTAAGAGAAATGTTAGAGCAACTTCTGAGCAAGAAGAAGAAGAAGAAAAGAGCCCAGCGTACCTTACCGTGACTGAAACAGAGGATAACATCGATCCACAATCCGATTACTCTTCCAAAACATCGCTAGGAACGTCGCATACTGGGGGTAGCGCCCACGACAAGAGGTTCGATGAGTTCCAATGCTAACTCAACGCTTTGAAACTCCAGCAAAATATGAACAAGCTGGGGGTGGTCCGACCCTATCCTGTCGAGTGGGATACAGTCCCATACCCGCGAAGTTCAAGCCGATTAGCTTGGTGCAATTTCATGGCAAGGGTTCGCCCTCACAACACATTTATTACTTCATGGCGCAGACCGGATTTCTTACGGGGAATGACGCTATTCTCACTCGGCTATTCATAGGCACCCTCAAAGGGGTGGCATTTGAATGGTTCCGCAAGTTAGAACTCAGCTCTATCAAATCATGGGCTGATGCGGAGAGACTTTTCTAGGCCCGCTTCTTCGACGATGATACGGAGGTGTCGATGGCCACCCTCCTCGTCGAAAAGCAACAAAAGTCGGAGTCGGTCAACGACTTCGTGAAGAGGTTCAGGAACCGATCAGTCCACTATCGGGATCAAGTTTTCGAATCCACGCTGATCGAGATGTGCCGCAATAATCTCTCGATCCATATTCTGTCCAAGGTTAGCGTGGTGGAAACCCGGACCTGGAAAGAACTTGTTCGTCAAGGCGAGCAAGTGGAAAATATGATCAAAAGGTTAGAGGCCGAAGAGCCACAGCCCAAGAAGGAAGTCGCGGAGCTGACCGCACCAAAGAATCCTCCTCGAACGAGAGGAAAAGAGATCATGGCCGTTGATTCCGCCTCGACACCCAAAACTGCTCAAAGGCCGAAACCTAGGCAATTCGAGCAACGTCCCCCATGGCAATACGACTTCAAGGAAGACCAAGTGGTAGCGACATTCGACACGCTACTCAAGAGCGATCGAATTAAATTACCAGAGGTCACAAAGCCTGAAGAGGCAAACAAAACCAATGACCCGAGTTATTGTGCCTATCATAGATTCCTTGGCCACCACACTTCTAAGTGTTACATCCTCAAGGATAAGCTCCAAGCCCTCTACGGTGCAGGAGTCCTAAAGAAGGAGAAGGTTCAAAAGTAGGTGACCACGAATATGATCACATTGAGCTTTGGGACAGATCTCCCAGAGGTCCAGGCTCCAGTAGGGGTAATTCCTATCCCTAAGGAAGTCCTAAAAATCACTAATGACGACCCTCACAACCAACGAAGGAAAGGTTTAGTCCCCTAGACTCTGCCATTGGATCAAGTGATGTGGGTCCACTCGGACCTCCTCAGCGACGAACAATGGACTACAAAGCCCTCGAAAGAGGTTAAGCGAAAGCCTTGCAATGTCATCTTCGCCATCCTGGATGGAGATAAGACAGTAATGACCGCCCCCACCGATTCCGAGGAGGAAATCGTCGTCCTCGCCACTAGAGCAGGGAAGGAATTTGCCTAAGAGTACCCTACGAGGGCGGAGAACCCAGCAGGACCTCCCACGAAGCCAGCCGTGGCAACCCCTCTAGATCTGGATGGGCCAAGCTCGGGCAGTCAGCCTTTTCGATTCAACGTGCTCGCGCAACTGAAGAGCATCCCCGTACGCATTACCATGTATGACCTCCTACGGTTATCCAGACCTACACGGGAAGCCCTCCAAGAGGCATTGGCCGACTCAGAAGTTTTCTCCACCCACTTCGTGAGGGAAGAAGACACGGGACGGGAATGTACGATGTGCTACCAGCCCACCGAGAGGCGCGTCCCTTGCATCACATTCACTCCTGAGGACATGCTCATCAAAAGCACCTCTCATGATCGACCACTGTACTTTACAGGGTACGTCGGTTCTTCAAAAATGGACCGAATTCAAGTCGACCCGGGGTCCGCGCTAAGCATCGTACCCCTGAAGCTGATCAAATACCTGGGGATACCCCCGAAACGCCTATCCACGACTACCACGATTATCTTTGGCTTCAACGCCACTGGGACTCAGCCGCTCGGCAAGATCCGTCTGAAGTGTCGAATAGGCGACATGAAGACAGAGGTGACCTGCTACATTATCAACGCCGAGCCATCCTACAACGTGCTCTTAGGAAGACCATGGATCCACAGTAAGCGGATAGTCCCATCTACCTTGCATCAATGCTTAAAATACGTGGACGACTATGATCGCGTGAAGACAGTAGTAGCCGACAAGCAACCCTTCAAAGGCATCGAAAACTACTTCACAGACTCTCTGCTGTACCAAGACCCCGACGAGCCACCGGTCGAGGAACCGGAGAGCGGCAACGAGGCGGATAGCGAGCCCGAATACGGCGACAGCCTAGTCCTGAACGACTTCGAGTCAATTGTAATCGGTTACGAAAGTCACAATGTAACCAACGCTATTCAGGTGGAGGAGATTATCGTGAATGAGAAGTTCAACTTTGCTTATTTGTCGTCTTGCTCCACATCCGAGGATGATGCGCCTATTAACCTAGTGTCAAAACTCTATAACGACCGCTCCCTGCACTTTCCTGTATGCTCGTCGTATGTCATGAAGACACAGCCAATCAAGTCATCACAAGCTGTACTTATCGTACCGACCCGGGATAACTACCAGAAGGATATCATCTTCGGACGAATCGATCACCCTTTGTGCACATTATGGGACGAGTCTGAAGATGAGGACCCCGCGCCTCAATTTTCGCAGTATAGTTAAATTGCGAAGCGCATAATGAGCGACATGGGATATGACCTCACTCGCCCAGAGGGTCTAAATTACGGCCGGGGACGTAAGACGGTCATCCGACCTGCTTACGTACCTAAAGGCAAACCCTCAAACTACTTCAACAAGACTCAGAGAGGTTTGGGCTACTCCTCTTCCTCTTTGGATCTATTCTGTTACGTTAACGAGGATTCCGACTATACGTATTCGGGGGATCAATCTTCGACAACCTCAGCATGGGACTAAGACATCAGCGTAAGAGATTTGTTCGACAGCCTTACAGTCAACATGGTCGCGATTGATCCCGCCGAAATGGCAGGAGATGGACAGGTCCCGCTTTATGATGAGACATGGGACCACCACGTCAACGCTCAGTGGAACAGTCGCTTCGAGCAACGTGAACCACCGACCGAAGACGAAATCCTCCAAGTGAACATGGACGATGAGACGAACCCCAAGCCTATATTCATCAGCGGTAGTCTCCCCCTTCAGGAGAAAGAAGAACTCATTGCCCTCATACGAGAATACATTGACGTCTTCGCATGGAATTATGAGGACATGTTTTGCCTTAACCCACGAGTCGCCATGCATCGCCTCAACATCGGCTCAGACGCCAAACCAGTTAAACAGCAGCAAAGGCGATTCCGTCCGCAAATCATGGAAGCGATCGAGGCCGAAGTGAAGAAACTGATCGAATCCGATTTCATCAGAGAGGAACAGCACCCCGACTGGGTAGCCAATATTGTTCCGGTCCTGAAGAAGAACGGTAAGATTCGCATCTGCATTGACTTCAGGGATCTTAATGATGCGTGCCCTAAAGATGAGTTTCCTTTATCCATCACTGACGTCATCATTGATAACACGTGTGGGTTTGAGAGGATGTCCTTCATGGATGGGTTCTGAGGGTACAATCAAATCAAAATGCACCCCGAGGATGAAAAACATACTTCATTCAGGACTCCTATGGGGATGTACTGCTATACTGTTAAGCCCTTCGGACTCAAGAATGCTGGCGCAACCTACCAGCGCGCTATGAGCACGATCTTTCGAGATTACCTACGGAAGACGGTCGAATGCTACGTGGACGACCTGGTCATGAAAAGTCACTGTAAAGATGACCACCTCCAAGACTTGAGGGCGATGTTCGAACTCATGAGGACTCATCAACTCAAAATGAATCCTACGAAGTCATTCTTAGGGATGTCTAGCGGTAAATTCCTTAGTTTCGTCATTACTAGGAAAGGAATCCGGATTGACCAAGACAAAGTACAAGCTATTCAAGAGCTTCGCCCACCCCGAAATCTTAAGGAACTGAGGGGTCTTAAGGGATGATTAGCTTACATCCGAAGATTCATCTCGAATTTTTTGGGTAAGTGTCAACCCTTCTCCAAACTAATGAAGAAAGGCACTTCCTTCGTGTGGGACGAACCCAGCCAACAGGCCTTTGAGAAGATCAAAGCTTGCCTCTCGAACCCGCCCATCCTGGCGGCTCTAATCTCAGGAAAGTCATTCCTCATCTACATCAGGGCTATGGAGCATTCTCTAGGCTCCCTCTTGGCATAAAATGATGACGCTGGCCACGAGCAGGGCATCTACTACCTAAGTAGAACCCTACAAGGCGCCGAACAGCGATACCCGATGGTCGAAAAAGAGTGTTTGGCCTTAGTATTCGCCATCCAAAAGATGCGGCACTACTTGGTTGGCCAGACCATCCACGTCATTTCCCAGATAAACCCCATCCGAGTTTTCATGACGCAATTTGCGGCTTTAAACTGGCGTTTGGCCAGGTGGGCACTCCTATTGTCTCAGTATGACATTCACTTCATGCCACAGAAGTCAGACAAAGGACAGGCTATCTGTGATCTTATGGCTAGTCATCCGCTAGGGGCGAAGACTGACCTATTCGAAGATTTGCTAGATGAACCCCCTGAGGTAAACACAACTTCTTCGCCAGAGGTTTGGCAGATGTTCTTTGACGGCGGGTCTCACGTCGGCACAAGCGGATCCATTGTTGCAGGAGTGGGGGTGGTCCTCACTTCCCCGCATAATCATGTGTTTCCCCGTGCCTTCTCTCTAACAGAGCCATGCACCAACAACGTGGCTGAATACAACGTGCTACTCATTGGACTCGAGTTAGCAAGAGAGTTAGAGATAAGACATCTCGAAGCCTATGGTGACTCTGAGCTAATTGTCAAACAGATGACGGGGGAATACGAAGTAAGGAACGACGATCTAATCCCGCTTCACAAAGCAGCTACCAAGCTGGTGGAGTCATTCGAGAGTTTTCGCATCGAGTATGTGCTCCGTTCTAAGAACACGCATGCGGATGCCCTCGCATCCTTAGCGGCTAACTTGGCCCAGCCACTAGAGACGACTCAATGGGTCACCGTGGCAAGCCGAAGGCTCTTTCGACTAAAGGACGTTCCAGAAGCAAATGCCACCCATCAAGTTTCAGATCAGCCCGACCTGAAAGACTGGCATCTCCTAACCATCAATTACGTCCTATACGACATGCTGCCCGAGGACGCTAGGGAGCAAGAGTCCGTCCGATGACGTGCCTCGAGGTTCTACTACGATTCGACCACCAAAATGTTGTATTGAAGGTCGTACGACGGCTTATTACTTCGATGCCTTTCAAAGGCAGAAGCACAAGAAGCCCTGCGCGAAGCCCATGGCGGCACTTGCGGAGATCACCAACCTGGACCCAAACTTTGGGATCGTCTATGAAGGATGGGCTACTTTTGGCCTGGGATAGTTAGCGACGTGGTCGCTTATGCAAAGCGCTGCCACGTGTGTCAAATCCATGCCAACTACATGCATCAACCTCCCGAAGACCTACACCCGACACAGGCATCATGGCCTTTCGAAGCATAGGGGATGGACATAGTCGGACAAATATCCCCGCCGTAGGCAAGAGGCCATCGCTTCATCCTCGCGATCACCGACTACTTCTCCAAATGGGCCGAAGTCGTCCTTTTAAGAGAAGTCAAGACCAATGGTGTGATTAAGTTCAACAAACATCATGTCATATACTGATACGGTGTACCTCGATGTATCATCCATGACAACGGTACACAATTCGTTAGTCATGCGTTCACCCGGTTTTATGATAAGTTTCGGATACAGAACCTTTCCTCCATAGCCTATAACCCTTCGGTGAATGGATTGGCCGAGGCCTTTAACAAAACAATTATTAAGATCTTAACCAAGCTAACTTCTAATAGCAAACGCGATTGGAACGAGAAACTGGGTGAGAGCTTATGGGCGTATCGCACAACGGTTCGCACACCGACTGGCAACATGCCTTACTCATTAGTATACGGCTGTGAGGCCGTGTTACCATTAGAAATTCAAATTTCATCCCTCCGCGTCGCCCTGGCAACAGGGATGATGACTGAGGATAATCATCAACGACGTCTCATAGAACTTGAAGCGTTGGATGAGAATCGACTGGAAGCTCAACAACACATTGAGTTCTATCAAGCCCGAATGACCAAGGCTTTCGACAGGAAGGTCAAGCGTCGATCCTTCAAGGAAGGAGAATTGGTACTAACCGCTCGACGACCAATGATTCTCACTTCCAAGAAGAAGGGCAAATTTCAGTCCCCGCTCGACGACCAATGATTCTCACTTCCAAGAAGAAGGGCAAATTTCAGTCCAAATGGGAAGGACCGTTTGTGGTAGAGACAGTCTACTCGAATGTCCAAGAAGAAGGGCAAATTTCAGTCCAAATGGGAAGGACCGTTTGTGGTAGAGACAGTCTACTCGAATGGAGCCTATCGCCTCGTCAAATCGAATGGCGACAAGATCATGATGCCCATCAACGGCAAATACTTAAAGAAGTACTACCCTTAGTTCTCCTTCAAACTCCCACGAGTGCATGAGTCTACACTGGTCCTCACTCCCTCCAACTGGTACACGAGACTAAACTGTTCCTACTTCATATACTCCGACGGGAAACCCTACATGAGACGCTACTAATAGCGTTCTTAGGTGTGACCTAGATCGCCATTTGGTCCAACCTCCTTACAGTCGGGACTAATACAATCATGTTATGTTAATTATCGCCTCTGACAAAATCAACTTACCAATCCTCTCCAATAGAATGGTGAGCCCACCAAAGTCGCTCACATCACGACAGACAATTCTATTATGTTAACTGTCACCTCTAACAAAATCAACTTATCAATCCCTTCCAATGGGATGATAAGTCCTCGTAGTTGCTCTGATCGCAACAAAACTCCATCATGTTAATGATCATCTCTGATGACTGGCACCGTTATTCCCACGAGTAACACAGCCTAAGTAATAGCCTACCATGTGACATGTTATTACTTTAGTCAATAGTCACACTCCTATGTTCCTGAACTACCTAACCTATTCCGGATATCCTGACATTCTCTTAGAATAACCGATGGGTAGCATCCCACCACGTGATGGCTCCTACAACAATCGATCGTCACATTCCTACATCCTTGAACGATTCGATTATCATATACGTCATCCCCACAGACAGCGATAATTATCAAGGACGGCTCGACAGGCGACATGTCTAACTGTTCCCCCAGATAGCATCTCGCCGAATGGCAAGTCATAGTTGGGGTCTTCAGCTGGTCGCATGCACGAGCAACTGCTCCTTGTTTCAAGCTAAGTGTTACCCTCTCAGTTCCACTTGAGCTGCAACGTGAAAGTCGGAGTTAACCCGACCCCATGCTATGAACAACCAAAAGCAGAAGGAGATCCTAGCGACTAAGTCCAAGACAGACTCGCCGAAGGCTCGCCACACTGCGAGAGATGGTGTAAATGGCTTGACTCAGGCACCAAACAGCGTAGGTGAGTCCAACACAATAGCTATCAAGGGCTAACCAACAGTCCGAAGCACAGATCAAATGCATAAAATAAAGAAAAAGACTATGCATGAAAGTGTAGGCATATAAAATTGCTTATAGGTCCCCTAGCATAGCTCGGCACAAACCGACGAGCCAACGAGGCGACGAGATCGACGAATCGCACGGAAGCGACGGAATGAATCCACCCGCGTGCAGAATCAAGCTAATGAGTTGAGGAATCAACGAGTCATCCAACCGAGAGCGGACTCGGACGAATCACGATCGAATCAAGATCAATTTCGGACTCGAACTCAGAAGCGGATTTACTGCCAAATCAGGAATCCAACTTACTGCCAAATCAGATCAACCAATCAGAGTCTCAATCAACCGAATCACAGACAGAACCGGAAATAACGGAAAACAACAGGAACAAACACCGCCCGTGGGGGCTCGGCCAAAGCCGAGCCACCCCAAGGTGGCTCGGCCTTAGCCGAGCCACCTTGAGGTGGCTCGGTGGCCGAGCCACCTCAAGGTGGCTCGGCCAAGGCCGAGGCACCCTGTAGCCCGCCAAAAACCGACGAGCCAACGAGGCGACGAGATCGACGAATCGCACGGAAGCGACGGAATGAATCCACCCGCGTGCAGAATCAAGCTAATGAGTTGAGGAATCAACGAGTCATCCAACCGAGAGCGGACTCGGACGAATCACGATCGAATCAAGATCAATTTCGGACTCGAACTCAGAAGCGGATTTACTGCCAAATCAGGAATCCAACTTACTGCCAAATCAGATCAACCAATCAGAGTCTCAATCAACCGAATCACAGACAGAACCGGAAATAACGGAAAACAACAGGAACAAACACCGCCCGTGGGGGCTCGGCCAAAGCCGAGCCACCCCAAGGTGGCTCGGCCTTAGCCGAGCCACCTTGAGGTGGCTCGGTGGCCGAGCCACCTCAAGGTGGCTCGGCCAAGGCCGAGGCACCCTGACCAACGCCAAATAAGGCAGGAGTTCGAGAGGATTGGATTTGAGATCTACACGATCACACTCCGGATCTAAGCTTGGTTCTTAGATCCCGAGATTCGAGCGGTTGTTTCCTTGGTGAAACAATCCCTCCCGGCTATTATTCCCTTGGTGGAATATTACCCGTCATATCGTGTAGATCCGACCGGATCGAGATCACGCGGTGGTCCACGGCAAATAACCCCGGCGCAGGCAAAGAACCCACCAAAGCGAGCGACCGCAAAACAGGAGCTCGCGATTAGTTCGACAAATAAGGAAAATTGTAATCTTTACTTTGTTTTCTTTGATTTTTCATTGTAACCGGATCTTATAAAAAGACCGGATCTTTGTAACGCATAAAGTTGTTAACTGAGATAGCAATGATATCAACAATGAAGAAAGCTACGATTTTTCCCGCGAACAATCTGGCGACCACAGTGGGAGCCAACAGCTTTACTGCCGAAGCTGTCGCGTCGCAGCCGCGGATCCCGATCCCGGTCGAGGAGGAGGTCGAGTACGAATTCGACCAACAAAAGTTCGAGGAGTATCTGTCATCCTCGTCCGAATCCACCTCCCCTCGCAAGTCCAAGTCTCCAAAGCTCTCTTCCAAGAGAAAACTTCGTTGGTACGAAGAAGTTGAAGCTGCCAACGAAGATCTCGCCCCGTTTGATGCCGAAGCTGCATCGGGTGAGATCTCTCCTTCCAACCAGGTCAGATCTGCTCTGGCCGAATCTTCCGTTGCCGAGGGCGTAGTGACTCTCTCAAAGAGAGCCCGCCAAAGGCAACGTCAGCGCCTTGCGAAACAAATCGCAAAGGCAATGGAATCTGTGGACGGGATCCGTTACAACACGGATCTGAAGAACAGAAGAGGCGAACGACCTCAACAACCAATGAATGGCAACTCCTCCAAGCCACCAACGAACGAATGGATCCGTGTCAAACGGAACCGTTCAACGCTGGAGGATCGCATTCAGAAGCGCCGCGCACTCTCAGCACAAGCACGAGCTCAAGTTCAAGAAGCCCGTAGAAGGTGGCAGAATGGAGTAGCCAAGAAATCACCACTAACTCACAAAATATGGAGGCCAAAGTCCAAAGTGGTGAGTCAGGCCGAGGATCGACCTTTACAGCCTTCAAAACGAGTTCAACCTCCCGAACCATCCCGAGGAAGGAGGTCAATCTTGGAGCGCCTCGGTCCAATTCCCGACGAGCGCAACGAAGTCCATGAACGCTCGGGCCCGATGAAGAGGCTCCGAACTAATCAACATGCTGGGGGTCGACACAACCCTCAACATGACAAAGAGTTTACGGCACCCAAGCGCACTACCTTGCGCATCGAAGTTCGGGAGCCCGCTGAGAATTCATGTCTACAAAGGCGTGTTTCGAGGCGAGTGACTCTCGGAAGTCCAAATAAGGCAGTTTGCTCTCAGAAGGAAACGTTGTCATCCGAGGATGATAACGTTATACCTGGGAAATCATGCCAACACGCGATAGGTTACTCCGATCAAATGGACGAGTTGTACTATCGTGCTGGGGGTACGAACAAAACAAGAAAAAGAAGCCCTCAAGGGCTCGAAACTCAGTGCCCATGTGCCAAGCTCATTCGGGTAGTACTGTCTCAATGCAACTGCATCAAGGGAGTCCCCGAGAGAATTTCAGTGTTCGAAAGGCTCGGCACCGAAACGCCAAAACCAAGGCATAGGCGCTTCCGGCAAAGAAGAACAGTGGTTAAGGATGGAGAATTTCCGAAGGTCACCGCCAACATGACCAGCAAAGAGACATCGACACAGATTGATCTCAAATCGTTTCTGGAAGCGTCCCGGCGTGTAACCCGTCTGCAGTCCGGAGCCATCGCACGAGGAACTTATGGTAGGGTTCGGATAAGATTGCCTTCGGAAGATGAAGAATCGGATTCCTGCTCTGCTGTCGCATCGGACAATACAGTGTCCAGCGAAGGACAACCCCGCGAGTCATTCATGATAGGCGCGGAAGAAATGGCCAAAATGCTTGAAGACGCTTTGGCTAAGCAGAAAGAAAGTTTTAAATTCGAGATGGAGACGGCCATGCAGCAGATGAGAGAGATGCATGAACAGCAAATCCAAGCATTCAGGAACCAACAAGGTGAACCAAGCCACCGTAACCAGGTTGCTCAGGAAAAGGAGCACGCGGATGGGGATGAAGCTCACAATGCCAATAACCCTCCCATCAATGCAGGGGGTGGTAGTGAGGATGCCAACGGGGATACAAGTGAAGACTTGAAGATCAAAAGCCTCGAGAGTAAAATCAATACGTTGCTGTCTGCTCAAGAGGTAAAGAAAACGGGCATTCCTTGTCCATACCCGAGGGAATGGGAATCAATCCCCTATCCGGCGAAGTTTAGTCTAATCAACTTCACGCCGTTCGATGGAAGGGGTTCCCCCACCCAGCATTTGATTTATTTCAAATCGCACCTGGGTGCTATCTCTGGGAACGAGCCTCTGATGGTGCGGTCATTCGTCGGCACTCTTCGCGGAGCTGCCTTCGATTGGTATCGTCGCCTCAAGCCAGGAAGCGTGAACAGCTGGGATGACATGGAGACGAAGTTCCTTGCAAATTTCTTCGACGACGACACCGAGATCTCTATCGGATCGTTGCTCGACGAGAAACAAAAAGACGGGGAGTTAGTCGACACCTTCGTCAAAAGGTTCCGGAACAAGGCGATGAATTGCCGGGACCCGATCACCGAGGAATTCATTCTCCAGACTTGCCACAACAACCTCGCATTGGACGTATTGGAGGCAATGGGGACAGCACCGTCTGACACTTGGAAGGATCTGAAGGTGCGCGGTGAACAAGCCGAACGCTTCCTTAAAAGGAAGAAGGCCGAAAGGAACCAACCGACGGTTAATCTGCTGGACTCAAACTTCGCTTCCCGTGGTAAGGGCAAAGCACCTGCAGCTGCTGGTGGTGCTAATCAAGCGTCACAACAGCAATCCCGAAGGCAGCAGAAGACTTCGGGTCCGAGACTCCAGAGAGAGTATTCCTTCAAGGACGAAGACGTTCCAACCATCTTCGAATCGCTCCTCGAAGGCAACAAGATCAAGCTACCACCTATCACGAATCAGGAGGAAGCTGATAACACTACGGACCCAAAGTACTGTGCATACCACAGAAGGGTTGTTCATCCCACCAAGGATTGCTTTGCTCTCAGGAATAGCATTCAGACCTTGGTCGAAGCCGGCGTTATAACGCTAAGGTAAGCCAAATAAAAACGGCAAAACTCCGACCGGTATAAGAGTATAAACTGCTTCCTGACACTCCAAAGAGTATACGAGTATAAACTGTTTCTCAATCCTCCGACCGGTATAAGAGGTTAAACTACTCCCTGATACTCCAATAGGTATATGAGTCTAAACTGTTTCCCCACTTTTGACGGGAAGTTCCTGGAGAATATTAAGCTAATATTCTTAAGGATAACCCGGTTAGTTAACTGATAATAATGTCCGAACCAGTTCCGCAGAGGAAACTGGGGGTGGACGATTTATGTAACGGGAAGTTCCCAAAACCACAGCAATGTAATGAATAAGGACTCCCATTCAAGTTCTCACTGTGTCTGTGCACTCAACACTCTCTCTGTTAGAGTCTGGACGTAAAGTTCCTGATTGGTCAAACCTTCTTACAGTTAGGACCACAGTCAAAATCCCCTCTCGATTCTCCCAATGAACGAGAGGTCCACAAATCAAGCGATCAAACCTTCCTACAGTTAGGATCGTCTTAAACCTTCCATTCGGTCAAACCTTTCTACAGTTAGGACCAAAACCAAAAACCCCTCTCGATTCCTCCAATGAACGAGAGGTCCACTTTCAAATCGAGTGATCAAACCTTCCTACAGTTAGGGTCACCTCAAACCTCCCACTTGGTCAAACCTTCCTACAGTTAGGACCAAAACCACGATTCATTCTCGATAAACGAGAAATTCATCTTTAGTTCGATAATCAAACCTTCCGACAGTTAGGGTTATCCGAATCTTTTTGATTCTCGGAGTGGAGATCCCACTCTTAGTTTCACCTTTCCGGATTCTGGGGGTGGAGATCCCACCTCGAGTCTCCTTTCCTTCTTTGTTCGGGGAATAGAATATAAAATTCTTCCTTCCCCATACCAATCCTTTTCGAAGAATTCAGGATTCATCCTAGGAAGTTTATCCCGAATCCTAAGCAGGGATAAGTCTGCGCCTAACACGCGCTGCCGGTTTAGTCTTTTTTCTGCACAAAAAGACACCAGAGTTCGATTCTGGGGTATTCTATCCTGAAACCTAAGCAAGGATAAGTCTGCGCCTGACACGCGCTGCCGGTCAGTTCTTAACCGTTTAAAAAGAACACCCGTTCACATATTCAACATTGTGACAGGTTGTTATTAATAACACCAAAATCCATGCCTTACACGCATGGGGAATTTCATCCTGAATCCTAAGAAAGGATATGCCGACGCCTAACACGCGTCGCCGGTTTAGTCTTTCCCCGTAGAAAAAGACACCAGAGTTCGATTCTGGGGTATTTTATCCCGAAGCCTAAGGAGGGATAAGTCAACGTTTAATACACGTTGCTGGGTAGCCTATTCCCATGACAACGGCGAAGTCTATGTATTCAAAGTCATAGCAACAAGTCTTAGAGGATTCAGTCTCTAAGCACAACGTTACATGCGGAACGGATTTAGACAATTCGCATGCTAGCCCGACTCAAACGGTAGTCGGTAAAGGTTAATCAAATCCGTTAAAGGCTTGGGGTTAGCCAAAAATCCTAAAGTCAGCGCCTAACACGCGTCGCCGGGTAGTCTATTCCCGTGAGAAAGACGAAGTCTACGTATTCGAAGTCGTAGCATCAAGTCTAAGGGAGTTCATTCCTTTAGCACAACGTCACATGCGGAACGGACTTAAGACAATCCGCATGTAAGCCCGATTCAAACGGTAATCGGTAAAAGCATGACAAATCCGTTGAGGGCTGAGGATTTGCCAAAAATCCTAAGTCAACGTCTGATACACGTTGCTGTTTAGTCTTTTCACAGGAGAAAGACGAAGTCTACGTATTCAATATCGTAGCACTAAAAGAGTTAACTCTTTTAGCATAACGTCACATGCGGAACGGACTTAAAACAATCCGCATGCTAGCCCGACTCAAACGGTAGTCGGTAAAGGCGCATCAAACCCGTTGATGGCTGAGGATTTGCCAAAAATCCTATAAATATGCGAGTCATTGACGCATCAACTTTATGAGTTGGTCTCGTGACTCGAGCATCCAACGACCTTGGGATAAGATCCATGCTCCAATTCCTTAAGAGCTTAAACCGTGTGTACTCCAGCAGACGTACGAGTATAAACTGTGTCAAATGCCGAACAGTGCATCATAATGAAGCCTGGACGCCGGACAACGCGTCGCAATGAAGCTCAAACGCCAGACAACGCGTTATAGATGAAGATTCAACGCAGTCAATCGATGATAAGTTCTGTGTTGAAGCAGCAAACTCGAGCCAAAAAGTCAAGAAATCAAGAATCGACTTCAAGTTCAAATTCCAACAACGGTCAGACAATAAATGCAGCACCGGAACCCCTACAGGCATTCTACAAAGCACTGAATAGCCTGAAGGAATTGAAGGAATCCAGAACAGAAGTCATTCCAGAGTCCCGTTACACCGACTGAAGGTTGGGACAATCACATCCAAAGTATTCCAGACTCTTCTATAAAAGAATGAGACTGAAATACTTTGGAGGGGGTATCTGTAGGCGTATAAAATTGCCTATAGGTCCCTTAGCACAGCTCGACGCCGATTTAACAAACGGACCACCGGGCGACGTATCCAAACAAGACCGTTAGCTCGCCAACGCTGAAGCCAAGCTATACGCAACGGAGCAGGTTAACGAGGCGACAAATCGCACCCAAGCATTGGAATGCATCCACTCGCACGCGGAATCAAACCAATGTTTAGGTGAATCACCGAGTCATCTAAACAAGAGCGAACTCGGATGAATCACGATCAAATCAACATCAATTCCGGACTCAAATTCAGAAGTTGATTTACTGCCATATCAGGAACCCGACTCACTGCCAAATCTGGAATCAAGTCAAAGAGTCGTTGCCAAGTCAATCAACCACACAAGAGAACCAGAACCGGAAACAAAGGACGAAACGGACAAACACCCGGGGACTCGGCCGAAACCGAACCACCCCAGGGTGGCTCGGCCCAAGCCGAGCCACCCTGAGGTGGCTCGGCCAAGGCCGAGCCACCCATGGGTGGCTAGGCTCAGAACTGTGCGCGGGCACAGTTGAAAGACGGAAAACACCGGAAAACGGCGAACGAGCCACCCTGAGGTGGCTCGGCCAAAGCCGAGCCACCCCAGGGTGGCTCGGCTAAGGCCGAGCCACCCATGGGTGGCTAGGCTCAGAAATGTGCAAATGCACAGTTCTGAGTGCCTATAAATAGGCCTTGTGCTCATTTGTTTCAGGGGTTGGAAAATTTTGGAGAGAGGCGAAGCCCTGCTGGATTGAAGACTCAGATCTAAAAAAGATCACTACTTTGAAGGCTTGGAGACTTGGACTTTCAGATCCGGTGCTCGGCGATCACCAACGCCAAATAAGGCAGGAGTTCGAGAGGATTGGATTTGAGATCTACACGATCACACTCCGGATCTAAGCTTGGTTCTTAGATCCCGAGATTCGAGCGGTTGTTTCCTTGGTGAAACAATCCCTCCCGGCTATTATTCCCTTGGTGGAATATTACCCGTCATATCGTGTAGATCCGACCGGATCGAGATCACGCGGTGGTCCACGGCAAATAACCCCGGCGCAGGCAAAGAACCCACCAAAGCGAGCGACCGCAAAACAGGAGCTCGCGATTAGTTCGACAAATAAGGAAAATTGTAATCTTTACTTTGTTTTCTTTGATTTTTCATTGTAACCGGATCTTATAAAAAGACCGGATCTTTGTAACGCATAAAGTTGTTAACTGAGATAGCAATGATATCAACAAAGAAGAAAGACACGATTTTTCCCGCGAACAAGGATACAGACTACCAAATCAGAGTTCGGATCAACAATAAATCTTGGATAAACCGCAAAACCGTAGAAACGGACAACACGGCACACACCTGGAAGGCTCGGCAAAAGCCAAGTCACCAAGGTGGCTCGGCAACCAAGTCACCAAGGTGGCTCGGCAACCGAGCCACCTCTAAGTGGCTCCCAACCGGAAGATGGCAAAACGACAAACACCTGGAGGGCTCGGTCAAAACCGAGCCAATCCCAGGTGGCTCGGCCAAAGCCAAGCCACCTAGGTGGCTCGGCCAAAGCCGAGCCACCAGGAGGTGGCTCGGTGCCTCGGCCACCTTCTGGTGGCTAGGTGGTTCGGCCACCTGTGCCAGGGCACAGTGAAGAGAGCCTATAAATAGACCCCCTTGGCTCATTTTTCAGGGGGGGGACTTTTGGAGCCGAAACTCTGCCGGATTGAGAGCTCACCTTCGGACTTTTAAACTTAGAAGACTCGGACTTCTAGATCTAGTTCTTAGCGATCGTCCATGCCAAATAAGGCAGAAGTTCGAGAGAGATCAGATCTGAGATCTGCACGGTTTCCTTCCGGATCAAAGCTTGGCCTTTGATCCCGAGAACTAAAGGCTATTTTTTCCTTAGCGAAATAGTACCCTCGGTTGTTATTTCCTTCGTGAAATAACACCCATCATACCGTGTAGATCTGACCGGATCTAGATCGCGCGGTGGTCCACGGATTAACCCCAGCGCAGGCAAAGAACCCACGCAAGCGAGTGACCGCAAAACAGGAGCTCGCGATTCGTTCGACATAGAAGGAGAAAGTTGTAATTTTTTTTTATTTCTTTTTTGATTTCGTTGTAACCGGATCTTATAAAAAGACCGGATCTTTTTGTAACCGATAAACGATTACTTGAGAATACAATGAGTTCAATGAAGAAAACAACGATTTTCCCCGCGAACAGTCATTAATGCATATATTCCATAAGGCTTTTTGATAGGGGGAGCCATTCCCTACTTTTGTTTATACTCACCATGCTTATATGTAGGGGGAGCTTTCGCTCACTTTCATCTTTATGGTTTTTCCCCTTTTTGATGTTGTCAAAGGGGGAGAAATATTGTGAGTATATCTTGTTTTGGTTATATGCATGATAATTATAATTTGTATATTCATTTCCTTTCATGCATATACATCTTTTTGTAAATTGTTTGTCATCATCAAAAGGGGGAGATTGTTGGGTCCTTTTGTTTTGATGATGATTTACAAACAATTTACATCTAATGTTGTTTGTCTAGTGCTTTTATTTTGTATTTATTCTAGACAAATAATATGTTGGAGGATGGATGGAATAGCGCTTCAACGATGATATCAAATGGAGGTTGGCGGAATTGTGGAGTGAAGCAACATACAATTCAAGTTAAAGATCAAGTTCAAGCTTCATCCGCAAAGTGTACCAAGTCAAGCTTATTGAAGATCAAGATCGGCTTGGGTAATCTAGGTTAGGTTTTATATTATGTGTGTTAAGTACCTTAAGCTTAATATCATATACACACACGTATTTGGTTTCTATGTATATATATAGTTATATATATACATGCATGGTTTTGGGTTTTTATGTTTTGGACATACTTGCAAAATACATGAGTTTTCAAAAATAAGAATTCAATTTGAGAAATAATTTTTTTAACATGTTTGTTTTCATGTTTATAAATATTTCACAAAGTTTCATCAAGTTTGGAATTGATTTGTTATGTTTAATGGAATTTACAAAATCATGTTTTTCGTTCGTGCATGTTCGTGCATGTTTTACAAAACAGATGAGTTTTCATAAATGGGAAGTGATATTCAATAAATTCTTTCTTTGACATGTTTATATACATGTTTAGAAAATTCTCTAAAAAGTTTACTATTTTTTGAGTTGATTTACTGTACCTAATTGATTTTACAAAATCGTGTATGTCTGCAGTTTTTAAGAAACTGTAAATCTGTGTTCAAACATTTATTTATCTCAACTGTGAAATGATTTTTTAGAAATTCTTTTTCTAACATGTTACCCTATATGTTTAGAACCTTCTTTTAAAATTTCAGAATTTTTGGAGTTGTTTTACTATTTGTAATTTATTTTATAAAGATAGCTACGCAAAATTCCAGACTCTGCCAAAAACCTGTACAGTCCATGAGTCGACTTGAAGTCGACGCATAACTGTGTTTTTGACTATGAGTCGACCCATAAACATATGAGTCGACCCATCAGAGCCTTTTTGGCCTGTAACGGCTAGTTTATGAGTCGACTCATGAACAGTATCGAGTTGACTCATAACACTTTAACAGCTAGTTTTTGGCTGAGCTGTTTTTTAGTTTTTTGGACTTTTCACTTGGGTTTTCTTGGTTCTTTGGGGTTCCTAAATATACCCCATACCCTTTAACTTCTGATTTATCCAAGAGAATATTTTAAAAGAGTTTAACAAGGATTTAAGCTTGTTTTGTGTTTGTTTAAAAGAGTGTTTTATAAGCTTTTAAGCAATTGAGAGTTTTGGGTTTGTGAAATCAATTTCACAAGAGCTTGAGGAGATCCTATTGGTGCTTGAGTATCCAACCATCCTCCCTCAACCTCTTGATCTATTAAGAAGTTTTCTAAACTCTATTTCTATCTCTTTTATATATTTGATTATCATTGTTATTATGCTAGAACTACATTGAGTTTAGTTTTGATTTATATCTCTTTGTTCACACACAACCTATTGAGCTTATTGTATTTACATTCATAGTATAATTTGGGTTGTGGGTTTGTGACTTAGAGTGTGAGCTTACATTGAGTTCTCATCTATTGTAGAGAACAAACTTGTTGTATTTGTGCTTAATTGTGTAGATCACCTTGTAATATACTAGTACACCAAGAGGAGTGTGTGGTGAGAGACGCGGTCATCCCAAGAGGAGTGTGGTAGGTGGTAATGCCTAGAGAGAGGTTGTAATTCCTAACACTTGAGGGAGACACGGGCTAGAGACCAACACTTGAGGTGGTAGTTAGTATAGTTACATTGTGATATTGTAGACGTTGATCGGTGAGCGTTAAAATCGATATTGTGTGGTGTAAGCGTTTTCGGGTGATCGTTGAAAACCCGGTGTGATAGTGGATTTCTCCCCGGGAGTGGAGAGCGGAGACGTAGGACGGAAGGTCCGAACTCCGTGATCATTTTGTGTTGTTTGTGCTTGTTTATATTGCCCACTATCTTGTTTATCTTGTTTATGTTTATTTCACTCTTGTGTTAATTGGTTATCCTTGCACATATCTTGTTGCATATCATATTTGCTAGGATATTTGTTAATTAGTTTTAAATTGGCATAAATCGGATTAGATTAGCATAAACCCTATCCACCCCCCTCTAGGGTTCCTTCCTAGTGGCTTTAGGGTACTTTCAGTTCAGACCCTGCATGAACCTCTGTCCCTTATCCACCTCATTCGATACCATCCCCGGCGCAAACTTGCTGAGCTTGGCAAATTCTGCTGCATACTCATCTACTGTACTAGCTCTCTGCCTCAACATAACAAACTGCCTCTGCATCTCAAGACGAGCTATCTTCGGAAAAAATGCCTCTAGGAAACTCTCCCAGAATATCTCCCATGAAATCGGCCTAGGCAGCTTCTCCTCCTCTGCGTCCCACCAGGTCATGGCCACATTAATGAGCT
>NC_033797.1:114452333-114467647 GCF_001876935.1 Asparagus officinalis
TAACCTAACCTTCATCATTAATCTACAGCTTTCCATGTTTGGTTCTTGATTCTAAATCAAGCTAATTAAATGCGGTCTCTTTATAGAGATATGCGATAGAGCTAGGGATATCTGTGCCAAGAGCTTAGTAAGGCAAATATATCACTTGATAGAAATCATAGCAACGATAATATAGCTGACACTGGAATTTGTGGGATAAGGCATAATGCTAGATCAGTTACCATTATGCTCCTTCTGCATGTACATAGGGCATGCTAAATTGCATATTTAAATCTCTATTCATTTTTAGCCCGCTTATCTCTTGATTGAACTTTATTATCTGATGAAAGCTTTTGGCGACCTCTCATATTCCAAAAATTACAGCTTGATACTTTAGCATCTAGCAACGTTATCACAGTATACAAGTGCAGTAATCATAAAGGTAAACTAATATATGCATTTCTCGATTGACTTGCAGGTCCCATCTGATATTTCCTCCCAAGAGAAACAAGCCTGAGGTACCTTGTATAATTTCATTTCATGTCAGATTAATTTCTCCGCATGTTTGAATGTCTGTTTCAAGTCTTTAAAACCAGCCATCATTCTGTATGTTTCAGTTTACATACAACAAATTGATAGTATTATCTCTTTGCATGTCTTATCATCAACATGACCAATAAAGGAAAGCAAAAGTCAGTTAACTATGACCCTGATTTCTCTCCGGGAGGGAGAATTGAGCGGGGTCTTTCTCAAAGGATGGCGCGGTTACAAAGAAGAGCCAACTTGTCGAGATTACAGGAGAATGCACGAGGGTTTATCTTCAGATGAAGAATTGTCGGATACTTGTTCCGCTATTGCATCGGACGATACCGCATCCAGTGTTGGACGAGCCCGAGAATCATTCGCGATCACGCCGGATCAACTAGCTCAAATGCTGCAAGAAGCGTTGACTAAACAACACGAAGAAATTAGAGCTGAGTTCAAAACCGAAATGGAGTTGACTATGCAGCAGATGCGAGATTGATCACTAAAATATGTATAATGTTTAGTACGATTGGACAATCATGTTTAGTATGACTGCTGTTATATTCTACATTCCTATCTTAAGTTATGTTTAAATATTCTTGAACAACGAAACTTTCTGTGAATTGGATGAGAAAATAGCTTAAATTTTACACCTTTTATTTTCTGTTGGACATTCTTCTGGTAACTAACTAATGTTAAGCATTCCCTTTTCCGTGGACTACCCTGCAGCCAAGGAGAATTGAGAGAAAAGCAAACCCAAAGCCTCAAAATACCATAATGTGTTTTTCTTAGGGGAAAAAATATATTTTTAAAAAATCCCTACATGTAATAAAAAATGTAGTCAAATTATTGCTAAGAGGACTACTGAACAGGTTTTCTCAAGTAATGGTTATTGGTTAAAGGGGCTCCTGTATTTTTGTCTGGAGTAGCTATTACATTATTAAGAAGTCATGATATAAATATATTTAATAGAATTGATATAGCAATTAATTAATATCTTCAATCTATTGGTTACACAATTGATATTAGATTGATCAAAACAGAATTGATATAGCAATTAATTCATAATTTCCAGTCATCTAAGGGAAATCATTTGCACGTATCAACTAAATAAATAGAATCTATGGACCCCTAGAGTTTTCCCTGTGCTCAATGACCTATCTTACAAACTGGCATTCAATCACAGCCACAGCAGACCTAATTTATCCTACAGCTAAGTTCCAATATACAGACAAAATAGCTCCCATTTTTAGGGTGCTATCAACAATTTCATCGGAAGAAAAAAAGTAAAAAAATTAAAATTAAAATTGAGGAAAGGTATATCTGGCCTCTGGTGAGATTAGTGGTGACCTTAACGGGATTCAATCGACAAATCGAGCGATTTTGCGCGGGAAAAGAAGACGAACGCTTCTTCTGAACCAAATCAGAATCATATTAAAAAATTAAAAAAATCACATGCGAAATCACAACCTGAAAAATAAAAGAATTCAAGTAAACTAAACTTACTTTATAGTCGCAATATAGGTGCTATTCGTATATTTAAACACTTGTCGCTTGAATCTGTAGAAAATTGAGAATTTGGGCAAAATTATTAGAACAAAATGAGAAGATTGAAAAACTAAAAGGGGATACGGTGAATTGAGCATAACTAAAGCTTAGATCTAGGGTTTAGTATAGAGGAGTGAAGACGAAGAAGAATGAATCCGCCGTTCATTAAAACTTGGGATCAGATATACCAACTCAATCAAGCTAGCGTATTCCTCTCCCGAATCCCAAATTAAAGTAGTTAATTTCCCAATTCGAACAAAAAAAAACCTGTAAATTCAATTCAAAGGTTGAGAAATAAGAAATTGCCTGACCTCAGCGGAAGGCGAGGACTTCTTCGTCGCCGAGCAGTGAACAGTTGAAGAAGAAAAGTCGGCTTCTTTCTTCGATTTTGGGGAGGGAACTGGTATTTTGTGAGTACGGATCGAATTATTAGGGTTGGGAAATGAGGAGATAAGGAAGGAGATTTGAGGAGGAGATAATGCAGCCATGGCTGTTGAGTGAGTGGAAGTTCGTGGGACGGCGAGAAGATTAACAGATGAACTCTTCGGCTTCAGCGGAGAGGAAGGTGCTTAGGTAACGGATGATCTCTTCGGCTTCGGCGGATATAGTAGGAAGGAATAACGGTAGTGGAGATTAAGGCTGAGGGTATATTTAAAATAGTGTAAGGTTAATTAGGGAAGGGGAAAGTTTTTTAGGAACCGGCTCTTTTAAAGGGTAGATAGATAGATGACAACACTTGGTAAAAGATCACTTTCATTGAACCTTTGTTAATCAAACACAAGCTAAAGTTTTATCAACAAAAAAATGTAATTACTAATTATGATTTGAGTCATATGTAAATAAAAATTATGCAATATTTCATCACTATTTAAACAAAAACAATTACCTTTAAGGTATAGTACAGTCCACTTAACAGAACATACGGGAAAAAAAGAGCTCAGTGCACATATCAAATTATACTAAAAAATGTAGTAAACCCAAACACAATAGCAGTTTAATCATATTCAACAGATATCACTAAAAATATGTTACAAAATGCTATAATTCTAAGAGAAAAATCATAGAGATAAAATAAAATTTTAATTTACATTGATAGCTTTCTACTCCTCCAATCAATATCCGACACCTAACAACAACAATCAACAATCAATCAATACCAAAAATAAAGGTAATTCATCAAACAATGAAACTGAGAATATGAATAAGAAATTACAAGAAGGTAATAAGAATAACCAATATCCATACTGACAATTGAAAAAAAAAAATCTTCTTTGTTCCATCAAAATTGAAGCAAAAGGTATTTATAGAATCACAACATAATTTCTAGGGATTGGAAAGCCGTAGTAGTTACTACCAATTCTATACTTACATTGTCAATGGTTGAAAACGGAAGGAATTGAGGTGAGGAGCTTGATCGTCGAAATAAGGATGAATTTAGAGATAGCTAGCGAGAGGGAGAGGGAAACTGAAGCGAGGAGTCCGAATGTCAATTTAATTTAGAGACGGGGAGGGGGAGGGGGAGGGGGAGGGGGAGAGGGAGAGGGGCAGGGGAAAGCACAAATAATGAATGAGATAAAGGGATTTGGGCGTTATCAAAGAGAGAGCGAGAGGGGAAGGGGAGAGATCAGATAATGAAGGAGGATAGAAAGTCGATTTGAGCGTTGTTTTATCAAAGAGAGGGAGAGGGCGGATAACGAAGGGGAGATTGGGATTCTTTGCGTTATGAAAGATGATGGGGAATAAATAAAGGGATAACATATATACATATAGGATAAAATTAGAATTAGGAAATTTGAAGAGGGCAAATTGGGTATGTAAAAGTTTTGAAATTTGTTCTCTTTTAGAAGTAGTATAGATATAGATATAGATAGATATAGATATAGATTAAAAGATTATTTTGCCCTCTAACAAAATAGTTAAAATAGCTCGAGAGTCGAGAGAGGGATTAAAGAGATCATAAATGAATGAGCCCGACCTTATTCCTAAATCGCGTTCATGCTCTTCACTTCATTAGTCCATTAAAATCTTCAAAATTTTCAAGGAGAAATTTTCAAAACCGACCCATTTATAACTTTATTCATCAAAGTCAACCTATTTCAAACATATTCATAGAAATCAACCCAGTTTTAACTAGTTCAAAAGATTCTTTTCTAATTAATTGGCGTTGTCAACCCTGACTAATTAGCAACCTAGTTAATTAACCTTCTAAATAGTTGCTGTTGGCAGTTGTGATTATTTTGAACTACAGTTTAGCCCTTACTAGTAACCCGTGTAATTAAACTAACATCTAATTAGTCGGGGTTGGTAACCCTGACTAATTAAAAAGAAGCATTTTTTAATATTGACTCATTTTTAGCCTACGCTGCTGACGTGGCCAAAACTGAGTCGAATTTTGTAAATAAAATTAAAATGAGTTGATTTTAAGGAATAAAATTATAAATTTGTCTATTTTGAAAGTTTCCACTTTTTTAAAACCAACCCTCTTGTGTCTCCTTTGAAGAAAATAGAAATTCTCTGAAAAAAAGAAACCCTAACACCTCGTTTGGTACACAGGAATGAGTGGGAATGGAATGCAATTCTAATTTTTTATTCATGCGCACTAAACACGATGTATTTTTAGACACTAGAATTACTATTCTCACTTCTTATCAATTCCCACTTTATGTGAGAATTATTATTCTCAACCATTTAACAAGTAATTAATATTCCCACTTAAGTGGGAATAAAATAATCAAATAATTTCCGATTATACCCTCATTAAAAGATACGAAAATAAATATATATTCTTATATGAAAAATTATTTCTATAGAAATAATATCATTAGCTACTCGTATAAATATACAAATAGATGTAAAATATTAAAATACTATTCTTTGTTCAACTTTGCCCTAGTTACATCGCGTATGCAGTAGAAAAAAAAAAATCTTGTTTTCGACTCAAAGCGACTCGGTTAGGTAACCATTATTTCTTTTTAAAATATGTATGTGAGGCTAATCTTTACCTAATCTTTACAATAATTTTTTATCTTTTGGCGACTCGGTTGCGTAATCTATTGGAAATTAGGTTAGTAAATATTTTATCTTTGGATGTACGGTTGAAGTTACATTAAAGTATATATGCCTAATCTTTTTTGTAATTTTTTCAAAGCACTCACAACAAGAAAGAATGTGCTTAATTGATGAGGTTGAAACTTTATATTTTGATTAGAGGTTAACATATTTTCTATTCCTTCAAACTTTCTAGGTTAACATGTTTTCTATTCCTAATCAATTTTTTGAAATTTGAAATTTCATAGAAATTTTATATACAGACTAAAAGTTAATATGTTTTTCCAATCCTTCAAATTTTAGTGTTTTCTTTCGATCTCTCTCTTCATGCGTGCACATGGTATTCAGTCATAAATCATGTAGCATGCATATGGAATTTAGTCTATTGTATACATTTGTGCATAATGATGCTAGTTGTATTAGCTACTTGTACAAGTAATAAACATGTAGCATTAGAAGTTAGAAATATGAAAATATAATTATTTATAATCAAATATAATTTCTATGAAAATTATTTTCAATTATTAAGCCAAAAGTCCGAAATTGCTATTGAGGCGGTGTACCAAAATATAACTAACAATTGAAAAATTATTTCTATGAGAAAAAATATCATTTCTATAAAACTTATTTAAAAAAAAACTATTTAGTCATTTTTAAAATACTTTATGTTTTTAAAATTCTGTGTTTTTGTAAGGGCATTATTATAAAATTAAATTTTATTCTCACTTGCGAACAAATGATATCAAACATGGGAATGAGAATAAGATTGTTATTCCTGTTTCATTCTTTAAACACACCCAAACATAAGAATGAGAATATACATTCCATTCCCACATCTATTACATTCCATTCTTACATTCTTTCCATTCTCACTTGACTCCATTCACGCGTACCAAATGAGGCATAAGGGTGTTTTGGATTGAGGGTAATGAGGGGTAAGGGAAGCTATGATAATCTTTAACTTTATTTGGGAATCAAATTGGGCTAGCTAGTGGGGGAGAAGAGAAGGTAAATGAGGGAGAAAGCCCTATTTTTTCTTCCCTCTAATTGAGGTGTAACCTGAGTGAAGGTAAAGGATAAGAGGAAGCAATTGTAGAGAGATCAATTTATATCCTATCAAGATCTAACCAAAAAAAAAAAAAAAACTTAGTAACTTGAAAGGATATTGATGTCATTTTATATATATTTCATTTCCTGTCCTTTACTTTATTATACTTACCAAACGAGGTAAAATAAGTTTTCTTTAATTCCCCTTAATAACTTTTTAAAATAAAATTTACATGTTATACTACATGTTAGGTTAATTTGGGGTGTAAGATTTTGACTCAAATTTTTCTTTATTTTCTTCCTCTATGGGGCTGTTTGGTTCGCTATTATAAGGGGTGGAAAACTCAGAAAACCCTTCTACGTCAGATTTTTAGCCCTCCACGTCAGCTTTTTTGTTTCCGTCTATTTCTTTGTGCCGCTTTGGTTCGCTCGAATGGAAGAGGGAAAACTCTGCTGAAATCGCCGCCAACTAAGATTTTTTTCCCTCTCCGATTTCTTTCCCCAACCAAGTGAAATTGATGAAAACTCTGCCACGTCAGATTTTTTTCCTTCTCTGCTTTGTTTACAAAAGTTTTCCTTTTTTTTTCTATGCGAACCAAACACAAGAAAATAAATACATTGGTTTTCCACCATTTTTTATGTGCGAACCAAAGCAAAACAATCTATTTCTTGAAAAAATTTGGAAAACTCAAAACTTGTGTTTCTTTACATGGAATTGCATTTCTCTATATCAAGGAAACGAACCAAACAGCCCCTATACTTCTAAATAAAACTACCAAACAAGATTAAAATTAGATTTCTCTTACTGTCTCATCTCTAGCCTTCATCCGAACAGTCAACTAAAGGCAAAATTTTAGTTCAGGGCCTGTTTGGTTCGTTTCCTTGATATAGGGAAATGCAATTCCATGTAAAGAAATATAAGTTTTGAGTTTTCCAAATTTTTCCAAGAAATAGATTGTTTTGCTTTGGTTCGTACATAAAAAATGGTGAGAAACCAATGTATTTATTTTTCTTGTGTTTGGTTCGCATAGAAAAAAAGGAAAACTTTTATAAACAAAGCAAAGAAGGAAAAAAAATCTGACGTGGCAGAGTTTTCATCAATTTCACTCGGCTGGGGAAGGAAATCAGTGAGGGAAAAAATCTGAGCTGACGGCGATTTCAGCAGAGTTTTCCCTCTTCCATCCGAGCGAACCAAAACGGCACAAATAAATGGACGGAAACAAAAAAACTGCCGTGAAGGGCTAAAAATCTAACGTGAAGAGGTTTTCTGATTTTTCACCCATTATAATAGCGAACCAAACTGCCCCTAAAAAGAAATCAAAAATTTCCTTCCCCTTCGCTCCCCTCCATCCAAACAAACAGGCCATTAATAATTTCTTCCGGTTCCGTTACGTTCCCTTAACTTCCCTTCACTAGCTCCAAATCCAAACCAGCCCTAAAACCCCTCCCTCGGCCTCCAATGTCCACTGCCGCTCTCAACTCTCCTCCTCTCCCTCGTCTCCGACCATCCGACCCCGCTCGCAGCCAAGCCCCTGCGGGAAGGAGCAGCCGTTGGAGTCTGAGGGCAACCCTCTCGTTTCCTCTGAGGATGGCATCAAACGCGAAGAGCTTCGAGTTGAATTGCTGTGCGGGCGAGGACAGAGATCTCAGCACCTCGGCTTTGGCCGGGGGACTTGCGGATTGCTTGGACGACTCTCCTCCTCCTCAACTAGGTTGGATGCTTGAGTTCCTTTTAGGTTTTTGGTGATCGATCATTACTTTTCAATTAATTTGATCTCCCTTATTGATTAATTTTGGCGATGTTAATTAAAGAAGCAGAGCTGAAGAGGAGGGAGCCGAGCATAGCGACGATGTTGACCAATATCGGGAACTCCTTTGATCCCTACGGAGCTCTCAGTACCCCGCTGTATCAAACTTCCACATTTAACCAGGTAACTATGATATAAAATGTTTTATTTTATTTTATTTTTGAGTGGAAAGCTTGTTCCTTTATTTGATTCTGTCACAAGTTTTGGCTAAAATTTTGCAAGAGGATATTTTGGTTATATATTGTGAAAATGTGATGATAACTCAGTACACAGCCGGTTTTTCTGCAAGTGAGATGCAAACGCAATTTGGTTTTGCGTTCTCCCAAATTAAAAATTTGGAAATCCCTTCGCGAGCAAGTGTGACATCAACAAACATGAACTACAGCAGAATGCATGCACTCCGATCACATTTTGGGTTAATATTTTCTCTAATGCTTGTTTTCAGCCATCGGCAACCGAGTACGGTCCTTACGACTACACTAGAACCGGTAATCCTACTCGGGATGTGTTGCAAAGGTCAGTACTGTTTCTTTCTGTTGTGCACAGTGTTTACTGATGTGCTGCAGGAATCTTGATTTTTTTTTTTTACTTGACTGATAATTATTTGCGTGTTTGTTGACCACCAGTCTCATGGCTAAGCTTGAGAAGGCTGACGCTGCATTTTGCTTCACCAGTGGAATGTCTGCCTTGACCACTGTTACGAAGCTTGTTGAACCTGGTGAGCATCAGCTTGTATAATTTGTTTTAACTTTACTTTACATCTATTGACCAACCAACTTTTGTTGCTTTAGGTCAAGAAATTGTTGCTGGAGATGATATATATGGGGGTTCTGATAGATTGCTCCAACTGGTTAGAAAGAGAGGAGTTGTAGTGAAGTTAGTCTAATGCACATTCTTTTTGTAACTCAATAAGAAAAATTGCTAATATCTTCAAATGACAGACAAGTCAATACATGTGACCTGAGCGAGGTGTCATCTGCCATCAGCCCTATGACAAAACTTGTGTGGTTGGAAAGCCCAACAAATCCCCGGCTGCAAATTGCTGATATACGGGTATGAAATTCATGCTCCTGGTCCTCACTGGTTTATGTTGTAAAATTAATATTAAAGATGCATGGAAAACTGGTTTCCATGTCAAATAGCTCTTGACTTTTATCTTTCTAGCTACTAAACCCTGCAAATATAATGCATTTTGTTTTGCTAAGGAGATGCATCTCTGTGAGTGGCTTATAGAAAATAAAAGTTTAAGAATTCAACGTCGTGGTGCTGATCTGCCCTCTTGTTATGTCATCTTTATCCATGTACAAAAAGGCTTGGATCCCTGCTATATGCATTTTTTCTTCTCTCCTGATGCCCTAGTATTCGTATCGTGAGCTGCTATGGAGATATAAGCACCTTTACACCATACACTGCTATTCCTTATAATTTAGGACTTTTCAGAGACTATCCATTTCCAATATGGTTTTTATAGATCTACGGCTAATGCTGGCATGAAATGTTAAACTTGTAGAGCTGATAGCAGGTCAACTTTGTTTGTAAGAAAGGATGCATATTTGTCCATATGATTTCTGTGAGAAATAGTGGTAGAAAACATCTCAGTACTTGCAACGTTGTGATATCCCTTCCTTTTATGGAAATTTAAAAAGTATGGTTCTCAAATGATTTCACTTTTCCTTTTTCACATGTTCTTCATCAAGTTTTGCCGTACGTTCCATGGTTTCTGTAGTAGCTTGTACTTCTAAAATCTTCTTGTTTCTCTTATTGAGACCAATGCACTTCAATCCTCTTTTATGTTCATTTTGTGTTCATTTCATCAGGTTTACCATGGAAATATAAGACCTTTCTATAACCCGAGAACAATACACTTGTATCCCTTATGCTCATTCCATTTTTAAAATACTTCTACACTAGAGTGGAAATGAACCAGATAATTAACAAATTGTTCATTTATTATTCGTCTTAAGTATTCCGTTAAATTCAACTCGATAATTCATTTAACAATAAACGAATAGTTTTTATTATTCAGTTCATAAACGAATAGAATTCATCCAATCATATATTTGATTTGTTTGATTATTAAATATTCGTTTATGTTTTTCTACTTTTACATTATTACATTATATTATCTTGTATCTTTGTATAATATTATAAATAATATTTTTATTTATAAATATTTTATTAGTAATTTATAAACATATATAATAACTCTTATAGTGAGATATCATAATAATAATTAAGTAAAACCTTTGTTTTAAATATCCTCGACATGGCCCGAAATATCCCCCGATATATCGTTTTAAAGGGCTTGCCACAACTGATATGGTCTCTAAATATCATTTACCACTTTTTGGCTATTTTGGGTGATGTATCCCTAATATTGCCAAAATATCAGCCGATATATGGACCAATATATCTTTTTATATGGCTTGTCGCAAAATATTATGCTGTGTTTGATAATTTTTGGGTGAGATATCATGATTTCCTCATTATATCAAATGCATGTGAGACCACCGGAATCATATCTGTCAAAATTTTAACATGTTGTGCATATTAACAGTAAATGGCAGGTGTTTGAAGACGAGAGTATTTGGTTTCTTTTTTTATTTATGTTCTAGCTAAGGTGTTATGTATATGTGTATATTAATGATGAAAATAACGATCACACATAACGTAATGCTTATCTCTTGTTAGGGGTTATGGAAAAAGCACAAAAAAACGTAATGCATAACGTATGTTATATTATTTATTAATTGTTTAGATATTTTATAAATACGAACAATTCACAATGACTTTAATAATTAAAATAATCAAAAATTTCAAATAGAACATCACAAATATGCTAAACCTTGTTACTTCATTATGCTGACTAAGTCACTGGAGAAAGCTATCAGCGAGAGTTAGAGATGGAGAGATCCGAGGAGGTGAAGGAGCCAAGGAGGAGATTTCGCCGCTGAGATGTGTAGAATTGCCATGTGTTTCATCGCTGAGATTTACCTAGAGATGCTAGGGCATTGCTTCGATGGAGACGAGGAGTGGATCTCGATGGAGATGGAGACGAGGAGGGGAAAAGATGAAGGTGGAGTTAGGGTTTTGTCGCTGAGATGGGGATGAGGAGTAGATCTTGATGGAGATAGAGATGAGGGGAAGAGATGTAGATGGAGGTGCTAGGGTTTTGTCGCTGAGATCTTGTTGAAGGTTTTCGTAGTTGAAGGTTTCTACAGTCAAAGTTCTCATCGTCACTGAGAGAAGTTGAGAGATATTTTCGGGCGCTAGGGTTTAGGATCAGGGTTTTCACAGTGATAAAGGGCTGAATGTTACTAGATTTGGACTGTGGAGAGTGATCTATGTGTTCAAATCTGGTAATCAATATAACGTAAAAACATTTTGGTTATATAACCCTTAAGAGGGGGTTATTAGTTAGTGTAATTTTAAGGTAAGTGGGATAATTTTTGGGACTTTACTTTATGGTGTTATTTATTAAGACAATGAGATTGAGATTTCACTTTAAGATGTTATTCATTGCGACAATAAGATTGAGACAATTAACCTTACTTTTTCTAAAATTATCCCATTCTATACAAACTTTTTATCCCAACCTCCAAAACTACTCCATTCTTAACTTTGGGATAATCATGAGGAAAATAAGATAAAATCGAAGCACTAATTTACTAAATATCTAATATATATTTATTGTATTATAATATATAATATATTTTAATTATATTATATTATAAAATTCTATTATAACGTAAGATAATAAAATATTATATAATATTATCTAATATAACATTATTATATATTATTATTACATATTGGTTAATAATATTTCATATATTATAATATTAATATTATATTACTATAATATTACTTTATATTATTTAGTATATATTTTATTAGTTAGAATAAAAATATTATTGTAGTATTTTTATGATAGTATATTACGATTATTATAAATATTATATTTTAATAAGGAGCCATGTCATCAATTATTCTATTTAAATTATAGTAATTATCATAAAATAAAATAAAATATTAAATTTTTAATAATAATATAATATTTTAAATAATATATTATATTGAATTAAAAAATATTCTAATTTTTGATTAAATATTATATTATTGAAATATTATATTAAATATATTGTTTGTATACTATATCAATTGTTATATAATATATCATATTATTATAATATATTATATTAATTAATAATATTAAATATAGTTATAATTTATTAGTAATTATAATATAATATATTATAGTTTAGTATAAAGTAAAATAATGTATTATATTATAATAACATACTAAATAATATGCTAAAACAATTAGGTAAATTAATTTAGACTTAATTGATAGATAAATATTGTACTTTAATAATGTGCCACATCATCAATTATCCCACATGAATAGTCAAATCAAAACTTCAAATTGTCCTATTATCCTTAATTGTCTCACTTTATTTCATTCAAAATATCCTAAAAAAATAAAACTGTTCCATTGAAATAATTATCCCACTTAGCCCCAAATTGTCCCAACCAATAATCCCCAAACAAAATGCTCGAAAAACGTATTTTTTAAGTTTTTTTGGCCGTTAAGTGCCCTGTGCATTTTGTGCTTATGTTATGTAACATTTTGGTCGTGTTAGGTAATGAAACGAGTTATAACGAGTTATATAACATGTTTAAAAAAAAAATAGGGTGTGTGTATGTATATATGTATGTATCATGTATACATACATATATATATATACACATATATATGTGTTATATATATAATATATTATAACGTTATATATATATATATATATGGGAGTGAATCTAAGGTGACAGCTAGGCTCCATCGCTAAGGACGGCGGTCTAAAAATCAAGCTCATTTCCTAATTTTTTTCTACGATTGGCGCTCGACTTACCAACCAACTTGATCTAACACCGTTGCTTAAAAACCCAAACATCACCAATTTTGGCTGAACGCGCGTTGTGTTTTGACCTATTCGTTGAGCCGTGTAAAAGGTTTTAATTATTCAGAGAAACCAGGATTCAAGAATTGGGCAGCTGTGGGGATGATAAGTGGTGCACAAAAACACGACCGGGTTCAGCGCCAAAATTAGTGTGTTTGGGGATTTAGAACCGTGTAGATTAAAGTTCAAATGGAGCGGATCGCAAAAAAAAATTAGGAATGATGTGATTTTAGGCCGCGGTCCTTAGGTGGGAGGCCTAGGGTGTCAGCCTTTAGATTCACTTTCCATATATATATAGTTGTATATATATATATATATATATATATATATTATATATATATATATATATATACCATAACACATATATACATATATCTATGTATGTATGTATATATATCTATCTATATATACAAAACAATTATTATATTTGGAAGCTCATTTCAGAGATTGTGGGAAAAAGTTTTTCTTTCTCTTTATAGATCAGATGAGGTATATTGTTATGGTTCTTTCTAAGGTCTTGATTGCTATCAATCACTTATAATCAAAGAACCCAATTTTATAGATGTGTTTATTAGGGACATTTGTGATGGACCACTTATTAAGTGATTCGAGCTCAGACGGATATTCTGTCAACTGAGCATTCTTAATTTTCTTGCTCTTATTAAGAGCCATTTCAGAAGATGAGGTAGAGATTACTCTACCATTAAAGGTTTCTTACAGATTAAATTATGTAAATTCTATCAAGTAAGGATTTATAATTGAAATTCTTTTTTTTAAAGATAAGTAAAGACTCGTGATAGCACGTCTGTCAACGACTTACACTATCCTACACGCCTTCGCGGCTTCAACGAGAAACATTACGCTACACGACTTGAGTGACGTCCCACTATCATTCTTCTTAAATTATCAACAAAAATAATAAAGAATATATTTAATTATAAATTCCTACTTATTAGATCTACATAATTATTTCCGTAAGAAAAACTTAGAGAATCATGGCTCTGATACTAATTTCTGCGGCTAAGCAAAAAAAAAAAAAAAGATAAGATGACTTACAGTTTGAAGCCTGCTATTTTAAATAAAACTTCTGGCTCCTCCAGTTTATTTCATCAGATTTATTTTACAAAGCCTTAGGTCGGCTAACTTTTACAAAGAAGAAGAAGGGGAAAGAAAAGAAGGCAAAGTGTCAGGTAGAGAGTGAAGCTCTTATTCCTTAACTTTGAAAACTGAAAGCAAAAATAAGCACACTGAACTATGAAGACTTCTCCCTTATTTATAACTGAGAAAGGAATCATATTGATTGCCTTTGGACAGCTGGTTGGAGAAGACTTGAAGTAAACGCATTATTGTCGACGCTTTTAATGCGCATTATCTTTCGGCGTCTTTTGATTGAATCTTACGTCACTGCATGCGTCACTTAGCACTAAGAGTGGCTCCCCGAGTCTCAACTCAAAGTAAAAGATAAGGTGTCGGGTGGGTCCCATTGCGCACCGAATCTCTTTTCTTTGATTTCATCTCTTTAGGTGGCATCTTGGCTGTTTCTAGTAAAGTATAACTTATTAGAGAAGTAAAACTATAACTTTAGAAAAGAAGTCAGTATGACTGTAGGTAAGTGATAGTTTATAACTATTCAATACATTTACCTTTTACATCTGTGGGAACTCCCATGGCTGCTTCCCACATTTCTTCTGTAGTTTCCTCATAAGGATCCTGGGCGTCTGGTAGGGATATGTCTATCCCTTTACTTTGAGTGGATTTTGTTGACATAGTATCACTATTGTCAAATACCTTGAAGAATTGTTTTTTCATATGCTCAAGGCATTTTTGTTGAATTTCAGTTTCCGTTGCGTGAGGGTATTTCCTCTTCATTGTTTTTGCTAGTTTAACCATAGGGTTTTTATTTTGAATTTCTTGAGTTAAAATATTATCAAGGATTTTATTATTCATCTTAATAATTTCTTCTATATGTTTTACTTTGTCTTAAACGTTGATACTCGTCCACCATTTGTTGTGATATATTTTTTTGAAGAGATGGTAGGTGAAGTTCATCCCATGCAGCTTCTAAGGACCAATTCCAGATCCATAGAATTTCTGCCTCAGCGAAGAAATATGTTGAACATAAACCTTCAATAATTTGATTCTTGTCCATCTTTTGTATGACTGGGTGAGAGTCAACCCAAGGGGTATATAATTTTGATATGGGTTTGGGTACTGTATTAAGATCTTCACCATATTTAGACCACCAATTATAGAACCAAGTGGGTAGACCTTTATAAATGGCTTCTGGGCATAACTTAATTTACCATGTATGTTTGTTTCTGGGATTTTGGTAGAGGAACAGTTGATAAAAGGCTGACTGGTAATCCCAGTAATTGAAATTGTAAATTTCTTTGCTTGGGGTTTT
>NC_033797.1:114467657-114474438 GCF_001876935.1 Asparagus officinalis
TATATATATATATATATATATATACATATACATATACATATATGTGTGTGTGTGTATGTATATGTGTATATGTACATATACACACACACACATATGTATATGTACATGTACATATATACACACACATATATGTATATGTATATGTACATATATATTAGAATCATATACATATTATATGATGCTGATTATTTTATACCCAACATCAACAATCTACTTTATTCACTCCCTTTCCCCTACCACCACGGATTCATATGATTATGTCGCTTTCGGTCTTCTTTTCAGAAAATCATAGAGATTGCTCATTCACAAGGAGCCCTTGTTATGGTGGATAACAGCATCATGTCCCCAGTTCTATCTCTGCCTCTAGAACTAGGAGCAGGTATACAATTGAAAAGGATGTTATTCTTGTTATTATTGTAAAATGTTTATTTGTAATCCTCCTAATTAAGCATTAGGTAGAGTGAAGTTTCATTTCTTGTTTACTTTGTAGATATTGTTATGGAATCAGCTACCAAATTCGTATCTGGTCATAGCGATCTCATGGCAGGCATCCTTGCTGTGAAAGGGGAAAGGTTAAGAACTTTTGCTTTTATTTGTTCATAGTTTAATTCATTTCCAACTTTAGTTCACATCCTATAAATTGTCATTCTAATTGTGTATTAACTGTTCATCCTTGTTTGAGGCTTGCATAATGGGTACTAGTCGTGAACACCGTGCAAATCACGACATATCATTTTTTTTCCCACTACAGTAGTCCCGATTTTAAATGCTATAGTAATATTGTTTTAAATTTTTTGAGTTGCTACCGATCCCGCTTCTGCTACAGTTTTTTAAAAATGCTACAATATTCCAGTGTGCTACAGTGATATTTTTCAAAAAATTGATTCGCCATCCAGGTTCCTGTCTACTACAGTAAAAATGCTACTGTAGTATGAATAGTGAATCTTGGTTTCTCCCATTTGAGTAGAGGAGTAGATAGTGTTTACGACTAATTCTGTCCGCCATAATACAACTTGTTATACTTGTAGCTCAGTCTATTGCTAATGGTTTTAAATAATATGATTACTGTTAGATTGATCTCTCCATATTGTTGCTATCCCATCATCCTTGGTGCCTATCCACTGTTGCAATTTCTTAACAAGAATTATACCTGCTTAGAACCTTCTATATGATAAGCAAGTCTATACCTGTTTGGTTTGTTATTTGATCTTTCTCTAAACATCATTGGCCTTGTGTAATTTTTCTCCTTTGTGACCACCTTCCTTTAATCACCATTTAACTATGGGCCTTTGAGTCTGTTTGAGCTATCTTCTTGGTCCATATTGGGATTTTGCAACATATTTCCACCCAAAGTAGGCTTTGGTAATATATCCGTTGTTTCAAACTTTGAAGCTTTCAACGAGTATGTAAAATATATGTAGTATTAAATATTATTAACTAGTAACTACACTTGATAGCTCCATCAGAAACTTCTATCATTTTCTGAACTTGGGTTGCTTCCATATAATGGTAAGCTTGTAAATCTGGATCTTCAAAACATTTATCAAATGGCTAATGATTCATATAATTCTGTCCTTGTGTCATTCCATAAGCATAAACATCGAGCTTTACTCCAACTAATTGTCCATATTATGTTCATTAATCATGTTATGTCACAATAGACGCAGGATGAGCTGGATTATAGATTGGTACTACTTTAACAGTGATTCTTGACTCCCCCCATAAACAAAATTAATCATATCTTACTGTTTCTTGTGAACACTCACATGCATCGTTTCCCTGGCGTTTTGGTAGTAAATGTGTAATTTTTTTTTTAAAAGCACAACAATGTCTAAACTGTTTGTTACTTGGCATTTTATCAGCTTGTCAGAAGCAATTGCATTTTTACAAAATGCGGAAGGCAATGGATTAGCACCATTTGACTGTTGGCTTTGCTTGCGAGGCATCAAGACTATGGCTTTGCGTGTGGAGAAGCAACAGGTGCACCATAATCCTAACTTCTGATAGCTTGCATCTCTACTGATATGCCGACAACATGATTATTTGCTAGTTTTTACATAATGAAAATGTTTTATGTTTGATATAAACAAATCCATGCATATTTGCGTGTTATTTCACTTATTTTTTCATCTTTAGCTCATTATGTTAATTTTCATAACAAGAAACTTCTAGAAATTTGACTATAGAGCATGTTGTCGTGAATACATGAAGATCTGTTGGTATGAGACGGTAAGTTAGGTGTCTTCAGTCAATTGTCTTGTAGCCTTTAGCTTAATCCTGGTTTGTCTTTCCCAGTAAACTTGTTGTCATTAGAGATGCTGCCAGATCGCTAGAACTGTTCCAAGTTTTCTTGTCAGAGTTCGTTTCACTATGTTTTCTTTATCAGAAAGAGTCGCCTTTAGAAGTTTTTTAGGACTTTGTCTGCACATTTCCTAAGTTGTTGAAGTCAAACAGGAAGGCTTGGTATGGTCACCTGGTTGTTTGGATGAGACCGAAAGGATAGATTAAGAATGATAATGATATATCTTATTTGGATGATTTAACTTCCATGTGGATCTCAATGTGAAACAAGTGAGGAGGCACAGAGAGGAATTAGCCTTCGTATTTCTGTTCAACACAACTTTCCTTAGGTCATGTACATACTTGAGGTTGAAAGCCCACCAAACGAGGCTTATTAACATGGAGACTTGTTAGAATCGTAATATATGTAACAATCAGTGAACTGAAAACCTTCACTATAATCTTTGAACCTTCACTACATCTTTTTTCAATCATTTTTATGTTAAAACATCATATTATCAATGGAAATCCAGCACTTTAGTATTTTCTAACATGACTGTCAGATTAATTGTTTACAGGAACTTGATTTTTGCAGTACATAATTAGGGTATTGATTACATTCAAGCCTCTATGCCTTTTTCACATTTGAAGTCATTTGGTTTTGAGAAGTAAACGAATTTGATCATGAGATATGGGTTTTGTAAATATTAGAGCACAACTTCCTTTTGCTTTAACTCATAAAATCATATATAACCCACTACACACTTCAACCTTCACCTCAACCACTGAATGGGAGGGGAGGTTGTTCGATATATAATATGTCCATATGCAAAGCTAGAACTACTACACTGTATGCTGTTTTATAAGAGCATGGGCCTGGCATGCTCTGTAGCTTTATCCATGCCATGAATGTGTTGAGAACAACTTATGCTCCAACACATACTCATTCGCTAAAGGACTTGGTTCACTTTCTTGAAGACACATATACACACACATGACAAGGGTCATTGTCATTATATTGCATTCTACCAAATTCGTGGCACGTTTGCTATTCTCACTAAAAGCCTAAATTTTGAGTTCCTTGATAGTTAATTGGTGCTAAGGATCAACTTTGACACGTAGAAATGAGGTGACTCATTCTCATCCACTCATCTGAAGTGGCTATTTTCAAGTGGGGCTCTTAATTAAGTGGGGACCATTTTCAAGTAGGGACTATAAACGAGTGGATGAGAATGAGCCACTTCACTACCAAGGACCAACTTTGTTCTTGGTATCAAGGACACCCATTTCTCTCTATGTACACACACAGAGACACTGTTATACCTGCACGTTGTGGAAAAATTTTCATGATGTATTATTTATCAAAATAGTAAAATGTAGGAAAGTTAACGACATATCTTTTTCGCTATGACTTTATCATTCTAAAAACTTTTATTATAACCATGAGCATTTGAATTATGCTTTAAATTTGTTAAACTTACTACACAAATACTTACTACATACATAATAAGGACAAAAAAGTTAATATATATCAATTTATAAGAGAATATTACATCTTACACACACACACAAGGTTATCGATAGCAGATCGTGTCACGTAGCAGTGAGGCACCGCTAAGAGTATTTGTGTCAAAAGGGGCAAATAACACATAGTCAAATAGTGGTCTAATTTAAACATATTTAAATATTCTAAAAAATAAGAAAAATCAATGTAAGGGCAAGATTTCATCGAGGGCAAGGCTTCATCAAGGAGATGGAGTGGAGGCAGTTAGAGGCAAGGGTTTAAATATTGGTAAACTAAAATATATCGGATGACCAAAATTTATATTGGATTGTAGTTATCGGGATATATAGAGAATAAGTAGAAAAATTGGAGTGTCATATCGAATAGTGAGTATTTATAATATAATGTCATAAAATGTAATCTAAGTACACTTACTGAAATGTAAACATACTAAAATGCCTTCGAGAGAGGACTCAAAATAATTGAGCGGTTGAACTTGAGGAGAGAGCGTAGGAGGTGAAGAGAAATTAGGACTGGTTGCTCTAAACGTGATGGGAAACAATAAGTCAAATTGGTGGTTTTGATTTTATTTAGTGAGTATTAGGTTCGGGTTTGAAAAATAAGGGTTTTGACACCCAAAAGCCAATCAATAGTTGAGATATTTTTTTGACAAAAACAGCCAATTTAGACCCGATAAAAAGCGGCCTGTTAATTGAATTTTCACCAAGATATCAGAGGAAATCAGTGAAAAATGATAACTTATTTAATTTTGCAAAAATCATATCGGTAGTGGTTCAAACCCTATATATCGATGATATATCGATAAAATCGGTCTATTTTTAAAACACTTGTTGGAGGATCTGGAGAGGAGAGGAGATGGAGATGGAGCTCGTCGAGGAGACTGTTGTTTGCTGTAGTGTCGAGGAGAGGAGGAGAAGCTCGTCGAGGAGTTGGAGGATCTAGAGAGGAGGCGAAGGAGGCAGAGGAGTGATGGAGGGAAGCAGCGGAGTTAGAACTCGTCGAACACGGAAGAGGAAGAGAGAGGCGGAGGTCTGGTAAGAGGTTTTTTGAGAAAGGCGAAGGGAGTTGAATATAGAAGAGAAAGAGAATGGGTTTTGTACGTTGGGTCGGGTTCCAGTTTAATTCGGATCAGGTTGTTTTTATAAAAATCAACCAAAAAAGCGCTAATAGTGCTCAAAAGCGCTTTTGAGCACTATTTCGTGCTTTTCTCTGCTATTTCGATTGAATAGTGGTCTTCGATGCTTTTCCTCACTATTATGGCCAAAATCGTCGTGGGCAAGGGCCGTATATATTTAGTCCTCTTATTAAAAATGCTTTCTTGTAGTCATTGGAGCCTGAATTAGCTTTAACTTTTTAAAACATACTTTATTGAACATATTGCATACATAAATGCTAAAATATAATTTAATAAACATATTCATATTAATTTTCATTTAATAAAATATAATTGCACAAATAATCACACACTATCACTCTGTTTGTATTGAATGGAAGTGGAATTTGAAATAAAATGCAAAGGGCATATACACTATTAGTGAAATAAAATAGAAATTAATTATACCTTTTTTCCCATGCTTATGAAGTTTCTAGGGGTTTTCCTATTCTTGAATTGAAAATTAATAGTTGTATAAAATATTATAGGATGAAGATGATGATGATGAATTTTTATTATGGATTAGTAGAGAAAGAGAGGTCAAGAGTTGAGAATTTGAATGGGTTTGTATGAGAATAATATGTTAACGATGGGTAATAAAAGTATAATTTAATTTGTGGGTTAAATTTTTTGGGAGTTATACATAATGAAAAGTTTCTTTAGTGGGTATTTTATACATTATAAAGATGACTTTTCATATTCTCATTATTATCATTTTGTTTATTTTACTCGCAAAAAATAAATTTTAATATTTAAAAATTTAAGAAATTAGCAAGCGGCAGCTATAGGGCCTTATATATATATATATATATATGTATGTATGTATGTATATATGTATGTATACATGCATGCATACATATATACATATATGTATATATATACATATATATACATACATATATGTATATATATATACATACATATATGTATATATACATACATACATATATGTATATATATACATATATATACATACATATATGTATATATATATACATATATATATGTATATATATATATACATATATGTATGTATATATATACATATATGAGAAAAATGGGTATGATTGGTACCAAGCACAAGTTTTTGACCTTGGTAGTGAGGTGGGAAATTCCCTTTTACTTATTGAAATCGGGGCTCACATTCACATGGGTTGGGGAGTGGCTGGGAATTAAAATGAGTGGATGAGAATATGATACCTCACTAGGGCTGAGCATGGTTCGGTCCAAACCGAAAAAACCGACCGAACCGATCCGAAAAAATCGGTTTTATGAGTAGGGCGGTTCTGGTCGGTTTGAAAACTTTTTAAGCCGAACCGACCGAATATAGTGCAATACTACCCATTCTGATCTCAAACCCTACCCGACACGTCCCCAAAGAGTTAAAAATTCAAACCCTAAACTAATTTTCTGAATCATTATGGGTTAAAAACAATATCATTATATTAGTGTGTAATGTTTCATAATCTCCTACTTTGTTGATACCTTTTTTTTCTTTAACACAATTTGTTGTTTGATAAGAAATTTGATGAAGTTAGAACTGAACAAACCAAACCGAACCGCACCGAACCGACTTGTAACAATTCGGTTCGGTTTTGAATTATAGGCGATTCGGTTCGGTTGTTCAAATTTTGAAAAAAACCGAACCGAACCGACCGTTGCACACCCCTACACCTCATTACCAAGCACAAAATTTATACTTGGTACCAAGCATACCCATTTCTCTCTCTCTATGTATACATATGTATGTATGTATACATACATACATATGTACATACATACATACATACATATGTACATACATACATACATACATATGTACA
>NC_033797.1:114475438-114477694 GCF_001876935.1 Asparagus officinalis
GGGCGTCTTGTCCGAATCCTACCATAGGTTGCTCGCTCTATGGTTCCGGACTGCAGACGGGTTCTAGGTTGGGAGGCTCTCGGAATCGACTCGAAATCTTCTCGTGCCGTTGTCCCTTTGCTCGTCATGTTGGTGGTGACCCTCGGAAATTCTCCGTCTTCAATCACCCTTCTTCTTCGTTGGAAGCGCCTAGGCCTTGGTTTTGGCGTCTCCGCACTGAGTCTTTCAAAAACTGAAACTCTTTCGGGGACCGCCTTAATGCAATTGCATTCAGACAATACCGCCCGAATGAGTTTGGAACAGGGACATTGAATTTCCCGTTCTCGGGGACTCCTCTTCCTGGTTCTATTCGTACCCCCAGCACGATAGTACAACTCGTCATTTTGACAGTCAGAGTAACCTATCGTGTGCGGGCACGCCTTCTCAGGTATAACACTATCACTATCAGATGATAATGTTTCCATCTGAGGGTGACTTGCCTTCTTTGGGCTTTCAAAGGTTACCCGTCTCAAAACATGCCTGTTTGGGCGTGAATTTTCGGCGTGCTCTTGGACTTCAATGCGCAAATTGGTGCGCGCAGCTGCCTTGAGCTCTTTGTCATGCTGGAGGTGATGGCGACCCCCAGTATGTTGAGTCGTTCTGGGCTTCTTCATCGGGCCCAAACGCTCGTGAATTGGAGCTTTGCCTCTCACGTCAGGAACTGGACCGAGGCGCTCCAAAATTGATTTCTTCTTACGGGATGACTCTGCATGATCTCCCGGAGAAGTTATTGGGATTAACGGCGACTTTGGTTGACTCGCCGGAGTTTGACCTTCCTTAGAAGGCTGCACTGGTTGCTTTTTGGCCTGAGTCGCCACTTCAGACTTAGGCTTCCAGACTTGGCGTGTTGGTGGTGGCTTCTTCTCCACCTCCTTTTGCAGCTTTCTACGGGCTTCCTGAGCTTGAGCCCGTGCCTGCGCTGACATCGCGCGGCGCTTGCGAATACGCTCCTCGAGCATCGAACGGTTCCGTTTGACGCGGACCCATTCTTTCTTTGGCGGCTTGGAAGAGTCGCCATTCATTGGTGGTTGAGGCTGTTTGCCTCTTCTGTTCTTCAACTCCGCGTGGTAGCGGAATCCGTCCGTAGACTCCATCGCCTTAGCGAATTGCCGCGCGAGGCGTTGACGACGCCTCTGGCGGGCTCTCTTTGAGAGAGTCACAACGCCCTGAACAGTGGAGGCGTTGGCGGGAGTTGGGTTGACCTGATTGGAGGTCGGTGGAACTTCATTTGACGCAACTTCGGCGTCAGTTGGGTTGAGAGCTTCGTGGGCTTCCCGAGCAGCTTCAAACCAACGAGCTTTTCTCCCGGAGGAGAACTTCTTGGACTTGCGGGGGGAGATAGAGCCGGACGAGGACACGTACTCCTCGAACTTGGCTTGGTCGAACTCGTACTCGACCTCCTCCACGACCGGGATTGCAATCCGCGGCTGCGACGCATCGATCTCGTTGGCGAGATCGTCGGCTCCCACTGTGGTCGCCAGATTGTTCGCGTGGAAAACTGTTTTCTTTTTCATTGATATGATTGTCATCTTGGGTTACAAAGATCCGGTCTTTTATAGATCCGGTTACAACTAAATCAAAGAAAATAAAGAAAAATTACAACTCTCCTCTGTGAACAAATCACGAGCTCCTGTTTTGCGGTCGCTCGCTTTGGTGGGTTCTTTGCCTGCGCCGGGGTTAATCCGTGGACCACCGCGCGATCTAGATCCGGTCGGATCTACACGAGTATGCGGGTATTATTCCACGAAGGGAATAATAGCCGGGAGGGATTAATCCACCAAGGGAATAATCGCTCAGATCTCGAGATCTAAGACCAAGCTTAGATCTGGAGTGTAGTCTCGTGTAGATCTCAGATCTGTTCTTTCTTCCTCTCGAGATCCTGCCTTTTCTGACGTGGATGGTCGCCGAGGATCAGATCTGAATGGTGCAAGTCTTCTGGTCTTCAAGCTCCGAGTTCACTCTTCAATCCGGCAGAGTTTCGGCTCTTGAAAGTTCGACCCCTGAAAATGAACATCTCTAGGCCTATTTATAGGCTCTCAGGACAGTGGCTGCAAAAAGGGAATTGTCGGCCACCTCTGGCCACTGTCGGCCACCTCGGGCCACTGTCGGCCACCTCGGGGTGGCCGACACTGTGCCTAGCCACCTTGGGGTGGCTCGGCTCATGGCCGAGCCACCCCAAGGTGGCTCGGCCACCGAGCCACCCCGAGGTGGCTCGGC
>NC_033797.1:114478819-114488210 GCF_001876935.1 Asparagus officinalis
AAAAAGTTCTCCAGTCTGGGCTATATTGGCCCACTCTCTTCAAGGATTCATTCGAGTTTTGCAAAACCTGTAACCGCTGTCAGCTTTTAGGGAAGGTCACTAGGAGAAATATGATGCCTTTACAACCCATTTTATCTGTTGAACTTTTTGATCTGTGGGGTATCGATTTCATGGGACCATTTCCAAATTCCTTTGGAAATGTCTACATTCTAGTAGCCGTTGAATACATGTCAAAATGGGTTGAGGCGGTAGCTTGCAAAACTAATGACAACAAGGTCGTTGTCAAGTTTTTGAAAGAGAACATTTTTGCCCGGTTTGGAGTACCTCGAGCGATCATCAGTGATAACGGTACACATTTCTGTAACCGTTCTTTCGAGGCTTTGATGAGGAAATATTCAATCACACACAAATTGTCAACTCCTTATCACCCCCAAACCAGTGGACAAGTAGAGGTCACAAACAGGCAGATCAAACAAATTTTAGAAAAAACAGTTAATCATAACAGAAAAGATTGGTCTGTAAAATTATGTGATGCTCTGTGGGCATATAGAACAGCTTTCAAGGTCAATTTGGGGATGTCACCATACAAACTAGTGTTTGAAAAAGCCTATCACTTACCAGTAGAGTTGGAGTATCGAGCAATGTGGGCAATAAAACAGTTGAATTTTGACTCAGACTCAGCAGGTAAGAACAGATTGCTCCAAATAAATGAGTTGGTAGAAATTCGGAATGATGCATACATAAACTCAAAAATTTACAAAGAGAAAACAAAAATTTTTCATGACAAATCAATTTTGCGAAAAAATTTCTCTCCAGGACAGAAAGTTTTATTGTACAATTCGAAATTGCATCTTTTTCCGGGAAAATTAAGATCAAGATGGACTGGTCCATTTTTTGTTAAACAAGTTTTTCCACATGGAGCTGTCGAGATAGAAAATCCTAAAAATGGTAATATTTTTAAAATAAATGGTCAACGTCTGAAACCATTTTTAGAATTTTCTACGCTCGGAGAGGAAGAGGTGTTGGTTCTTCATGAACCTCATTATCTGTAAAAAAAAAAACACTAAATTTTCTTTTGTTTCAAAATAAAAAATAATTTTGAATAAAAAAAGAAAAAAAAACAAATACATAATTACTCATCTTGTTAAAAAAAACAAAACAAAACAACAAAAATTGAATTAATAACATAGGCCCAACAAAAAAAAAGAAAAAAGAAAAAAAAAAGCCGTGTTGGGCCGGCTGGCCCAAAAGCTATCGGTCGTGGCATCGGTCGTGGCATCGATGCCAGCATCGATGCCCGCATCGATGCTGGTATCGATGCCTAGAACCTGCAGTTCTTAAAACCGCAGCCCAAACCCATTTCTCCTCTTTTCTTTCAACTCATCTCCCCAAACCCGAATTTCTCCTCCCCTCTCAAACCCTAATTCACCCACATTTTGGAGGATTGTTTCTGCAATCTTTAGGGCTTCATCCTCATCTCCCCAAGGTATGATTTCTAAACTTGATCTTGTAATTTTTTCTCATGGATGAATTAGTGAATGAATCATGGGTAGTAATGAATGATTATCATATTTTGTGTTGATTCATGATCAATTTAGGGTTTAATTTGGGGATTTGCCAAAAAAATTAGGGATTTTTGTTCAAAATCCGAAAATTGGGGGATGTTTATTCGAAACCCGAAAATTATAGGGGGCTTTTTGCAAATCCGAAAATTTATTGGCGGTTTGAACTTAGGATATCTTGTGCAAAAATCTAAAAAAAAGGGTGTTTCATGCAAAATCCGAAAATTCTTAGGGTTTTTGTGTAAAAACACATAATTGGGTACGTGATTTCAAATTGAAAAAAAAAATTGGGTGTTTTATGCAAATCCAAAAAAAAAATTAAAAATAAAAAATAAATAAAAAAATTTGGGGGGTTTTTGCAAAAAATAAATTTGAATTTGGGGTGTTTTGTGCAAATATGAGTAATTTGTCAAATAAAAGTCTAATTGGATACTTCTCACGTTCGAAAATTTGTACTGGATATTTTATTCAACAATCGTAAGGTTTAGCTTATAATTGTCATTTCAACATGTATGTTTCACCGATCAAGTTATCAAAATTTTAACATTTTTGATTTCTCAAATAATAATTTTGAGGGAATTTATTGTCAAAAGAAATTCTAATAACTTAAAATTAACTCATGTTGAACAATTTGTAGCTAAATAAATAAATAAATAAATAAAAATTTATTAATTTTTTTTCTTTTCTTTTCTTTTTCTGTAGATGCCTCCCAGAAAGAAATCTCAAGCAAGTTCATCATCCTCTGATCCATCTGATACCTACATAGATAGACCCACTATTTTAGCTAGAATTGTGGGTCTTAACATTCATTTTGAGAGGGGATTTCAGATGAGTGCACTGCATACATATCATTCCTCAGTCACCATGTTATCTGCAGTAGGTCTTAGGAGCATGATGACTAAACCCTTAGAAAAAGCCAACATTTCATTAGTGCATGAGTTCTATTCTGGATGGGAGATTGATCCAGATAGAGAATATTCAGCTTTTTCTATCGTGAGGGGTGTTAGGGTTATTTTCGATCTTTCCACTATCCGTGCTACCCTTGACCTTGCAGAGCCACCCACTGATGTACCAGATTACTTCTATTTAGCCTCCACTTTACAGCCTGGTACACCGGAATACAACAACATGTCTGCAACCTTGTGTGGGAGGGACTTTACATCTAGTTTCGGTTCAGGAAATCTCAAACCAGAATATATATTACTTAATGTTTTCCTGAACTTTGATTTGAAACCCACCACTGCATACTCCGTCATTACCCCCACACGATATTCTCCTTCTCTTTTGGATAGCCACTGGTCAGCGATTTGATATAGCGAGGATTATATTTATATGGATGCGATCATCAGTGGAGAATGTGTTAGATTGGGTCAGGACACAGTCTGCATCACGTACTCAGCTCATTTACCCCTATTTCATCACTAGACTCTGCCATAGATTTCATGTTCCAGTATTCGCAGAGGATAGGTTAGAAGCAGGGAAGGGGTTACTAAATGATCAGACTGTGAGGAGGAGCATTTCAGGGCGAGATCAGTCCGGTCCTTCAGGTAGAGAGCCTCCTCAGCACCAGCCAGCTACACATGACCCCACTCGAGAGGAGATGGATACGATGCGGAGTCGCATGGACAGGATGCAGATACAGATACACAGGATGCAGCGGCATATACACGAGATGCATGGTCAGATCAGCTACTCTACCGATACCCTGGCATATTTGGCGAGAGGATGGCAGAGAGAACATGGAGATACAGATGGACCTCCACCTGAGCTTCATAGTTATATCACACCATTTCAGCCAGATGATTTCCCAGGAGAGGATGAGGCGGGACCAAGTTCAGCAGCTGCCGCTGATGATGTGGATGACAATATATCAGGAGATGAGCAGTGAGGGATGTTCGTTCTACTTTACCCAGTCTTTGATTTTTTTCGGCATGTACTTATTAAACTGTGATATTTTGGATATTATGTGCATTGAGGACATTGCAAAGTCTGGGTATGGGGGTGTAAGCTAGTTAAGCTTTTGTTTTGCTAGTTAGTATTTTGTTTTAGTATTTTTTTTCCTCAGCATTTATCTTTTGTTAGTTTTAGTAAAAAACAAATTGATAGATTTTAAATTTTCTAATTCTTAGTTAGTGACATATTCAAGTTCACCTTTTATGATAACTCCAAATAAAATTCTTAAGAAATGATTTTTCAACTAGTATACTTTACTTAAGTCTTACCTTAGATTTTTAATTAAAAATAATGAAATTTTTGCATGCTTAACTTAGAGTTGAAAATATTTTTTTTAAGTTATCTTGATTTACACAATTTTTTTAAAGACTATATATACTTACACATATATATATAAAAAAAAACTAACCTTATAAAAGAAGAGTGCGAAAAATGGACACCAAAAAAAAAAAACTCTTAAATTCAAGGTGATTCTATCTTATAAAGCCTAAGTTGACTGAGCAATTAAGCCCAAGGAGTATCTCTATACTTAATGACCTAAGCCCAATTGGATTGGGATTCATTGGCCCAAAACTCGTTAAATGGTCACTTAGAAAGCCCGTTAAAATAGAAAACAATCACCAAGAATTAGAGAGTGAAAAAAAAAAAATATATATATAACACTAACCATTGTTTTTATATATATATTGTTGTTTTGTATATATGGTCTTGAAAAACAATTTTTGATCAAGAGACTTGAAAGTTATTTAAAACAAAGAGTTGGCATGTTCTTTTCAAAACTTTTTAATTAAATTTCTAAGATTTGACTTGGTTTTGTATTGCTATAATGAAAAAGATTTTCTAGGGGATTTACATTGGAGTTATATATAAAAACGTTTTCTTGATTATTAACTAGCTTCAATTAGAATGTTTAAATATATCAAGGAAAATCTGTTATTTACTGACTTATTTAACTTGGCAAGTTGACCGAATTTTGTGGGTATATTCACTGCAAACCCTCACGAGACTACAACTCGTCCACTAGGGTAACCTAGGGGTTTAAAGGCTTGTTGTATGCGCTAAATACAACCGCGATTCCTGCGAAAGTGAGTTAGGATTTTCTTTTTATTTTCTTTGCTAGAGGACTAGCAAAAGTTTAGGTGTGGGGGTATTTGATAATCACATTTTATTACAATTTTATACCCTCATTATCTATTTTATATGAATAAATATACCATTAATAATTGTTGTTAGATTAGTTTGCACATAATTGAATGAAAATATAAATAAATATTATTAAATATAAAAACCCCTCAAAATCTCTCTTCTCTATTTTTGTAGCATTTTAGAAGCCCATGAAGCAAAAGCTTAAAAGAGAAAAATGATTGAAGCCCAAAGCCCATCAAAACAAAATTTTTCTTTTGAAAATCAAATAAATCAAAGGTGGAGATTGTTGCTTGGGGCTCAAGACAAATCCAATGGCTCATATTCATTGAAGATTACTATAAATAGGGGTAGAGAGTGAGGGGTTAGAGGTGTGAAAATTTTGTAAACTCCTTTTGGAGAGGAGGGCTACTCTTAATTGAGAAGGCCTTCCAAAAATTGTAACTTTAGTTGCAATTAATAAAAATAATTTTTTCCTCTTTAAATTTGTTCTTTCTCCTCTTTGTTGAATGATGAGGATGGAGATGAAGAGCAATTTGAAGGTTTGCATTTCTTTTCTCTTTTATTTCTTTTTAGTAATTTCTTTATTATTGTTTATTAGATAGATTTAAATTCATGCTTGTAGTGTAGATTTACTTTCTTGTCTTTTTATTTCTTTTTGCACTTTAATTTGTAGAATAGATTTATTTTCTTGCATTTAATTTCTGCAATTTATTTTGTAGTTTAGATTTTTATTTTCTTTGTAATTAGATTTATTTCTTGTTCATAGTTTAGATTTTTCTTTTCTTTTTATTTTTGTAATTAGTCTTCTTTTTCTTGTTTTTATTTCTTAAGAGGTGAATTTAATTCTTGTAGGAATCTTAGAATTGTATGAAACTAGTCTAATTTACTAGTCTAATTTCCTTTATATTGTATGAATTATTCTCTTGTATTTAAAATGTTCATGTTTAGGATAATCAACTAGAGAACTAATCGGTAGAAGAAGAATTTGATAATCTATGCTTTCCTTAAATGGTTTGATAGCTTATGCTTATGAATTCTAGGATTATTATCATGTTGTTGTTCTTATCATGAATAGTAATTTTAACTTAGATGATAATTTGATAGGTTACACTTTCCTTAAATGGTTTGATAATCTATGCTTAATAAATCTAAGTTGAAATATGATAAAAAGAGAATATTTTATATTTTGTAATTAAAATTGGTTAGTGGATTATATTCTAGATTTCTTACCTCTTTTGAATCCTCCATCTTGACTTTCTTAAATTTTCTTTTCATTCTTAGTTTTATTTCTTGATTTTATTAATTCATATTTCTTGCCTTGTGATTTCATTTACTCTTTGATTCTTTCTTCTCTAAAATTCAATTTATTATCTCTTACACACAAATCAAAACAACCACTCATCAAAATCATACTTATTCTTTATTCCTAATTGTCACGCACAAAATATAAGAGCCAAGTTTAATAATCTCTTAAAATCACCTTCCTCGTGGGATCGATATCTTTTTATACTATAACTTGATAAATTGTACACTTGCAATTTTTGGTACATAATTATGTCGCATCAGTGAACAAGCTTTTTCCAAGTTCGGGTTTCGACCGCTCCAACCTTGGATAAAATATGGATTGAAAGATTGTTGCAACACATCTCGATCAATACTTTCAGAGATCTGATCGTGGCAATGTAGCGACCAATTTCTGAATGTCTTCACGAAATCATTTACGGACTCCCCTTTTCTAAATTTTTCAGCTAACAGAGTGGACATCGACACCTCTGTGTCGTCATCAAAGAAATAGGCTAGGAATAGCTTCTCCATGTCAGCCCAGGATTTAATGGAGCCTAGTTCCAGCTTACAAAACTATTCAAATGCCACCCCCTTCAAGGTTCCAATGAATAACTGGGTCAGGATGGGATTGTTTCCCATAAGAAATCCTATTTGAGCTAGGAAATAATAAATATGTTGCGAGGGAGATCCTTTGCTATCAAACTGGGCTAGGCTCATGGGCTTGAACTTTGTTGGATAGAGGACCGTATCCCATTCGACTGGATATGGTCTGACAACTCCCAGCTCACTCATATTCTTCTAGAGTTTCAAGGCGTCGAGTTGGCTTTGGAACTCGTCTAGCGTCTTATCTCTTAGATTATGGCCAGAAGATGATGCCCCTTCTGAGAATTCAGATGAAGAATCTGAGGACGACCCGGGGTTCTCTTCCCCCTCTGTTGTTTGAGGAGGAGTGGGTTCCCATCCTTTGCTCTTGGTTGAGGATTTCGGGGAAGCCCGCGATGTCCTTTTTTTCTTCTTCTTATTTTCCAGAAGCTTTTCGAGCATCTCCTTCATGGTGATTGTTGTTTGTTGCATGGTAATTGTTTGTTGCATGGTAATTATAGCTTGTTGCTCTTCTAGCTTTATGGCTATGTCTTCAGGGACTTCGATCATGTGCACCTTTGTGCATCTGCCTTGGATCAAGCTTGAAGCCTGAGACGTTGCTACTGCTGAACAATCGTCATAATCGTCATCAGAAACGGATGCTAACCGCCTATAATCGAGTAGTATGGCAACCTCATTTCTAGTTCAAGCATGCTGGTAGATACCCTCAGGGTCAATAAAGAGGCCTTTTAGATTTGACAAAAAGTCAGCATCAGAGGAGTCTAAATTTTTCGCATTGGATTTCCCCGTCATGTTGACAGTTGTAGCTGGGAGATCCAAGTCATCAGGAGCTTGTTTCCTCGCATGATTACATCTTTGGTGGGGGCGTCTTGTCTCTATTGGATACTCGGAGAGTCTCTTGAACACAGATGGTTTCGACAATTTAGTGCACTGACACCCGGCGAGTACTACTATGATCAGCCTCTCACAATGGCATTGAGGCGCTACCTCATGAATATTGCACTTGCATGTCAAGTGTTCTCTAAGATCCACCGTGGGTCGATGCATACAACCCCTAGTGCTAGAAGGACCGGACGAGTGGTTATGAGAAGAAGGCTCATAGAAACACTTGGAAGAACCCTTAGCAAAATCACCAAGTGTTGGAATCCGGCAGGCTTGCCTTGATAGGCGAGGCTGCCTAGTCTAGTGAGGTTCGCCATTTGGCGAACTTGAGTCTATCGGTGAGGTTCAACCTGTTGTTCTTTCAGGCAAGGCTCACCTATTTGGTGAACTTGGTGAAGTGCACCTGACGGGCGAATTTCTATTGCTTTACCCTTCTGGCGAAGGTTGGCTTGTAAGCGGGGTTGAGCTGTCAGACAAACCAGGCGAAGTTCGCCAACTGATGTAATTCTGCTTGATTGATGAAGTCCGCTTGATTGGGAAAGCTTGCCTGAATGGTGACCTTCGCCAATAATGTGAAGTTCGCCTAGACCACATAGTTCACCAAAACTGGGAACTTTGTATTATAATTCACCAGAACTAGGAACTTCGTACTTGTTCTTGGTTCTAGCATTTTTTTCCAGGCAGGAATAATAATTTAGGCCATCATAGGAGATCACGGCACATGCTTCGTGGTGAGCATGGGCTTTTCATCGCCTTTGCTTGGCCCTCTTTGAGAGAGGAGCATTCATATCGACGGTGATTGCATGATTCGTGCCTATACGAACTTTGGTCCTCTCGGGAGATAGGAGTCTGTACGTATTGCTTAACAACCCAATGAGTGACTCATTGATTTGCATTTTTTGGCTTTTGGTTGGCCTCAACCATCTTGGGAGGGATGGAACCCCCAGTGCTTGCTTAGATAGAGCTCTCAGGCATGATAACCCTAGTTTGTCGGGGCTAAGTCACATGAAAAACCTTGTGATACTTTCGTGACATCTTGCCATCGGAAGAAGCCAAAAATAAGTACTCCTCATACTTGGCTTGATCAAACTCAATGACGAGGGACTCAATGGTGGTCCCTGTAGAAACCTCATCAAATTGCGCCACCACCAATTCATCTGAATGAACGGTTGCTCCCATTATAGTCACCATCTTCTGTAGGTTGTGATCTACTACAGGGTTGGTGTCCTACCGAGGATGCACCTTTTGGAGCATCTGGTCGGGGGCAAGTCGATGATGACATCCTCTTAGTGACTGGAAGGAGAGGTTTGTGTGGGTCTTCGATGCTGACAGCATCCACCCCAACAAGCCTGAGATTAACAAGGACAGGCTGAAGCATGTGTCCTTACTACTAAGGAGAGGTGGCAGTTGGAGAAGATCCTCACTTATGTCGAGTCTCGGGAGAGGAGCAATCTCTTTGAGATGGCATCTCCCAGGGTGGTGGGCGTGTCCATGGTCTTGTCCTCTGAGGCCGATAAGGTGAGGGCGAGTCTGCTAGCCCTTCCCCTCAAAAAATACCCTAAGAGGCATTCGAGGGGTGAGGAGTCGGGCTCTGCTGCAACACCCCAAAAGAGGTTGAGGGTAAATCTCGCCCCTGAGGAGGTGGCCAGCTTGAAGTCGTGGGCAGTCGAGATTGCTACTCAACAAGCCAACTGGGCCAGTCCAAGTTGATTCGGTAGAGGAACAGCAGTCGACCATCCCAATCAATTGATCATATGAGGTCATCGTGATTGACGACTCTTCGCATCCTAGGCTAGAGGAGGCGGCCCCAGCAGTCGAGGCTGCTAAAGTTGGGACCTCTACTCAAGAGGCAGTCAGCTCGAGCCCTGTTCTTGAGCCATCCCACATGCTATGCAAGGAGCCTGCGGGGACTTTTGAGGGTGCCGAAGAGCAAGTGGCACCCCCTCCATCATCTACGGTAG
>NC_033797.1:114488227-114510070 GCF_001876935.1 Asparagus officinalis
GGGAGAAGACTAAGGCCATATTGATGGGAATGTCGTCAGCCCCCAATTTGACTATGAAGGAACTCCCAGAGGGTGGTAGGTTTATAGCGGTGGTGCCTCTCGATAGGACTCTTCGATCTTGGGTTCTTCCACTGCCCCAATTTGAGCCGTCCAATAGTTCCAACTCTCGAGGGACGAGGGGATCTCTTGTAGGACATGCCAATTGTCGGCTTGTATATAGCCCTCAAAGCCTACTTGGTTCGAGGGGCCTTGGTGGAGCAGGAGTTGTACAACTAGCTCCGCCATATGTATAATGCTCCTACGGAGTGGCGAGAGGACGTCGACATGGAGAGGTTGGCCAGAAAGGAAGCAGAGAAGAAGATAGTCGCCTTGGAGACCGAGCTAAACATCATCAAGGGCCACTAGCACCGGGAGGTGGATGCAAGGGAAAGGACCCTTAAGGGGATCCAATCCCATAGCACGAAGCAAGAGGCATTGATCAAGAAGCTCCACGGCAAAGTGGCCCAGCTGAAGGGTGAGGTTGGTTGCCTCCAACAAGGAATCTCTGAGCAGGACGACCAGCTGACTTCTCTAGAGAGGGAGCTCGAGTCCGAGAGGCTTCTCAAGGAGGTGATTGAGGAGGACACACTCAATCAAGTCATCTCTCGGCTGATCAACTGAGACAGAACCTTGAGGATGAGCGGTCGAATCGTCAGGCATCGGCTTCTTGCTCAGCTGGACTCAGAGCAGTATACGGGTAAAAGGCTAGAGTCGACTACCTAGACTCGCTGCTCCCTCCTGGCTCTTGTCCTACGATTGATCATATTTACCCTCCATGTGTCTCTTGTTGTCTAGACCTCCTAAAGGAGATCGAGGTGAGTGGAGGGGGTTAGAATTGGTGTTAGATGAGGATGAGGATGAGTCAGAGGATGCCCCTAGAGAGACCCTACCGCTTCTAATTCCGCTGCTCTTGCCCTTACTGACTCTGCGGCCCCTGCTGAGCATCTCCCAAGCCCTACTCCCAGATCTGGCTAAGAGATCTAATGGCTTGTATCTCCCTTCCTTTTTGTAAATATTGACATGCCTTGTTGTAAGAAGACATAGATACTGTAATGAAGCTTGTAATAAACTTTGAATGTTGGAATAAAGATTAACTTTGCTCTCATTCTGGAGTCTGCCTTCAATTATTCCTTGTTTTTTACTTTGTTTGTAACTTTGTTCTGACTTTACTGAGAGAACAAGTGTTGATTGTTATGAGTTGGTCATGTTGTGTTGACCCAAGTTTTGAGGGGTTGAGATGACTGGCTCTTTTTACAGCTCTTATGGATGAGATGTTCGGGTCTTTTGTCGACGGAGATTGACAATTTGAATTGCCTAAGTCTTTTTGCCAAAGACGACCGAACAGTCGAACTCCATGCCTTGGGTTTACTCATGATGACACCAAGGGCTTAGGCCATGTGCTTTGGACTTAATGAGGGAACAAAGGTCTTTTCGGCAAAGTGACAACTCTGAAGTTGGGTGCCCAGAACTTATGTATATGCCTAGGTCTTTGTCAAATTGACAACACTGAGGTTGGGTGCCCAAAACTTACTAGATGCATGGGGCTTCAATATTACCATAATGGTCGAGAGGTGAATGTTGGAGTCGACCATATGGTGAGTGCCTTGGGTTTACCCTAAGAAGGCACCAAGGGCTTAGAACTCAATGCTGAGGTCGAGTTCCTAGGTCCTACTGAGGAAGTCTAGGTATTTTGCCCTATTGAGGACCGCCTTGATGATAATATAGCAAAATGACAACCCGGAGGTTAGAAGCCCAGGACTTACGTAGATGTCTGGGGCTTCAATATTACCATAATGGTCGAGAGATGAATATTACCATAATGGTCGAGAGGTGAATGTTGGAATACATATTGTGAGAGTGCCTTGGGTTTACCCTTAGAAGGCACCAATGGCTTAGAACTTTACCCTGAGGTCGAGTGCCTAGGTCCTACTAAGGACGTCTTGCTCTTTCGCCCTACTGAGGGCCGGCCTGATGGCAATACGATAAAATGACAACTAGAAGGTTGGGTGTCCAGGACTTACGTAGATGTTAGGACTTACAGATGCCTGAGCCTTCAGTATTGCTATAATGGTTGAGAGGTGAATGTTGGAGTCGACCATATGGTGAGAGTGCCTTGGGTTCACCCTAAGAAGGCACCAACAGGTTAGAACTCAACCCTAAGGTCGTGTGCCTAGGTCCTACTGAGGACGCCTGGTCTTTCGCCTAACTGAGGGCCACCCTGATGGCAACGAGGTAAAATAACAACCCAATGGTTAGATGCCTAGGACTTAAATAGATGCTTGGGGATTCAATATTGCCATAATGGTCGAGAGGTGAATGTTGGAGTCTAATATATGGTGAGAATGCCTTGGGTTTACCCTGAGAAGGCACCAAAGGCTTAGAACTCAACCCTAAGGTTGAGTGCTTAGGTCCTACTAAGTACGTCTAGGTTTTTTGCCTTATTGAGGACCGCCCTGATGGTAATACGGTAAAATGATAACCAAATGTTGGATGCCCAAGACTTACGTAGACGCCTAGGGCTTCAATATTACCATAATGGTCGAGAGGTCCATAATGGTCGAGAGGTGAATATTAGAGTCGACCATATGGTGAGAGTGCCTTGGGTTTACTTTGAGAAGGAACCAAGGGGTTAGAATTTCTACATAGATTGGGCACTACGGGAGTGTAAGACGAGAGTCGGTTTCGATAAAATTTCATTTATAATGAAGGAAACTGTACAAAATTATTGAAAATATCTCCTTAGGTGCTCAATATTCCAAGGATGTTGCAAGATTCTCCCGTCTGGGGTCCTTAGTCGATAAGTGCTTTGTCACAGCTTTTCTAGGACTATGTACGGGCCTTCCTAGTTGGGGGGCTAGCTTGCCTCTCCTGGTGTCTTTGTAGAAAGAAAATTTGTGGAGGACGAGGTCGCTAGTGTAAAATCTCCTTGGTCTAATCTTGCTATTGTTGTAGCGGGCGATTCGTTGCCGATTGATGACCTGGGTCTGGAGAGCTTTCTCTCAGGTCTCGTCTAGGAGATCGAGCCCGATCCGAAGCCCTACTGAGTTTAGGTCCTCGTCAAAGTGTTGCAGTCGGATGGTCGGCAGGCCTACTTCGATTGGAGTGACTACTTCAGCGTCATAAGCTAGCTTGAATGGAGTCTCCCGGTTCAGTTCTAGTAGGTCGTGCGGTACGATCAGAGGAAACTAGGCAAGTCTTCAACCCAGTTTCCTACTGCGGCATCCACCTTCTTCTTTAATGCTTGGAGGATACACTTATTGGCAGCCTCTGCTAGTCTGTTAGATTTAGGGTGGGCGACGGAGGAGAACTTGAGGTGAATATCGTATTCTTTGCAAAATTGTGGAGGCCCTCGCTGTCAAATTAGGTGCTGTTGTCAGTCACAAAGGACCGAGGTACACCAAAACAACAAACAATAGACTTTCATATGAAACTTGTGACATTACTCTCACCAATCTTAGCCAGTGGTTCAGCTTCAATGCATTTGGTGAAGTAGCCGATCGCCACAATGAGGAACTTCCTATGTCCCGAAGCTATAGGAGTGGACCCAACAAATCCAACCCCCATTGAGTAAATTGTATAGGACTCAGGATGGAAGTTAGCTCGGTAGCCTCCGCTCGTGGGATGGACGAGTAAAATTAGCACTTCTTACACTGAGTGACGAGTCACTTGGACTCGGTCAATATGATAGGCCAATAGTACCTTTGTCAAATGACTTTCTATGTGAGGGTTCAGGCTCTAGGATGATTTCCACAAGTTCCCTCATGAATCTCCCTAAGCATATAATTGGTATGTGGTTGCCGAAAGCATCGCAAATAGGGTCCTATGCCACTGCTGGAGTATGACATCCGATAGACCTGTCCATCGATCATGAGATAGTGGTGAGAGTTCCTTTGGAGATGTCTGACTTCAGTAGGATCTTTAGGAAAAGTGCCCTGTGTTAGATAGAGAGCAATAGGATCCAACCAGCAGGGCATGATAGGCGTCTCGGTCTCCATGATGGTCCATGGTGACTTAGAGATATTGGGTCGCTCGAGGGTGTCGATGTAGATACATCCCGAGCTAATCCTTAAGCTTGTTGATCCGAGCTTGGAAAGGACATCCGCCTAGGTATTGAGTGTGTGGGGGACTTGAGCTATCTTGAAATCCAAGAAGCCGGTCAAAAGCTCCTTAGTAGCTTTGAGATACAACGTCATCCTCGGATCTTTAGCTACATATCGTCCATTCACCTGCTAGACGACCAATTGCGAGTCATCTAAAATGTAGAGGCAATCTTCCTTCAGTGCTTGTGCTACTCAAATGCCAGTAAGAAGAACCTCATATTCAGCTTCATCGTTTGAGGCCGAGAAGTCAAAAGGAATGGAGTGCTCATGAGTCAATCTATTAGGGCTGCGTAGGACCACTCCTGCTTCGCTGTCGGCTTCTCCGTAGGATCCGTCCACCTTCAATAACCACCATGAGGTGAATTCAGGGGAATCATGTTCTAGAGTGCGACGAATCTGTGGAGCGGATGCTTGGACTGGTGGTGGTACTGGAGATGTTGGCTGAGTGAACGGCGAAGGTGCATCCAGCTCGTCGCCTGGTGAGATTGACTCAATTAGGAAGTCGACCAAACCTTGAGCTTTTGATTGTTGTACTGGGTTAGAATTGCACATCATGCTCACTGAGTTCAACTACCCTAGGTAACCATCCTCCTAGAAGTTATGGGATTGTCCAGCACTTTCTTCAAAGGTAAACTTGTCCGCACGATGATGGCATGGGCCCGAAAATAAGGGCGAAGTCTCCTTACAGTGGTAATGATGGCGAAGGCAGCCTTCTCAATAAGGGGGTAGTTGACCTTGCCCGCTTTGAGGATTCGGCTCACATAGTAAACAAGCTTCTGAATATTTTCTTCTTTCCGAACAAGGATGGAGCTGAAACTTCAGAGGAGACGACCATGTATAGGTACAATGTCTCTCCCCTATGGGCTGGCTAAGCAGTGGTTTGGTACTCAAGGAGGCCTTGAGATCCTGAAAAGTTGCACTACATTCAGCCGTCAATGTCATGCTCTCCTTTAGGTTCTTGCGTCCCCTTAGAGTTTTGAAGAATGGGAGATGCCTCTCGGCAGATTTTGAGAGGAAGTGACCCAATGCCGCTATCTTCTCATTCACCTTCTAGATGTCCTTAAAGGTGCATGGCTCAGGCAATCGCTCTATGGCGGCCATCTTCTTGGGGTTGATCTCTATGCCTCTCTGGGTGATCATGAACCCCAGGAACTTTCTCGATTGCACCCCAAAGGCACACTTGGCTGGATTGAGCTTTATTCGGTAGCACCAGAGGGTAGAGAAAGTCTCGTCTAGGTCTACAATGTGGGCGGATGCTTGTTTTGACTTCACCAACAAGTCATCCACATAAGCCTTCAGATTGTGGTCGATCTGATGCTTGAAGACTTTGTTGACGAGTCTCTGATATGTGGCCCCGGTGTTCTTTAGTCCGAATGACATTATCTTGTAGCAATATGTCCCCAAGTCAGTGATGGAAGCGGTCTTTTCCTGATCATGCTCTGCCATGAAGATCTGGTTGTAGCTGGAGAAGACGTCCATGAAGCTGAGCAGCTCATGCCCTGCGCTCTTGTCTACCAACTAATCGATTTGAGACAGGGGGTAGCTATCCTTGGGGCAGGCTTTGTCCATGCACATCCTTCATTTGTTTAGTGCCTTCTTCACCAATGCAACATTATCTAGCCACTTTAGGTATTGAACTTCTCGGATGAAGCTAGCTCTGAGAAGTCATTCGACTTTGTTGGCCATCGCCTTCTGGTGCTCTGGGCCGAGGTGCCTCTTCTTTTGCCGAACAGGCTTAGTGTGTGGTCGATAGCTAGCTCGTGGCTGATCACTTCGGGGGGAACCCCCAGTATATCTTCGGGTCCCTAGGGGAACACACCAGCGTTTTCCTTCAAGAACTCTGTCAAAACTCCTCACAAGGGCTCGACTAGGCTAGACCTAATCTTGATCGTCTTCAATCCTGCATGGTCAATTGGTATCTCTTGAAGCTCTTCCACGGGTGTGTTTTCGGTGAAAGTCGCTGTTTTCATTGCTTTTGAATCTGTTACAACTTTAAACGTTACAACAAGAATGCAACAAAACAAAGATTACAACTTTATCGAAAATAAACACGAGATCCCGTTTTGGTGCGGTCTCGCTTGCGTGGGTCTTTGGCCTGTGACGGGGATGTTGATATCCGTGGACCACCGGGGCAATCAGATCCGTTCCGGATAAATCGGACAGAGTTTCGTCGATCCGCGTGAGATCTAGAAACTTCTGATCCAGAAATATCGGACAGAGCTTCGTCGATCCGCGTGAGATCTAGAAGCTATAAGCGTATACCTCGGCTAAAGCGAGGTATTAGCTCTTCTTAGTATTAACGCTAAAGGCTAATACTAAGGATCAGACGGGGAATGAAGACTGGTGTAGACCTCTCCTCCTCGGTTAAAGCGTACGAACACTCTTTGCTGCAGCAGGGCTTCGCCAAGGCTCTCCAAAAATCCAGATCATTCCAAATGAGGTAAGGGGGGCCTATTTATAGGCAAATGGGGGCTTGGGGCGTCTCCACGAATCCGAGACACATTGTTTTCCCCGTAGATTCTTCGTACGAACTCGGATTTGAGTGATTCCGGGTGCGTTGAATGCGTGACAAAGAGTTCGATCCGCTCTGGTGGTTGGATTATCTGTAGAGTGATCGAGGCACGAAGGGCATTGTCCTTTTTATGAAGATTGTCGGGCTTCCGATTGGCCCGGGTCTTCGTTGTTCCGAAGTCCTATCCGTTCATGTAGCTCGCTGACTCACTTCAGTCGTTCGTCGACGTCGATTAGGCTCATGTGGATCGGATGGTGACGTTCATCATCGTTCTTTAACACTGAACCGTTTGTGGAGACCTATAGGCAATTTTTGATGCCTACAGATACCCCCTCCAAAGTGTTCCGGACTCGTTTCTTTTATAGAAGAGGCTGGAATACTTTGGATGTGATTGATTTGGCCTTCAGTCGGCGTAGTTAGCTTCATGCTTTGACGAATAGTCGAAGTTCTTCCGGCACTGCGTTTATCGCTTGGCCGTCGTCGGAGTCTCGAGTCTGTAGCTGATGAATTGAGTTTGGCTCGTGTCATTGAGTTGACTTTGAACTACCTCCATCACATTGTGTTTGACTTTGGTTGCAACGCGTTGACTGGCGTTGACCTAGGGTTACGCGTTGACCGGCGTTGACCCTTAGGGTTTCGAATCGTCGAACGTTGACTTGTGTGGACTTTGAATCCTCGGCGTTTACCTAGGGTTGCAACGCGTTGACTGGCGTTGACCTAGGGTTACGCGTTGACCGACGTTGACCCTTAGGGTTTTGGATCGTCGAACGTTGACTTTTGTCGCAACGCGTTGACTAGCGTTAACCTAGGGTTACGCGTTGACCGGCGTTGACCCTTAGGGTTTTGAATTGTCAAACGTTGGTTGGTGTGGATTTTGAATCCTCGAACGTTGACTTTTGTCGCAACGCATTGACTGGCGTTGACCTAGGGTTACGCGTTGACCGGCGTTGACCCTTAGGGTTTCGAATCGTCAAACGTTGACTCTGATTGCAACCTTAGGGTTTTGAATCGTCAAACGTTGACTTTCGTTGCAACGCATTGACTGGCGTTGACCTAGGGTTACGCGTTGACCGGCGTTGACCCTTAGGGTTTCGAATCGTCAAACGTTGACTTTGCTCGCAACCCGTTGAGTGGGGTTGACCTAGGGTTATGCGTTGACCGGCGTCCACCCTAGGGTTTTGGATTGTCGAACGTTGACTTTTATCGCAACGCGTTGACTGGCGTTGACCTAGGGTTACGCGTTGACCGGCGTTGACCCTTAGGGTTTCGAATCGTCACACGTTGACTTGTGGAGTTCATCAATATTCAATGATTGGCGAGGAATCGGCGTGATTTGGGGTTCAAAGAAAAGTTTGGGGGTCAAAACAGACTCAAGACGCCCCGGGGGTGTCCCGACAAAACCAGGACACCCTTGGGGTGTCTCGGTTTTGCTGAGACACCCCATGGGGTGTCTTGGTCTTTTTTCGTGGTCCCCCCCTCTTGTTTGGCCTTTTCCTCTTTTGTCTTTTGCTCATGGTCCCCCCTTCTTTAGTTCAAATTTCAAAAGAGAGAGAGTTCCCTCCTCTTTAGCTCAAAACCGAACTCCCCCCCCCTTATTTTCGGTTTTGAGAGTTCTTCTTCCCCAAGAGCTTTCCTCCATTGCTTCTCTCCCTCAAAAGAAAATTTCGGATTTTGGGTGTCCTCCATTGGCCGAAATTGGTCTCCTCTAATTAGGGCTTCTTACCCCTCCTTCAAGCTCGAGTCTTGGCCCTTGGAATTAGGGTTCTCAAACCTCTTGATTTGGGTAAGCTCCCCTTTACAATCCTCTCATTTTTTGATAAAGATTGCATCTTTACTCTTATAGTAGGCAAAGGGGTTGTGTATGCACAATGCTTTGGGGGGTTTTGTGCAAAAGAGGCAATATGGCCGAATTTTGGGGGGCTTATTTGCAAAATTTTGCAAAATGGGACTGAAAATTTTGAGGCTTGGATTTCATACCCTTTTGGTAACAATTTGGATGGGTGTTTCATGCAAAAAGACCATACCTCATTGAGGGTTTTATGTGCAAATGTGGGGCCGAAAATTTTTGGGGGCTTATTTGCGAAATTGGCTGAAGAATTGGGGTGGTGTTCATGTAGTAGAGGACTGAAGTTAGGACCTAGATTACATGTTCATTTGGCCGAAAGTTTGAGGGGTACTTTAGGCAAAAGGACCAAAAGTTATTGGAGGGGTTTTTATGCAAAATTGGCCAAATTCTGCAAAAGGGCTTATTTGCAAAATTTAACCAAAATTGTGGGGTATCGGGGGGTGCTATATGATCAGTTATGATGACCACGACCCAACCCGGGCGTGTCCTTGACCTGAATTTTGGCCTTGAACACTAAGGGTATTTTGGGTATTTCACCAAAATTCACCGCGAAAAAAATTGGCTAAATTCTGCAAAAGGGTTTTATTTGCAAACTTTAACCAATTGTGGGGTATCGGGGGTGCTAAATGATCGGATATGACGATCATGACCCGAACCGGGTGTGTCCTTGACCTGAATTTTGGCCTTGAACACTAAGGGTATTTTGGGTATTTCACCAAAATTCACCGTGAAAGATGACAATCATCGTGCACGAAATTTGTAGGTTTAATTAGACTTCAATTATGAAATCCTATTTGTGTATAGGATTTTAATTAAAGTTCTTAATTTCCCTTTTAAATTTCGTATATTCATGTTTTAGATTGTACCTGACTTGCTGCTTTTCGTTGCAGATTTGCAATGTCTCCGCGTCGATCTCGTCCCCGGAGGAGCCGTTCTCGTTCACAGCATAGTGAGGAGGAGGTCCCCACGACATCCTCTCCCGCGGCTTCATTTTTCGGGGGTGAGAATTTATGCAGAGAGATTTTGCTTTTCTTGCATCCCTGATTGACCTCTTTGCGGGTCATGAAGGAAGAACCGATACCTCTCTCGCGGAGGGTAAGGTTTCAGACTTGTTTTGCTTAGCCAATTCAAGTCTCCGGTATATTGGGGCGATTTTGTGTCGTCCTACGCCTTATAGGCCGGTGTATGTTACCACGTTATTCACGTGATGATGCATACCGTTCTTCCGGTGTAGGACACTCAAAATCGTCTCTCCAATTATTCCGTGAATGAGTTTATCATTCTTCTTATGAAATGGATTATCTGATCTCACCCTTGTGCTTTATTGCAGTGGAATTTCCCGCGGGTAGCCTTCCTTCTCATGCCAACACCGGCTGTAGTCGGGAGGTTTTCTCTTCTGCTACCCTTAGGCAGGCGGTTAGCCCACTTCCTCGGTTCGACGGGGATCGCTCAAATGACTCTTGCTGCTTGATACAGGAGGGAGGGCGCCATTGTTTGCGCCAGCTTATCACAGATGTCCCTTTCACCCCGGATTCTACCTCCACTCAGGCTTTAAAGAAGCCGAGTTTCCTGTTTGGAGATCATGTCAAAGATCCTGCTACGCTGACCCTTTGCGAGGAGCATTGGCTAACTCTCGACGGGGGAGCTTGTTTGTACATCCCTTCGATTCCACGCCACTATTCTTTCAGTCACTTGAAGGGGCAAGCCGTGGACAGACGGATGTCTTGGCATCTTACTGAAGATGCTGAGCGGGTTCAGTGCGGATATGTCACTCACCACAAGACCCCCGGCTCTAACGGGTATCCTGACGTTCGTGGTCTTCGACCCGGGATTATGGGCCTTGACACTGCACCCCCAGGCGAGGTGTCAGCAGCTGCTTGCCAGCTACTTGTTTCAGAACTTGGAGGGTGATTCTAGTGCGCCCGTTCATGAATTAGACGTGATGACTCCTTCGGCCGTTAATGAGTTGTTGGAAAAGGCTGAGGTTCGTTCCTACACTATCGGCAGTGCTGAGGGGGCTTTTCCCGCGGGGACAAAGTTTCGCTCTTTTCTCCGCCGCGCACAGAGGTCTATAGGGTCCCGGGCGCTATTAGCAGGCTACCTTGCCCTTTGGTTGAAGAAATGCGTCGTCCCGCACCAGCCTTCAGACGCTCTGCCCATCGAGGTGCTCTTCCCTGCAGTTCAGCTGGCTTATGGGAGAGAGCTTTCCCTGCTCCCAGCAATGGTTGCTGGCATCCATTGCGGGCTCAGGAGTCTAGTCAGCAGTTTCACACATATGGGCTCTGAACCATCAGCTGAGCTTGTTTGTCCGAAGGTTGAGCTCCCTTACGCATATTTGATGGCGTGGCTCGTTCTTCACCGTCCCGACTTGATGTCGGCCCCCAGCGTTGTTGACATCCCTGTCCCCTTCATGCAATTGTTGGAGCAGAGCAGATGGCTTGGGAGCAAATTCAGTGATGTTCAACGAGAGCTTCGGGTCCGCAAGAGTTGGGAGTTCTTTAAGTGTTTCCCTCACTTTTCAGGTCGCTATGGCGACGTGCTGGTTGATGAGGAGAAACCTAGAAGTGACCGGACCATTCTTGATGCTGGTTGCTTCCGGTGGTTAGTGAACATCCGTGTAGGGTATCTCGTCCTTCGGGTGAAGAATCAGTGCCACATAGAGCCTTATCTCCCTTGCCGCTTTGCTCGACAATTCGGCTATGACCAACTGTATGTCGGGAATCCGAGCCGTAGCCTGCAGGTTGAGGGAGGATTGATTGATGGCGTACGAGCGTGGCTATGGACGATGGTGGGCTGCACTGGAGCCCATTTCGCTCTCCCTTCATATCGGCGTAAGCCATTGATCACTTTCCTCAGCTGCAAGTGGTTCCTTTCTGCCTATGAGTCCATCAATGTGAGGAGCCTCTCAGAATTACAGTCCGAGTATGCGGTCCGAGCTGCTATGATGGCTGGTCGCAGGGCTGAGCTTGCTCAGAAGCGGAAAAAAGGGCATGCCATATCTCTTCTCACAGACGAAGAAGAGCTCCTCCCTACGGATGATGATGATGAGACCTCCGAGGAAGAGTGTGTGGATGCAGATACCGGCAGAGGGGATCTCGATACCGGTTTGTCCTGTCTCTTTTAATTTTCCTTTTCTATAAATGACAGCTCTTTTTCATTGAAATGGCTATTGTCACTTTAGGTAGGACAGCCGATGATCATGAGCCACCAGCTCCTACACACGTTGAAACGTGTGATAGGCCTGCGCATGTTCGACTCGTTGGCCCTCGGAGGGGGGGTGCCCCGAAGAGGAAGAAGACCGCCCATAAGCCCCATGACGGTCAGCGTCCCTATGGAGTGGACTTAGGGAGCACCGCTGATGGAGGGGGAGGTAACATTCAATTGCTCTTGCTTCTGGAGGGGGAGGTAATATTCAATTGCTCTTGCTTCAAGGTTGTTTACCTTTTGGGATTTGTAACCATGTTTTGTGCTCCAGGTTTCTTCGAAGAGGGCGAACTCCCACCGGGTTCGGCGTCCCCTGGGGTTGACAACATGGATTGCTTTGTGCAACAAATGTGCGATGCTCTTCACGATGGGTCTTTGGGCATCGACCTTAACATCGATCTTGAGCAGATAAATAATGTTGAGCCCACAATCCCTTATTCAGGTATATCCGCATCCAATGTCATTTTCCTTATGTAAGGTGAAGGAAGATTTTTCCTCATCTTTCAACATTCAGGTTACCCTGCAGATGTTGCGATGGAGGGGCCAAGCTTCTCGAAGCCGGATGCCGGCTTATTAGCTGACATGTTGGCTGAGCAGACTTCCAGAGGGACCGAGAGACCATTCTTTAGGAGTGATTCGCCTACCGGTACATATCTGATTCTCTTCCTCTTGCCCGATCTTTTATTTGACTAATGAATGATTGATTATCGCAGCGTCAACCATTGGAGTTAGCCCGGTATCTATCCCTGGCATATCCAGTTTGCCTCAGAGTGACGGGCTTGCAGGTATGCATACGATTTAGGGATATCGTACTTTCTTATGTTCATCCGTCTTTTGACTAATATATGAGTGCAATCATAGGACCAGCCACTAGGACTGATTTTCATATGACTCCTGGCATCCCTCAAATGCCTACGGATGATGGATCTGCAGGTATGCAGATGACTGTACTTTCCCAATCCTTCTTATTCGTCTATTTTTTTTTTTTTGACTAATAAGAGAATGCTATCATAGGACCAACCGCTTGGGCTGATACTCTCATAACTCTTGGCATCCCGGCTGCATCTGAGAACGGGGGGATTGAAGGTATGCATACGATTTTCTTATCCCGATTCTCCTTACTTATCCAAATTTCCATTTGGTTAACATAGGAGTGTCACTGTAGGACCAGGCGTTGGGCCTGATACTACTACAGTTCCCGGGGCTGAAAGTCTTCATAGCAATGGTGCCTCCCCATTTTTGTCGAGTGGTGCGAGCAATCCGCCTGCAGGGGCTGACGTACCCTCTTCTGCTGCTGTCCCAGAGCCTGTCGGACCTCAACCCGAGGGGACATCCGCAGGCGTTGGTATGTTTAGAACTTGCCTTTTGACTTTCCTTTTCATATTCGATAATCCACTGAACTTCTATGTTTCTGTTTGTAGGATCTCGATCTTCCCTATATGAGCGTGTCCGTAGCCTTTTGGTCGATACCGATCCTGACAGAGAGGCTTTCCGCACGGACCTTAGTTTCTTCACCGCCTTCTACAATGGCCTGATCGAGAAGCTTCTTCACCGAGGAGGCGGCTTTGATCAGTTCCGGCGTTCCTTCTCTCGCCACATGACGATGATGAGGGAGGAAGGATACCCGGAATTGGCTGATTCCTTCACTGCTGATTTCGCCGCCCTGGAGTCAGAGATACGAGAGTTGAAGGAATTGGAGGTTACCGGGGCTTCTTCTTTCGTGTCCTCTGAGTTGGAGCATAGGATGGCGCAGTGGCGTGACCTGAGATCTTCCATCGGGTGTGAGCTTCAGTCACGTGAGAGCTCCATTGCGCATCTAATGGCTAACATGGCGAGGAAGGATAGGGAGAAAGCTGAGTTACTCCGCTCCTTGGACTTAAATCGCGAGGAAGCGACTAGGTTGAAGGAGGCCTTGAAGCGTGCCGAGGAATCTGTCGTTCTTATCGCAAATGACCTGATTGGACTAGAGCGTTCTCGTGACCAGGTGCTCGAGGAGCTCGGATCTACTCAGGAGGGACTGATGAAGTTGAAGAGTGAAGCTGCGGAGATTTTGAGCCGTTCCGAAGAATCCGTTCGAGCTGATCTGCAGGCAGAACTCGAGCGGAGCTATGTAGATAGACTCTTTAGCTTAAAGTCTCACATTCTCAGCCGTCAGATGCCTTCGGGCTAACGAACTTTTTGTTGTATGCTTTTGACTCAGTCTATCAATGGAAACTTCGCCTTTGTTTCTTTCGTGACTTCTCTGTACTTCTTCCAAATGACAGGTTTATGGGATTTTTGGCAAACCCCCAGCCATCAACGGGTTTGATGTGCCTTCACCGATCACCGTTTGAAATCGGACTAGCATGTGAATTATTAAACCCGTCTCACATGTAACATTGTGCTAAGAGAATGAACTCTCTTAGACTTAATGCTACAACTTCGAATACGTAGACTCTGCCCTTGTTACGGGAATAGGCTATCCGGCAACACGTGTTAGGTGTCGACTTTGGGGTTTTTGGAAAATCCCCAGCCTTCAACGGGTTTGATACGCCTTTACCAATTACCGTTTGAATCGGGCTAGCATGCGGATTGTCGAAATCCGTTCCGCATGTAACGTTGTGCTAAAGGAATGAACTCCCTTAGACTTAATACTAAGACTTCGAATACGTAGACTTTGCCCTTGTTACGGGAATAGGCTACTCGGCAACACGTGTTAGGTGTTGACCTATCCCTATTTAGGATTCGGGATAAAATTCCCCATGCACCAAGTGCGCGGATTGGAAGTTGAAAGTTGTGTCAAATAGGAGAGGAAGAATTTTATATTCTATCTCCCGGTGCTGAAGAGGAAGAATTTTATATTCTATCTACAGCTGAAAAGGAAACTCGAGGTGGGATCCCACCCCCAGAGTCCGGAAAGATGAACTGGGAGTGGGATCTCCACTCCGAGCATCGGAAAGGCCCGAGGAGAGGAAGAATTTTATATTCTATCTCCCGGTGCTGAAGAGGAAGAATTTTATATTCTATCTACAGCTGGAAAGGAAACTCGAGGTGGGATATCCACCCCCAGAATCCGGAAGGATGAACTGGGAGTGGGATCTCCACTCCGAGCATCGGAAAGGTCCGAGGAGAGGAAGAATTTTATATTCTATCTCCCGGTGCTGAAGAGGAAGAATTTTATATTCTATCTACAGCTGGAAAGGAAACTCGAGGTGGGATCCCCACCCCCAGAATCCGGAAGGATGAACTGGGAGTGGGATCTCCACTCCGAGCATCGGAAAGGTCCGAGGAGAGGAAGAATTTTATATTCTATCTCCCGGTGCTGAAGAGGAAGAATTTTATATTCTATCTTCAGGCGGAAAGGAAACTCGAGGTGGGATCTCCACCCCCAGAATCCTGCAGGATGAAACTAAGAGTGGGATCTCCACTCCGAGAATCGGAAAGGTTCTAACGACACTACCTTTTATAGGATTGGTCATTTGAACTCAAAGAACCCCTCATTCATTGAGGAGAAAACCCAATTTCGACCCTAACTTTTATAGGTTTGGTGGAAATAGGGGATAAAGGTGGATTTTTTTCGTTTATCGAAAAATGAATGACTCGACTTTAGTCTTGCCTATGTGTAGGCTTGACTAAGCGAGATCGGAAACAATCCTAACTTTTATAGGTTTGACTGTTCCAAGTGGACCTCTCGTTCATGGAAGGAATCGAGAGGGGAATTTGGCTTTGGTCCTACCCGTAGGAAGGTTTGACCAAACTGGGGTTTGAGATGACCCTAACTGTCGGAAGGTTTGATCACTCGATTTGGAAGTGGACCTCTCGTTCATTGAAGGAATCGAGAGGGGATTTTGGCTTTGGTCCTAACTGTAGGAAGGTTTGACCAGAAAGCAAAGAAAGTGGAATACGGGTAACAAAGAGAGTGCCAACTCGTATTATCACTCAAAGGGGGACTTTAGTGCTAGGTGGTTCTGACCTAACACGTTGAGTCTGAGAAACGCCAATGACTGGCAGATGAAAATGTTGGTGGGTCCACTGTCGTTTGATTTGATCAGCGGATGGTTTGGTGAGGAAAGATTAACCTATCAGAGGATCAGAAAGTAACTCATAAGAGTTGGAGAATTTTGTCGAGAATAAGAAGAGACATTCTGACCTTCAGAGTTCGAATGTAGATTCCTTACTCGTCGATCCCACAACGACCGGGTTATCCCTAAGAATACCCGTGTGGTATTCTTCCGGGAACTTCCCGATGCATTGGTTATCCGAAAAGACACTAAGGATAGTATCTTTTTAGGAATTTGCCGTTTATCGGTATCATGAGCCGGTCGCCGTCTTTGGTGACAAGGCGGTAGGCGCCACTCGAGTAGACTGTCTCCACTACGAATGGTCCCTCCCATTTGGGTTCGAATTTACCCTTCTTCTTGGAGTTAAGGATCATAGGCCGTTTTACAGTTAGAACCAAATCTCCTTCTTTGAAACTCCTTTGTCGAACCTTTTTGTCGAAGGCTCGAGAGATTTTAGCTTGGTAAAACTCAATATGCTGTTGAGCCACCAGGCGTTCTTCATCGAGCTTCTCGAGTTCTTCGAGGCGCTTCTGATGTTGTTCTTCGGTCGACATCTGTGTTGAAAGAGCGATCCGGAGAGATGGTATTTGGATTTCCAATGGAAGAACAGCTTCACATCCGTATACTAGTGAATACGGGGTTGCTCCTGTTGGTGTGCGCACCGTGGTCCGATAGGCCCATAAATCCGCGCCAAGCTTGTCATCCCAGTCTCGTTTGTTAGTTTTCACGATCTTTGACAAGAGTTTGATGATAGTCTTGTTGAAGGCTTCAGCTAATCCATTCGCTATAGGATTATAAGCCGTCGACGAGATGTCCTGAATTTTAAACTTTTCGCAGAACCTTATGAAGGCGTTGGTCTTGGAATACCATACCTATAGATGATGTGGTGCTTGATGAATCCAACGACGTTGCTCGTTTTAACTTCTCTGAGTGGAATTGCTTCGGCCCATTTGGAGAAGTAATCGGTAATTGCCAAGATGAACCGGTCGCCTTTGACTGACGGAGGATTTATAGGACCAACAATGTCCATTCCCCAAGTCTCGAATGGCCATGACGTAACCGACGGATGCAGATGCTCCGGAGGTTGGTGTACATAATTCCCGTGCACTTGACATGCATCACACTTTCGGGCATATGCAATCGCATCACTCATCATGGAAGGCCAGAAATACCCCATTCTTCTGATGCGGTCGTAAAGCTTAGGACCAGGTTGGTGTGCGCCACACTCTCCTTCGTGCGCTTCCCTAAGGACCTCTTCAGCTTCTTTGGTTGATAGGCAGCGCAATAGCAACCCATCATACCCCCTGCGGTATAGCGTTCGATTCTCTGTATTGTAGTAGAATCTGGGTGCTCTTCGCCGGATTGACTCTCTTTCCTTTACATCTTCTGGCAAGATTCCATGCAGGACGTAGTCGATGATGGGGAAACGCCAATCTCGTGGTTCGAACTCGATTTGAGTAGCGTGTACCTCTTGAACTTCTTCTTCCTCGGCATCTTCACTGTAAAGCGGCACTAGGAGTTGGTGAGTTCTTACCGTAACAAACTGCTCTGTTTCGGGAGGCTGCGCTAGTGACACGGCCAATGCGGCCAACGCATCTGCATAGGTATTCTGTAGCCGTGGAATATGTTCGATGAAGAATCCTTCAAATGATTCCGCTATCTCCACTGCCATCTTATGGTATGGAATTAAATCCTGACTTCGGACTTCATATTCTCCTTGGACTTGCTTGACTATTAGTTGAGAATCGCCGAAGGCCTCGAGATACTCCACCCCCAGCTCCTTAGCGAAGGACCGGACCGGTCGACCGATTTCTGACATATTCTGAAATCAGGTTATTTGACCAAGTTGAAATATTTCCAAAATATTCATTTGACCTCTGAAAATTCTGAAACTTTGTAAAATGTTTTTAATATTAAAAACAAACTGCTTGGAAAAAGAATTTTGCAGATAGGTACTCAAACTTGTGAAAAATAGTATTTTGTGAAAAACGCTTAAAAGCACAAGTTTAAAAACGTGTGTGTGATTCCCAATAGCTTCAAGTAAACTCAGTAACTCTTTGCCTACATTCTAGCACTAGAGAGAAAAACAAAAGAAAGCTAATATCCTCATATAGAGAGCAATATACTTGAGCTTTGATATAGCTTGAATCGGATGAAGCTTTTAATCAAATTTGACGTTCTTGAAATAACGTTGCTTCATCTCTTGGCCTCCTCCTCCTTTGGATATCTTCGTTGTAGCATATATTCCATCCATCCTCCAATAATGGCACTAACGAGCTTGACAAATGATTTTACTACATTTACACTCAATAAGCCATTAGTACCGATAATGGTGGTTGTAAGAACATCATCAAAACATAAGGACTAACATAGAGAAGTCTTTTCACGGGTTGGAATTGAAAAAATTAAGGCACGTTGTTCGTCATTGGTTTCAAGAGTAATTTTTCTAAACAAAGAAAAGTTAACTTTTACATCACCATTAGTATGTTCAATTATTTTTTGAAGGTTAGAACTTTCAGAGGGTAAAGGTTCAAAGACTTGACTTAATTTCCAAACTAAAGGAAGTTGAATTTCATTCCATTTTAAAGTCCTTGGAACTACTAGATTATTTTTAGCATGGGTACGAAATAAAATAGTTGCCCCTTTCTCGGGGTTAACCTTTGCTAAAGGTGTGAGCGTATTCACAACTTTATAGCGGATTCTATAAGTTAAGGCTATATTCTCAGAATTAGAATCCATATTAAATCTAGAGGTTTGAAGATTTAAAATTAAGATTTTGAGAATGCCAGGGTCGGATAAAGAAACTGAGAAGTTTGGAAAAGCATTAAAGAATATAGGACCATTGCTTAAACTTGTCTTAATTAGACCAATTAAAGAGTCTGAAAAAAATAAAAAATCTTCCGTCTCGTATGCAAACAAGAACAGAGGTGTTAAGGCCATTTCTGGTAAGGGGTCTAATAGAAATTTGAACAAGGCTAAGATGAAGGAATTTAAGAGTAGGATCTTCAGTAATTTTTTGGATATCTTTATGCTAAGTAATTGTAATTTCTCTGTGTGAGAGGTTACCGTTTTTATTTTTTTAATAGTCTTTATATGATAGGTTGTTTTAAATTTAAAACTTTCTTTACAATAAATATCATTAGTACTAACTTTAGGTATTTTCCAATTTTGAATGCTTTGATCAATAGTCTCATAATCTAGGGATTCTACATTTTTAACCGACATGGTTTTTACATAATGATTCTTTTTATCATGAGAAACATAGCTTAGAAACTTAGGCATCTTAAGAAAGACTTTACAACTTTAACATGTCAACAGCAAGGGATAAACACGGACGAAACGACCTTAGGCGTACTTAGCTCACTGACGAAAACCGTGTAAACTACGACAACTAGTTAAGAAAATAAAGACTTAAGAAAGAGGCAAAGAAAACAAGATAGATATTAAGCAAATAGTAACAACTCTAAAAAGTTCGTAGAATCCTCACCAGTCAAAAACACCGGATGAACACAGAACAAAACTGTGTAAGACGCGACTACAGTAAGTAAAGAGAGAAGTAAGAAAGAGTACTAAAAAATGCTAGAGGTTCTAGATCATACTAGAAATGTTAGAGAATTAATATTCAATTCAATGTAAGCAATGAAGCATAAAAATGCTTAAAATTAAAGCTTTTATAAACCAAGCATATAGTATTGTAGTAGTTTTTTACTATAGATATCTATAATTATTTTATTGTAGAATAAGCATTAGTATCAAGGAGTTAGTTATTTCTCACTGGGATATACATCAGCTAGCCGGGGGACGGGTTTTACAACCGCAGGATGACTCCATCACCAACTAACTTGGCTTTGGATACCAATCGTGACCAGGACTGTTTTAGCCTTGATACGACAGAGTTAGCTCGTAAGGATTACTGTGTAGTCGGAGGAGAGGATATAGATACTGTTTATAACTATATCTTCTTCTTTGTTCACATGTATATCAAAAAGAAAAGGAAAAATAGTAAAGATGAAAGCAAAAGAATATACAACAGAAGCAAACTAAGTAGTAATATTAATAAGAAGCACACTTACATACTTGAAGGATAATAAACTTAAAAACTTAAAAACTAGTAACTGGGTGATGAACTGCTCAGCACCGGAGTAGTAGTACTAGTACACACTTATCTTACAAACACTCAAAAGAAAATTTGATAGTAAATCTCACTCAAACTCAAACTTAAAAAAGTAAAAGAGAGAACAAGAGGATTTCTTAAGAGGATCTCACACTTCACTCTCCAAAAAGCCTCCTCTCACTTCATGAGCTTCTCCCCCTTTTATAGAGGTTTAGAGATGCTATTCTAAGATGCCTTCATAACTTGTGGGTTCCACGCGAGCAAGTTTGTCAAAACCTATAAGAGGTTAGATTGTAGAGTAGCCTTTTGACAAAAGTTTCTTCATGCTTAAGTATCCAAAGATGGGAATCCAAAGTAGCATACTATGTGTAGACATATCTGCTGTCATGTCTTCTGCAGTTGCTACTTTAACTGTGAATAAAATTTACATAAAAGTTAAATATTTTAAACTAGAAAAAGATATTAATAAGAGTTGATTGACTTGGTATTTAAGTTATTAAGATTAATCATCTGCGGGATTTACCATAAGTTAATGGCATATCACATATTTTATATAAGTCCAAAACAGTCGTCTCCATTGTTTTCTTCACTGTCCATAGGTGTGTCTTCGTGCTCAGGTTATTCTTTTAGGTTAACAGGTTCTGACGTCTCAGCAGGCTCTGAAGTAGAGGATACAGTATCCATTGGTGCTAGTATCATTAGCATTTAATCATAAGTTAATGACTTTAATTTTTCTTTGCTTGCATTTGGATATTGTAGTAGTGAATTTATCCTATAGGTTTTCTTGGATAGTCTTCATATCAGATCTTTTAGAATGTGACTTCGATCCATATTCTGTGCTATAGTCCGGGAGTAGCGAGGTTTTTATGCCATTTAGATAGTTGGTAATATTCCAACGATCATACCATTTTATTGAAATACTTCTTGTGAAATAATCTGGCATGTCACTATTTATAATATAATCCCAATCCTATTGCATAATCCAAGGAGACCAAATTCTATTGATATTTGAAGAATATCTGGTGGAGATAAAAAATTTTCTTGTTTTTTGAGGATTTCTTTTGGCACTATTGTAGGTTGTCTAAAAATCACTGCAAATAGTTGATCCATCATCAAACACCGATAATAAAAGTTATAATCTGATGACTTTCAGAAGGCTATAATTTAAAGACTTTCACGTAGATCGATGAAAGCTACAACTCGACGACCTTCACAACAACTAATAAAAGCTCTAATCAACAACCTTCATAATCAACATCGGGAGTTACAATCTAACGACTTTCATATTTTTAAGGAGCCAAGATGAAGATTATAAGATGACGATCTTTGCAATGCTCTAGCGAAAGAGATTATAAATCGACGATCTCTTCAAATCAAGACGCAGAGCTCACCTCTGCGTCTCAGACTCAAAACGCAGAGGTCCTCCCTATGTTACAACCTCAAAACGCAGAGATCATCTCTGCATTATACCATCAAAACACAGAGGTCATCTCTGTGTTACAACATCAAAACGCAGAGGTAATGCCCACGTTTTAGAGTCAAAATGCAAGGTTCATCCCCAGCGCTCCAGTTAAAAATGCAGAGTTCACAGACTCAAAACGCGGAGTTCATCTCTACATCCCAACTCTATATTTCAGATTTACAACACAGCGCAACCTATGCGTGCAGCCATCAAAATAGGCCAACTCTGCGTTTCAAGTCTAAAATGCAGAGTTCGGGCCCTGAACACTATTTTTTAACGTTTGACTCGTTCAAAGTACGAACTGAACGGTTTCAAAATTGTTTTCCCCCACGATTTGGGGAGCTGTTTAAGGGGGCGATTACACCTCATTCAGACCCACTTAGGAGCAAATTAAGGGGGCGGTTATACCCCTTAATCTCCTATAAATAGTGAAAACATTAATTGAGTTGGAGCTCTCGGATTGATCCTCTTTTAGCTTTGGGATTGATCCGCCTTTTTGCCCTTCGACTTGGCAGTAAAGAGGAGA
>NC_033797.1:114511070-114514452 GCF_001876935.1 Asparagus officinalis
ATAGCCGAGACACCCCATGGGGGGTGTCTCGGCCATGGCCGAGACACCCCAAGGGGTGTCTCGGTTTTGGAGCCGAGACACCCCCCTAGGGGGTGTCCTCAACCAGCCCCTACCCCCCTTTGTTTTCCTATAAATAGGCCCCTAGGGCCTCCATTCTCTTGGCCTTGGTTTTGGGAGAGAAATTTCAGATCTAGAGCTTTAGCCTTTGAGATCTGAAATTCCAGAGAGGAGCGGCGAAGCCCTGCCGGAGGAAGGAGTCGGGGTTTTCTAAGAGAGCGGCGAAGCCCTGCCGGATCGAGGAGTGAGCGAGCCTTCTGCAGCAAAGGAGCCTCCTTCTTCATTCCCCTTTCTATTTTCCTTAGTGTTGCCCCTTAGCGGTGATACTAAGTAGAGCGAATATCTCGATTATCCGAGATAGGAGCTGTAAACTTCTAGATCTCACGCAGATCGACGAGGTTCAGAGTTTCTAAATCCCTCCGCGGATAGACGAAACTCTGCCCGATTTTCTCGGACCAGATCTGAGTGCCCCGGTGGTCCACGGATATCAACATCCCCGTCACAGGCAAAAGACCCACGCAAGCAAGAGATGATGAACAGATCTTGCGTTTGTTTGAAAAGAGTTGTATTTCTTTTGTTTTCATTGTGTACCGGTCTTATAAAAAGACTACCTTTTTATTTCATTGTAACGATTGAAGTTGTAATGAATGCAGCAATGAATACAGCAACTTTTTCCGCAAACCACAACCTATTAACGCGCCATGAGCATAATTTTTCAGGACCATCTACGAAAGACAGTCGAATGCTACATAGATGATTTGACCGTGAAGAGTCGCAGCAAAGACAATCATCTTTAAGACCTGAGGTTGATGTTTGAGCTAATTCGATCGCATCAACTCAAGATGAACTTCATGAAGTCATTTTTGGGGATGTCGAACGACAAATTCCTCGGATTCGTCATCACAACGAAGGGAATTCACATAGGCCCCGACAATGTGCAAGCTATTCAAGAGTTTCAACCACCCAGGAATCTCAAGGAATTGAGAGGACTATAAGGACTTGGACTACATCCGAAGATTCATTTCAAATATCTCGGGTAAGTACCAACCCTTCTCCAAGTCGATGAAGAAAGGTGTTTCCTTCGTATGGGATGAGCCTTGCCAACAAGCGTTCAAAGAGAGCAAGACTTATCTCTCAAATGTGCCAGTCTTGGCGGCCCCGGTTTTAGGGAAACCCTTACTGTTTTATGTGCGGGCAATAGAGCATTCTCTTGGCGCCCTCTTAACGTGGAATGATGATGCCGGCCATAAGCAAGGCATCTATTACCTGAGTAGAACCTTGTAGGGAGCCGAACGACGATACCCCATGGTTGAAAAGGAGTGTTTGGCCCTGGTGTTTGTAATTCAGAAAATGTGACACTACCTGGTTGATCAAACCATTCATGTCGTCTCCGGGGTGAATCCCATCCTAGTCTTCATGACGCAGCCCGGGTCCTTAAATTGGCGCCAGGCGAGATGGGCACTCCTGCTGTCTTAATACGATTTACACTTCATGCTACAGAAGTTCGTCAAAGGACAGGCAATCTGTAATTTCATGGCTAGTCATCCACTCGAGTTGAAGACTGATCTATTCGAAGATATGCCTGATGAAACCCACGAGGTTAATGTTGTTAGACCCTAGTGGGGGGTGAATAGGGTCAATGCTAATCTAATTCTGATTTTATGTCAATTAAAAATAATCAACAAATATATCCTAGCAATATAGATATTCAATTGGATATATGCAAGGATATATAAACAAGAGTAAATAAGCAAGAAAGATAGTGCTCAAATAACAAACACATACGCACGATATAATCACAGAGTTCGGTTCCCACGACCTACGTCTCTGCTCCTCACCTCGAGAAGATCTCCACTATCACAACCAGGTTTTTTACGCTCACCCGAATAACGTTTATACCACACAATATCGGTTTTCAACGCTCATCGATCAACGTTCACAATCTCACAATATAACTACACAAACTACCACCTCAAGTGTTGGCCTCTCACGTGTCTCCCTCAAGTATTAGGAATTACAATCTACCTTTAGGCATTACCACATACCCTACTCCTCTTGGGACGACCCCGCTCTCACCACACACTCCCCTCTCGGTGTACAAGTGTATTACAAAGTGTATCTCACAATTAAAGCTCGAATACAACAAATTTGTTTTCTATAATGGATGAGAACACAATGTAGGCTCACTCTCTAAGTCACACAAACCCACAACCCAATTATATAATGTATGCAAATACAATAAGCTCAATGGTTGTGTGTGTAAGCAAAGAGTAAAACAATTATAAACTCAATATAAAATCTAGCCTATGGAAATTAAGATAAAAAATAATAAATAGCTAGAATTGAGTTTAAGGAAACTTCTCTATAATGACAAGAGAGAGAAGGAGATAAGTTGAATGCCAAACACCAAACATTATCTCCTCAAGCCCTTATAATTTTTTTTCACAAACTTAAAACTTGTAAACACACTCTTAAACAAACAAAAACACCCTTAAACATGTTTAAACAATTTTCTTAAGTTTTCTCAGAAGTATGAGGGCATGGGGTATATATAGGCTCATGAAACAACCCCCAAAACCAAGAGAAAACATCACAAAAGGACAAAATAATAAAAACTAAAAATTCTGAAAAACTAACCATTATGATGCTGTCAGTCGACTGATGGGTTTTATTAGTCGACTGATGAGCTGACAATTGTAGGCATTTTCCAGCTCATCAGTCGACTATCGACCTTATCAGTCGACTGATGATCTCATCAGTCGACTTGTTAGTCAACCAACATAAAAATAGAAACTTTTGGCTATTCTAGGTGTTTTATTCAGTCGACTGAACACATGTATCAGTCGACTGATAACGTGTTATCAGCTTGAAGTGAATAGAAAAATTGAACTCTGAAGTGCCTTTAAAAATAGCAAATAAATTCAGAAAAATGTAAAACTTTGGAGAATGCACGTAAACATGAAAATGAACATGTTAAAAAAACTAGTTTTTAAATATCACTTCAAATTTGTGAAATATCATCACTTTGCAAAAATATCCAAAAACATGAAAACTAAACATACATGTTTTTGACATATTGATTTAAACAAAATTTTAAAACTTTATAAAATGATTTTATAGACTTAATAAAATATGTATATAATGATTGTTACGTCCATAAACAAATAACTCACTATTTTCACAAATTTATATTTATATAAACTTGAAAACTAATATATGATTTTATAGACTTAATAAAATATGTATATAATGATTGTTACGTCCATAAACAAATAACTCACTATTTTCACAAATTTATATTTATATAAACTTGAAAACTAATATA
>NC_033797.1:114515452-114538083 GCF_001876935.1 Asparagus officinalis
AAGGTATATGAGTATAAACTATTCCCTATTTTTGGTTTGAGAAGTTCCTGGAGAATATTGTTTATAAAATTCTTAAGGATAACTCAACTACACTATGCCGGACAATGCGTTGTGCATAAAGACTTGACGCCACAATCAATGGTCAGCTAAAAGGAATCGACTTCAAGTTCAAAAAATTCCGACAAACGGTCAGACAATAAATGCAGCACCGGAACTCTTACAGACTTTCGACAAAGCACCGAAAAGCCTGGAGAATTGAAGGAGTCAAAAACAGAAGCCATTCCGAGGTCCCGTTATACCGACTGAAGGTAGGGACAATCATATCCAAAGTATCCCAGAGGCCGAGCCACCTTGAGGTGGCTTGGCCATGAGCCGAGCCACCTCAAGGTGGCTAGGCACAGTGCCGGCCACCCCGAGGTGGCCGACAGTGGCCCGAGGTGGCCGACAGTGGCCAGAGGTGGCCGACATTTCCCTTTTTGCAGCCACTGTCCTGAGAGCCTATAAATAGGCCTAGAGATGTTTATTTTCAGAGGTCGAACTTTCAAGAGCCGAAACTCTGCCGGATTGAAGAGTGAACTCGGAGCTTTGAAGACCAGAAGACTTGCACATTCGGATCTGATCCTCGGCGACCATCCACGTCAGAAAAGGCAGGATCTCGAGAGGAAGAAAGAACAGATCTGAGATCTACACGAGACTACACTCCAGATCTAAGCTTGGTCTTAGATCTCGAGATCTGAGCGATTATTCCCTTGGTGGATTAATCCCTCCCGGCTATTATTCCCTTCGTGGAATAATACCCGCATAATCGTGTAGATCCGATCGGATCTAGATCGCGCGGTGGTCCACGGATTAACCCCGGCATTGGCAAAGAACCCACACAAGCAAGCAACCGCAAAACAGGAGCTTGCGATTTGTTCACAAGAGGAAAGTTGTAATTTTTTTATTTTTTTCTTTGATTTAGTTGTAACCGGATCTATAAAAGACCGGATCTTTGTAACCCAAGATGACAATCATATCAATGAAAAAGAAAACAGTTTTCCACGCGAACAATTGATAAGGAAGATAAAGAGGTCTGTTGGTGGGAACTTCCTAGAATTCGTTCTATTTTATCTGGGCTATGGTTACTTTGTGGTGATTTTAATGCAACTCTATCATCCGATGAACGTAGTGGTAGGACTGGTTCTCCTTTTGGAATGAATTCATTCAGGAATTTTATTACTATAGAATCACTTATTGATCTTCCTCTTTCTGGTAGAGTTTATACTTAGTCTAATAAGAGACTGAATCTATCTATAGCAAGATTAGATAGATTCCTTATGTGTTCTAATTAGGAGAAACAATTCCCTTCATGTTTGTAACTTTCCCCACCCTCTTTGGGATCAGATCATTTCCCTATTATCCTCGATACTGGGGGTATTAAGTCAATCCCTCATTTATTCAGATTCAAGAAAAGTTAGTTTTACAATTCAGATTTTATTCCTTTCGCTAATTTTTGCTGGAATAATTTCAAATGTCATGGCAATCCTTTGGATGTTTTTATTAAGAAGTTAAAACTTCTTAAAAGAAGGATTAAATGGTGGAAGAAAAATGTTCTTGGTTCTATATCTTCTAGAAAAATCTGATATCTTATCAAAAATCAACCATTTTAATATTCTAGAGGAGCAAAGATCCCTATCTGATATAGAAATAGAAGAAAGAAAATCTCTTAGGTCATCTTATTCATCAATCATTAAGGAAGAAGAGACATATTGGCATCAAAGATCTAGAGTTCAATGGCTTCAGGAAGGTGATTCGAACACAACTTTATTTCACAAAACTGCTTCTTTTCATAAGAAAGCCAACTATATTTACCTTATTTCATATCAAGGTATGGAGATTACTAATCAAGAAGATATTTCCAAGGCCATTTTGGATTATTACACCTGTTTGTTTGGAAATTCTAATAGAAACAATCTATCTATAGATTGGTCCACTTTATACCCACAGCATGAATTGAATCTTTCTTCTTTAGAGACCCCTTTTTTAGAAAAGGAAATAAAGGCAGTGTTTTTGGCATGAAGCCTAATAAAGCATCGGGTCCAGATGGTTACTCAATGATTTTTTATCAAAGTTTTTGGGATCTAATCAAGTCAGATATTATCTCTCTCATGAATTTCTTCTATCAAAATGCATCGAATTTACATAGAGTGAACAAGGTTTTCATCACTCTTATTCCAAAAATTAAAGTCAGCTCATTGGTGAAAGATTTCAGACTAATCAGTTTAATCAACTATCTGTTTAAATTTTTACTAAAATTCTGGCAACAAGATTAGCCCCTTATATGCCAAATTTAGTGGTTTCAACTCAGTCTGCTTTTCAAGAGGGCAAATCAACCCTTGATTCTATTCTCCTTGCCAATGAGATAATACACTTTTGCTCAAAGAGGAAAAAAGAAGTGGTCATGTTCAAGATAGATTTTACTAAAGCTTTTGACTCTATAGATTGGAATTTTCTGATATCATTACTCAAGGGAAGAGGTTTTGGTGATAGATGGTGTATGTGGATAAAATATATTTTCTCCTCTTCCAGTTATGCAGTCTTAGTCAACGACCAGCCTTCTAAATTTTTTAATTACCATAGAGGACTTAAATAGGGTGACCCTCTATCTCATATGTTGTTTAATATTATGGTGGATGTGCTCAACAGAATGATAAAAAGTAATGTTGAAGTTAGATTATTATCTGATCTTGGAATCAAAGAGCCTTTAAATCAATTGAGATCTCTTCAGTATACGGATGATACTTTGCTTTTAGCCAAAAGTAATTCTAAGAATATTTCTATTCTCAAAAGTATCCTTTATATTTTTAAAGAGTTATCTGGGCTTGGTATCAATTATTCAAAATCTTCATTGATTTATTTTGGCAATATACAAACAGAGACAATCATCTTGCATCCATGCTAAATTGTAGAGTGGATCAAATACCTATAAAATATCTTGGATTGTCTCTGAAATATGGAAAATTATCTATGACTGATTGGCAACCACTCATAGATAACATGCACAAGAAATTGGCTTCATGGAAGAAAAATTGTTTATCTTTTGGTGGTAGACTAGTGCTCTTAAATTCAGTTCTATCTTCAATCTGATTATATTATATGTCCTTTTACAAATTTCCTAATTGGCTAATAAGAGAGATGGACAAGATCAGAAAAAATTTCCTCTAGACAGGAACGACTGAGATGAATGCTTTCAAATGTTTGAGTAATTGGAAGAAGGTATGTTTGAGTAAATCTGAAGGTTGACTAGGGGTCAAAGATTTATTTGTATTCAATGCTTCTCTTTTAGCCAAATGGCTCTGGAAATATTTGGACAATAATTCTACAACTCGTGCATTTCTCAGACAACTCTATTCGGACGGGAATTCATGCATTCAAAATTCCAGAATAAATTATTCTAATTCATCTTTCTGGAATGGAGTTATCTCTCATAATGAAGCCTTCTTTCATCATGTTATATGGAAGCTTGGTTCAGGAGACCAAATTAGGTTTTGGGAGGATAAATGGCTTGGGTTAAATTCCTTAGCTAGCTTATATCCTACACTGTATAATTTATCACTCTCTACCAATGTACCTATCCATAGTCAGGGATACTTCCGCAACAATTCATGGATTTGGCATCCTTTGCTTAAGAGATGTATATCACCTTCATCACAAACTGATAGATTATATTTCATGAATGTCATTAAGTCTTGTAGTATCAATAATCATCATGATCTTCCAAGATGGTCACTCACAACAAATGGAATCTACACAGTCAAATCTTTATATAATTTCCTTATTTCTAGAGGAATTACCTCTCCTATCTATAAAGCTATTTGGATTTCCATCATCCCAAGTAAGGTTTGCTTTTTTAACTGGCTCTTATTCAATAATAAGTTGCACACTAAAGATATTCTTTTAGTAAAAGGTTGGCAATGTGATACTTCATGTTCATTCTGTGGCTTGGAAACTGAATATTGAGATCATCTATTCTTTTCTTGTCCATTATCTATGCAAGTCTGGACACACTTTAAAGCTTACTCCCTACCTTTCCAATGGTCAATGTCTTTTATGGATCTGTTACAAAATATTAAATAGCTAAGAGGGATTGACAGAGATTTATGGCGTTTATTTTACTCTGCAATATGTTGGAACATTTGGATTACAAGAAACGGGTTTATCTTTGATCAAAGAAACTTCTCTTACAAAGCTATTATCAATCAATCTATTTCTGGTATATATGAATGGACAGATGCTGGAAGAAGTTCAGGTGCTAAGTGTTTGTCAGCAAGACTGGAATCTCAACCAATCAGCAGGGCAAGTTTTTAACAGAGACCAAACATGCTCCAGATCTCGTTTTTGTTTTTCCTGTAAACATATGTTTAGAATACTATAAGCTGTTATAGTCTTTGGTTTTTTGCCAGTTAGTCTATAGAACTTAAGTTCAACTTAATATACGTATGGCTGGTTTTTGTTCTTTCTTATATATGTGTCAACGATGAGTGACGGCAAGGCCCACTCCAAATCTTCATGGATCTTTGAAAGAAGAAATTTATACGTCCCTATTAAGCTGAATTATACTTCTATCTACTAACATCGGGATACATTTTGTGTCCATCTTTTGTAACTAATACTTTTATTATCTTTCAATTTAATGAACAGGGATCATCCCTTGTTTTTCTCTCAAAAAATAAATAAATAGGAAAACTGAGAATTGTGATAGTGGAGCTAGGTGGTTGAGTATCTTAACTAGACACCACGCAATCAATAGGATTTTAGAGGTGATAATTGAGAGAGAAGATTGTACTTCTTCTTTTTTTTCTTTTTTTTTTTTAAGGAAACAAATGGACCTACGACTGATTTCACCTCCAATTTTTTTTAAAAAAACTTGAATATATTAGCTATGTACATGTATGAAATTTATGGAGAGAAAAACTGATATAAAGTGTGAACAAATTCGTGGTGAGTGGGTGGTTGGGGCTCTATTTGAGCCCCCAATCTTGTTTAAAAAAACTGGTGGTGAATGCAATATTAGTTGGCCGTCAAATGTTTGATCTCGTATCGTTTTGTAAAATGCATCTGGTGCAAAGCACATATTACATATTAGTTTAGTTAATGTGTTTTGGATGAGGTAAGCTATTTTGAGAAACTAACATGAATTTTCATAATTTTTTAATATCAAAAGCAAAGATTTAGTTTAAAATATGAGATTTTAAATTTTAAACAAGAGACAAAAAAAACAAGAAAGGGATCGCTGATCTTGACATGTGTGCGACAAAAAAGAAAATCTAGAGATTTCGTAGGAAAATAGTGAGGAAAACAAAATTCAGAAAATGTTCACGAAAAACTACACAAAGTTTATGGTAGTTTTCGGAAATCTACTCTTCTTTGATTTCTCTCACATATTATTGAAAGGACTCGCAGATAGGGGTGCTAAACCGTATCTGTATCCGAAGAAATATATGCAACCGTATCCATTAGGATACAGATATGGTTACTCAAATCTATAATCGATTTTGTAGTGAAATATTCAGATCCGTATCCGAAATATCCAAATACATATTAATCATACTCTTACGATAGTTTTAATTATTAGATTATGGATTTGTGGTTAATTTTGATGATCAATATGTCTAATCTTAGCTTTTGGGTTATAATAAACATATTAACGACCTTTTTTCTATCACATGAACTATGTTTTTCTCCATACGATCTAATTTTCTCATATCCGTTTTGTATCTGTATGCATATCCGCTTAGATATCCGCATGTATATCCATAACTATATCCGATTTTAGCGAATATGAATATGAAATTTTTTACCAAGGTATACTCATATCCGTATTCGTGATGGATAAGCAGATATAAATATGGTAAGTATCATATCCGTGGTGTATTCGGACCGAATGCGCCCCTACTCGCAGATGTGTGTCACATCTATGATTAAGTGTTGTTTTATTTTTTGAATGTACTATGTACTATGTAGTCTATGGATGAGTATGAATGAGTAGTGATCTTTATCATGCTATTATTTGCTATTATGAGAACTTACAAAAATTAATAGCTTCTTTTGTGAAATGGAACCTTGGCTAGCTAGTGTCTCAGGTATCAGAGAGCAGCCACGAGTTTGAGCATTGCTCACCGCATGGGAGAGGCTCCTATTACACGGGCCCACCGCCACATAACCAGTCACCCGTGGAGGGTCGAAACCAGGTCCAACATTCCAAGCCTAAGAGAACTAGCCAAGTAATCCCCAGGTGTTGCTAATCACCATTAATTCTAACAATAACAGGTGAATTCGAGAAGAGAAATTGAACCCAGATATTTGGGGGACACTTCGATCACCCTCAACCTCATAAACATAGCCCTTAGTGATTCATTAATAGATTTTTAATGGCGCAGAAGTTCTATCCCAGAAACCACAATAACTCTGATTCACCACTAAAATTGTAGATCAATTTATCAAAGATTTCAAATTTAATATCATGTCCAAGCCTCATTAAACAAAGGAAGGGGGAAAGTTACCACAAAAATGAATAAGAGAAATTTGATCTAAGAAACAATTTAGAAACCAGATTAAATAAGCAAAACAGTTGAACAAGTTAAGACCCATATCAGCTTTCAATGAAAGTGAACACATCCCATGAGGAGGCATCTCCTCGTTAAGGACATCCATGCCATGTGAAATATGAGGGGTTCCTACTCATACTTTAGTAGTAAGACTAACCTAATAATAGTTGGCGCACAAGTTTATCATGTTCAGTTTATCACCAAGTGTTTTGTCTCATTTCATTCATGCTTCAAATAACAACAATAGTACTGAGATATTATAATAGAAGCATTATTAGTAGTAGGCTAGTTAGGTACGTAGTAGCTAAGTTGTAGAACTAGTCGTATCACCTTCAAGCGTACCATCACTGATCGTAGAGCAAAAAAGAAAATAATCATATTGAAATTTGATGTACATAGATACAATCAAAAACACTGGTAGAAGTTATTAAAAGGAAGAAAGTCTGATAATTAATCTTCATGTTTTAGATACTATAGAATTATATGAACCTAGGCCTGGGCAAGTGGTTCGGCCAGTTCAGGCCTGTGACCGGCCAACCGAATTCAAGACCGGGTTGGGTCCGACCTGAGCCCACTTGGATCAGAACAAATTGGGCATATTTCTCTGATCTCGCGTCCAGGACTGGACCCAGTCGGGCCCGGTCCACTGCCCACAGGTCGTGGGGTCGGCCTGTGGATTTTCTAACTTTTTTCTATTTTTTTATTTTTAATTTCTAAACTATATTAGCTTTATATTAGTATCTATTAAATTATGTTTAAATTATTTTTCCATTTTACTCTTATTATTTAAAATGATATATACACACTCATATTGTACAAAGATAAATATCACAAAGAAAAACATTGCAAACACAAAGATATACTGGTCCGGACTTTGAAGGAAGGCCTACCTCCACGGGAAGTTTATAACTTTCGTTTAGTTTAAATTTAAATTATAAATACAAGAGGAAAAAAGAAAAAAAAATATTAAATAAAAACTAGAAACTAATAATTAAAATTACGGGTCAGGTCGATATGGTGGGCCGGGTTAAGGTGGGTTCATGCCTATTTCTCTAGGGATCGGGTTTGGAGCTAGACCCAGCGCGACCCGTGACCCGTGTGTATCACGGTCTGGGTCGGGTTGGACTCACTACTGGTCGGGCCAGGCCGAGTCGTGACCCATGGAAAGCTAGGCCGGTCAGCCTGCGCGTCAACCTGGCCTGCACCCAACCCTAGATGAACCCATTGCAGATGATCTGAACGGTTGGGAGGTTCAAATATTAACTCTCACAGTCTTGGGTTCGATTCTTAGCTAGGTAATAAAAAAAGAAAAGAAAAGAAAAAAGACGATGGAATTAGATGAATTTTTCTTTAAATAGATATGGACTTTTTTGTCCTGAATAAAAGTTGTTCAAACAAGAAAACAAAAGTTTTGAAGGGACTCAATCAAATTGCTATAAATTTACAGAAACCGTCAAGAGTTTTATTTTAAGAAAAAGTAAAAAAGTTAAGATATTAAATCTTGTAAAATTAAGATCCTACATCTGGTTTAACTGCTAAAAAATATCTGTCCAACTTTTTTTAAGGAAAAAGATGAAGGTTCTAACTTGAGAGCCACAGCCATACAGCATAAACTAAAAATTTGTTTTACAAAATATACTACTAACATTACCAACTCCAAAGATGTGACGGAGATATTTTAAAAAAAACCCAGTTCAAATTAAAGGTCGGATTATGAACAATTTTAAATCCAAACAAGAACACGTCCTTTAGTTCCCTAACGCTAAAAATCAAAACATACAAAATATATAGTTAGTTAGACTAATTATTATGAATTAATCAAAACAATATTATTATGGAAGTATTATTAGAGAATTAGTTCCTAATTGAGTCAAGGAAGGATTAGAAAACTTTTTCCAGTAGAAGGCTTAAAGAAATGTGAGCATCTGCTTTGCATTCTTACCACATTCTTCACCCTGCCCCTCCACCTTCGCTCATTTTTCAGCCCCTTTTCACTCTACTGTTAGTTGAATTTGTTATAAACTCGTGAAGAGCATTATTGTAATCTCAAAATTCCTTACCCAAATAAAATAATAAAATGACCAATGCGCCGAAAGTCTGATGATCCCAACGGTCTAGTTAGTAGATCAAGATATCTAACGGCTGTTACACTAATCATGGGGGCATGGTAGAGGGCATTTTTAAAACAAAAATGCCTCGGGGAACCTAAATAGGGGACCCAATGGGGGAACAAGTGAGGTGTCCCCCATGAATACATGATGCACTGTTCATGAACAGTGCATCATTCATTCAGGGGGGTTGTAGGCGTCTAAAAATATCTATAGGTGTTTGCACACAGCTCGAGACAGAGAGAAGATGACGAATGTCGTTATCCGAGTTTAGGAGGATTATTTGAAGCCGACAGTGCATGAACCGGAATGGCGAACCAACTGTGTCTCGTACGCTCACCTGCCACCTCCAATTGGCCGTCACACCTGTCGGTTAGCCCGCGCGCGTCAATCAGCTCGTGCACGTCAGTCAGCCACAAGTGACTAGATGCACTCGTCAGTCAGCCCGACGCGCTTGTCGGTCAGATCCAAAGTGCCCGCCACGCTTATCGGTCGGTTCCAAATGTCGTAAAGAAGCTAACGAGCGCATGAAGCAAGTTAACGACGCGTGCAAGTCAATAAGACGATCAAATACGCAAAACGGGAGAAAATACAAGTCTGGGACAGTTGGGAAACATCGAAAACGTGAAAAAAAAAACAAGCTCGAAACCTGCGCTCATGCGGGACACCGCCTGGTGACCCGCGGCCGCGTGGGTCACCACGGTCTGTCTCGCGCCCAGAACTGCCAAAACGCGTTTTCGACGGTTTTTTGCGATTTTCTTGGGATTTATCAGTTCCAGAGGTTCTCAACTAACTTCATATCATCCACAAACGTGGTTAGGCCGTTATTGACTGAAGATAAGGTCAAATCACTCATTCTTATCCAAATACCCTTAACCGAAGCCTATAAATACAGGCCTAGGGACTCATTTCACGGGGCGGAGATCAAGAGGGCGAAACGCTGCCGAATTGGAGAGTGGAGCCACAAATTTACAGCGAGGGTTAGCAGTCAAGAGGGCGAAACGCTGCCGAATTGGAGAGTGGAGCCACAAATTTACAGCGAGGGTTAGCAGATCTTAGCGAGTTCATGTGCATAAAGAGAATTGGAGAGTGGAGCCACAAATTTACAGCGAGGGTTAGCAGATCTTAGCGAGTTCATGTGCATAAAGAGTGAAGTTCGAGAGATCTGAGTCCCGTCCCATATTCCTCCAGATTTAAACTTAGTCTTAATCTCGAGAAGAGCCGTAATCTCGCTTGGTCGGGATTATCATTGCAGCGATTACTTCCTTCGTGAAGTAAGAGCTTTGATTAACTTAATCTGTCAATCGGATCTGATCCACGACGGTCCACGAATATTAACGTCCCCGGCACAGACAAAGTTCCCACGCAAGCAACGGGCGATAAACATCTGTTATGCTGTTTGACAAGAGTTGTATTTTTTGTATTTTTATTGTATAAGGAGATCTTATAAAAAGATCGATTTTTCTTATTTATTTGAGTTTATTGTAACGACTAAAGTTGTAATAGATTCGATGACAATGAAAACGATGACTTTTGACCCAAACAGGGACACCTCACATTTCCGAGACAGTCGTGGTTGTCTTGGTCCCCTGAACAGTACATCATTTATTCAAAGGAGGACACCTCACTCGTTCCCCCTTGGTCTCCTATTTGGGATCCCTATAGCAACACCAATGCAAGGACAATTCTAGGTATAAAATTAAAATATTTGTTATCCCAGTTAAATATATTCTTGCACCAATCTCCAAAAAGCTTCAATCAGAAATCAGTTACTAAATGGCACGTAATGGGACCACTAGAACACTCCGGTTGTCCCCACTTAAGTATAGTATCCAATACTTATTAAAACATGTATATATTCTCTCTAACAGTTATAAATGGAAATCCCATAAATATTGATAACTAATTAAATCAAATCACACCACTTAGATATCAAATTAACCCAAGATTAATGAAGAGAGTATACGCAACAAACAAACAAGCTTGGGATGGAAGGAAAAGAAAGTGGGAAGAAAGGAACAACTATTATACAAGAACACTTTGTACATATTTACGTATTTTTAAAAAGATATAATAAAGAAATGTATTTTAAGATAAAAGAGTAAGAAGCGAGTACGCCTACATATGGATAGCAGCAGAGCGTAAATTTAGGAGGAAGAACAGCTGGAAACAACAGCATCCATCTTTGCGTCAGTAATTACTCAAACTAAATTACACACTAAATCAGAAGAATTAAGATTGATTTTAACAAAAAGGAAGTTTCTTCAATTGCTGATTAATTCACACCATATTCTTCTACTGTGGTCAGCAGTTACTTTAAAAAAAAAACAGGAACAAATTTCACATTAACTGAAAAAATTAAATTAAAATTATCAGAAGCTTCAGCAGGGTTAGAAAGCAGAGTAATTATTCAGAAACCACTAGAATCACAAACTGCTGAACTAAATCACACAGTAACTTACACTTCAGGTCGAAATTAAAATTAAAGAAAAAAGGGTGTTTCTTACATTGCCAGCTAATCTAATTTCCCCTAGAACGAATTTCCCAAAAAAAATGAAAAAGAATTAAAATGTCAGAAGCCGTAGGAACAGCAGAAAGCAGGGTAGTTACAGAGAACCCACTGAAATCAACAGCTTTCCCAATTCTAACTATATGAGAAAATTTTGGAAAAAAAAAAGAAAAAGAAAAGGAAACAATTAAATTTGTTTTGTATGCCTGTAATCTGGAATTAAGCTCCTCTTGCTTATTTTGAACGTTTTGTCATCACAAACCCAGCATCAGAAACAGCAGAAACTTCAGCATCATCCTCCATTGGAGCGGGGAGATTGAGATCAATTAGACTCTCACCAAACTTAGACGCAATTGGAGCAGCAGCAGCAGGAGCACAGGAGCTCGAAGTTAAAGTAATGGTAGCCGCCCATGAAGAGCGAAGATGCGATCTCTTGTGCCCACCAAGAGCCTGACCCGAACTAAACACTCGATAGCAAACAGGGCATTCATGGTGAACTCGCTCAGCATTGGCATCGTGGACCAGGATTCGGGCCGCAAGCGGATCCTTATTCTTAATGGGCGCCGGCGGGACGCACCCGTTCGCTTTCTTGTGACTAGCACGGTGGCCGCCCAGTGCCTGATACGATCGGAAAACTTTCTTGCACGTACGGCACTGATACCTCGAACGATTGTTTCTTGATCGATGCTCTTCGATTCCGATCTCGTATTCTTCTTCATCTTTATCCATTAGTTGTTCTGTAGACTTGGTCACTGGGGCCCAGAAATCGCGGGAGAGAATCATGAGAGAGAGTGCCACGTCCTCCTCCGGCGTCCTATTGGAGACGGAGCTAACGGGTTCGGGTTCTTGAACCTGAATCGGATCTTTCCTCGCCCGCTTGGATCTCCAGCGGTGAGTGATCGCTGGAGCAAGTGATGATTCGGTCTCGCTTTCTCGATCCTGAACGATAATGGAGGATCCGACGACGGAGGAGAACTCTGGATCTAATAACCGTAAGCTCTTATTTGGGTTCTCTCGGAGTCCGTAGCCTAGTGGGCCCATCTTTCCGTCCACGTCATCTTCTTCTTCATTGCGGGAGGATGGAGATTCTGACGGCCAGGAGAGCCTTTGTGCTGGTCGCCACGTGAGAGCGCATGTGACCACCAAGAGCTCGGCCATTGGCGAAGCTACGGAAGCAGAGCTTGCAAGTGTGCTTCTCCATTACCAAGCAGATCAAACAACAACTGTAAAAATAGATGGAGAGAGTGGGAACTAAAAAGGCGTAGGTGACAAGCGTTCCTCCACCAAAAGACAGCCAGAGGGGAGGGATTATGTTTTAAGAAAGGGAATTAAACACAAGTAATTGAGATTTGAGAAAATCAGAATTATTAATTAATCAAATGAGATTTCAATAAAAATAGGTAGTGGGCATGTATCAAATCCCCCAATTAAAGTAGGGAGGAAAGGAGATTTTTTTTTATTTTATTATATGAAAACGGCTTATTCATAAAGCCCATTCATATCCTTCACGCCTCCCTTTTGATTTAATTTTATGGAATTTATTAATTACAATCACATACGAGTTACTTCTTATTTCTTTGACATTTTAAAAATGCCTGTGGGTGTTTTAGGAAGTTAAGATACCGGGTGTTTTAGGAAGTTCTGATGCTGGATTTTTTGTTAATATTTTAAGTTGCTTTTTGTTGAGATTTATTCTCATGCCAAACGGTCGCTAATGACTATAGTCGTATCCTCTATGCCGGCTAATATATTATTTAAAATAGTAAAATAAAATTTGTAAGAATTTGGATTTTTTTTTTTGTAAAAACTAAGTGTTCGATAAAGAGAAGCTTAGCTTTTGGAATAAATGACGATCAGTTCCGAGATGGTTCTACATCGACCAAGTCCAAAGAAAAAGCTATGAAAATGTATCATTTTATGTGTCCATTCCCAGTGTCCGCGTTCACACGCGTGGCGCTTCTGCCAGCATTCCGCTGCTCTCTATGTCTAGTCCGATATTCACGCCCACGCCCAATCAGCACGGGGTGGTTCAAGCAATATTTTGGCATTATAAATTTTGGGATTAAATTTTTTTTTTAATTTTGGGATTCTATATTTAATGTTTGTTTTGAGAAAATTTTGGCATTATAATTTTTGGGATTAAAAAATAATTTTTTTTAAAATTTGGGATTCTATATTTAGTGTTTGTTTTGAGAAATTTTTAAAAATGTTGAATCTCAAAAATGCAGAAAGTATCCAATTTTTAGAATTTGCCAAGTCCTTTTAATTGGCAAATCTCATTAATGAGTGTGCTTAGTGTTGTTTATTCGGGCCCGAGCTCGGCGGGCCAAACTGGGTTCCGAGTCCGGGTCCAGGCTGCAACGTTAGCGCCCGCACCAGGGTAGCTGGGCCGGGCCTTGTAGGCGTATAAAACTGCCTATAGGTCCCTGAATACAGCTCGGCACGGTGATTCGATAAACCAACGAGCCATCGGGTGACGTATCTAAACACGAACGTCAGTCCACAACACCGAAGCCAAGTGACACGCAACGAAGCGGATTAACGAGGCGATAAGGTTAACGAACCATCGGGCGATGTATCTAAGCGTAATCGTTAGACCGCGACATCGAAGCTAAGTGAGATGTGACGAAGCAGATTAACAAGGATGCGAGGCTAACGAACCGCACGCAAGCAACGGAATACATCCACTCGCGTGCAGAATCAAGCTAACAGTTCGGTGAATCAACGAGTCATCCAACCATACCAGATCTGTGCCCGGGCACAGTTCTGAGTGCCTATAAATAGAGGGGCATGACTCATTTGTGAAGGGTTGGAATTTTGGAGCCGAAACTCTGCCGGATTGAGATTTGGACTTGAACTTTCGGAGCTTTGATACACGGACTTCCAGATCTGGTTCTTGGCGATCATCCACGCCAAATAAGGCAGGAGTTCGAAAGAGATTAGATCTGAGATCTACACGGTTTTCCTCCGGATCAAATCTTGGCCTTTGATCCCGAGAAGAGTCTCGATTTCGCTTGGTCGATTTCGATAACTACGGGCTATTATTTCCTTGGTGAAATAATCCCCTCGGCTGTTATTTCCTTCGTGAGATAACACCCGTTATACCGTGTAGATCCGACCGGATCTAGATCGCGCGGTGGTCCACGGATTAACCCCGGCGCAGGCAAAGAACCCACAAAAGCGAGTGACCGCAAAACAGGAGCTCGTGATTCGTTCGATTGGAACTTTTGGAGGCGAAGCTCTGCTGGATTGAGATCTGAATCTTGGAGTTTTGAAGCTTTGAAGACTTGGACATTTTCAGATCTGGTTCTTGGCAAGCATCCACGTCAAAAAAGGAAGGAGTTCGAGAGAGAGAGAGATCAGATCTGAGATCCACACGGTAATACTCCGGATCAAAACTTGGTTTTTTGATCCCGAGAAGGCTATTATTTCCTTGGTGAAATAGTACCCCCGGCTGTTATTTCCTTCGTGAAATAGCACCCGTCATACCGTGTAGATCCGACCGGATCTAGATCTTGCGGTGGTCAACGGATTAACCCCGGCGCAGGCAAAGAACCCACAAAAGCGAGTGACCGCAAAACAGGAGCTCGTGATTCGTTCGACAAATAAGGAAAGTTGTAATTTTCATTTTCTTTTGATTTTATTGTAACCGGATCTTATAAAAAGACCGGATCTTTGTAACCGATAAATTGTTAACAAAGGAATCAATGGAATCAGCAAAGAAAACAATTTTCCCCGCGAACAATCTGGCGACCATAGTGGGAGCCAACGATCTCGCTGCCGAGATCATCGCGTCGCAGCCGCGGATTTCAATCCCGGTCGAGGAGGAGGTCGAGTATGAATTCGACCAGGCCAAGTTCGAGGAGTATCTTTTATCCTCGTCTGGATCCACCTCCCCCCGCAAGTCCAAGAAGTTCTCCTCCAGGAGAAAAGTTCGTTGGTACGAAGAAGTTCAGAACGCCAACGAAGCTCTCACCCCAGCTGACGCCAAAGTTGCATCAGGTGAAGTTCCACCGACCTCCAACGAGGTCAAACCTGTTCTTGTCAACGCTTCTACCGTTGAGGGCGTTGTGACTCTCTCGAAGAGAGCCCGCCAGAGGCGACGTCAACGCCTAGCGCAGCAACTCGCAAAGGCGATGGAGTCCACCGACGGAGTCCGCTATCACGCGGATCTGAAGAACAGGAGAGGCAAACAGCCTCAACAACTGAAGGCATTCGCAAGCGCCGCGCACTGTCAGCGCAGGCACGGGCTCAAGTCCAAGAAGCCCGTAGAAGACTGCAGAAGGACGTGGCCAAAACCCCGCCACCAACCCGCCAAGTATGGAAGCCGAAGTCTGAAGCGGCGATTCAGGCTAAGGCAAAATTGTTGCAGCCTTCGAAGCAAGGTCAACATCCGGCGAATCAACCAAAGTCGCCGATAATTCCAATAGCTTCTCCGGGAGATCATGCAGAATCATCCCGAAGGAAGAAGCCAATTTTGGAGCGCCTCGGTCCAATTTACAATGAGAGAGGCAAAGCTCCACTTCAAGAACGTTTGGGCCCGATGAAGAAGCCCCGAACGACTCAACATGCTGGGGGTCGCCACCACCTTCAGCACGACAAGGAGTTCAAGGCAGCTGCGCGCGCCAATTTGCGTATCGAAGTCCAGGAGCCCGCTGAGAACTTACGCCGAAAAGGGCATGTCTCGAGGCGTGTGACTTTTGAAAGCCCGAAGAAGGCAGTCCGCCCTCAGAAGGAAACATTATTGTCTGATGACGATAACGTTATACCTGAGAAGTCGTGCCAACACACGATAGGTCAAGCAGACGAATTGTACTATCGTGTTGGGGGTACGAGTAAAACCAGGAAGAGGAGTCCCCGAGGACTGGAAACTCAATGCCCCTGTTCCAAACTCATTCGGGCAGTATTGTCTGAGTGCAACTGCATCAAGACAGTTCCTGAAAGAGTTTCGGTTTTCGAAAGGCTCAGTACCGAAACGCCGAAACCAAGGCCTAGGCGTTTCCGACGAAGAAGAAGGATAGTCGAAGATGGAGAATTTCCGAGGGTCACCACCAATATGACCAGCAAAAGGACATCGATACAGGATAATTCCGAGTCAATTCCGCCAGTACCCCGGTATCTAACTCGTCTGCAGTCTGGAGCCATTACACGAGGAACTTATGGTAGGGTTTAGACAAGACTACCTTCAGAAGATGAAGAATCTGATGCCGGCTCCACGGTTGCATCAGATAATACAGTATCCAGCGAGGGACAACCCCGCGAGGCACTTATGATAAGTGTAGAACAAGTGGCCAAGATGCTTGAGGAAGCCCTGGCTAAACAACAGGAGACCTTCAGGTTCGAAATGCAGATGACCATGCAGAACATGAGAGAAATGCATGACCAACAAATCCAAGCATTGACGAACCAGCAAGGCGAACCAAGTCGTCGTAACCAAGTTCATCAGGAAGATGAGGATACAAATGAAGATCATAATGCCAATAATCCTCCCGTCAATGCAGGGGGTGGTAACGAGAATGCTAGCGAAGACACAGGTGAAAGCCTGAAAATTAAAAACCTCGAGAGCAAAATCAATACATTGATTTTCGCTCAAGAGATGAAGAAAACAGGCATTCCTTGTCCATACCCAAGAGAATGAGAATCGATCCCATATCCGGCGAAGTTCAATCTAATTAACTTCACGCCGTTTAATGGGAGGGGTTCACCTACTCAGCATTTGATTTACTTCAAATCGCACCTGGGGGTTATCTCTGGTAATGAGCCTCTGATGGTACGGTCCTTCGTTGGCACTCTTCGTGGAGCCGCCTTCGATTGGTATCGCCGCCTCAAGCCAGGAAGTGTGAATAGCTGGGACGACATGGAAACTAAATTCCTCGCTAATTTCTTCGACGACGACACCGAGATATCCATCGGAACGTTGCTCGACGAGAAACAAAAGGACGGGGAATTGGTGGACACCTTCGTCAAGAGATTCCGAAACAAGGCGATGAACTGCTGGGACCCGATCACTAAGGAGTTTATTCTCCAGACTTGCCACAACAACCTCGCATTGGACGTGTTGGAAGCAATGGGGACAGCACCGTCCAAAACCTGGAAGGATTTGAAGGGAGGAAGAAGGCGGAAAGAGGCCAACAGGCGATGAATGCTCCGCAACAGAATTTCATCCCACGAGGGAAAGGTAAGGCACATGCTAATGCAGTTGATGCTAATCAAACTTTCCAATTGCAACCTCAGCAACAGCCGCAGCAACAAGCGCAACAACAATCTCGGGGGCAATGGCAACAACGGCCTCAGAAGCAGAAATCTTCGGAGACGAGGTTTCCTAAAGTGTATTCCTTCAAAGATGATGAGGTTCCCAGCATCTTTAAGTACCTATTGGAGAATAACAAAATCCAGCTGCATGCGATCGTGGATCAAGAAGGGGCTAGCAAAGTGACGGATCCGAAGTATTGAGCATACCATAGAGCGGTCCATCACCATACCAAGTCGTGCTACCACCTCAAGGACAAGATCCAGGCGCTAATTGATGTTGGCGTCATAACCCCGAAGCCGTCCAAGAATGTCGGAGCGAACGCAGTATCAATCAGCTTTGGATCGGTGCCCACAACATGGTTCAAAATAGAGCGCATCACCAAAGTAGGAATGAAGACAGTGAACGATGACCCACATGGACAGCGCCAAAAGGGACTCGTGCCACACACAGCCCCAAACGGCAAAATCCTCTGGGTTCATCCCGATCTCATTGAAGACGAACAGTGGGTGACTTCCTCGACCAGAAAGGGTAAAGGCAAATCCTGCAATGCTACATCCGTAATCTTCGAGGAGGATGGCGATGAAGCTCCTACTTTCCCGCTCTCCGAAGAAGAACAAGAAGTCTTCGCCACTAGAAGCAGAAATGAGTATCACTGCAATTATCCACCACCTAGTGAGCAGGGGGTGAATAAACGGGGACCATCCAAAACTCTCACGGAGATGGGGGTGATTACGAGTCCTACACCGAGCGAAGAGGCTCGACGACAGCCGGTGAATAAACCGAAAGAGAAGAATCCCCAGGAGGTTCAGAATCCGAAGCAGTCTCGTTTCAGTCGCCCGATTGGAAGAGACAAACCGGAAAGCTCGAAGACTCCGCAAGTCTTCGATATAATGGCTCAACTAGCCAATATTCCAGCACGGATAACGCTGTATGAGTTGCTGCGGTTGTCCAAGGAAACCAGGGAGGCCTTGCAAGAAGCTTTGGCAAATTCAGAGGTGTTTCTGACTAAAATCAAGCCGGTGCCTGAAGAGCCAGAACCGCTGAGTCAACAATGCAACATAGCGACTAAGAACCTTCCCTGCATTACTTTCACCAAAGAGGATATGCACACGAAGAATTCGAACCACGATCGACCGCTATATTTCATCGGGTACATTGGCTCCAGCAAAGTCAACCGAATCCAAGTGGATCCGGGTTCTGCTGTGAGTATTATGCCGCTTCGATTGATGCATTTCCTCGGCATCCCAGTAAGCAAGTTGGCGTCCACAGGCACTGTTATTTATGGATTCAACACTAGTGGGTCAAGACACTTGGGTAAGATCCGGGTAAAGTGTCAAATGGGGGATTTGAAGACAGAAATCACATGTTATGTGATCGATGCCGAAACTTCATATAACTTACTATTGGGTCGGCCTTGGATCCATAGTAACGTGATAATCCCATCTACTCTCCATCAGTGTTTGAAGTATGTCGACACTGACAATGAGGTTAGGACGGTGGTCGCGGATAAGCAACCATTCAAAGGGTATGAGAATTATTTCACTGATTCTCTCCTTTATGGTAACGAATCCGATACTGAACCATCGGCCCAGGGCACAGACAGCGGAGAAGAAGCTGATTCTGAAGCCGGATTCGATTACAATGGCGGTTTTGTTTTAAATGACATTGTACCCTTTGTAATCAATCTTGACGATGAACAATCGTCAGATGCAGATTGTAACTGGCAACTTGCCGATATTGCAATAAAAGATGATTTAGAGTACTCCTTGTCTCTTGATGATGTGATAAAAGAGCTGTACGACAATCCTGAGTTGTATATGCCGATCCGATCATCCTATGTAACGAAGGAACACCTCCAGCATTCTTTCGGAACAACCATGGTCATCCCGAACAAAGTAAGAGGTGCTAAAGAAGTGATTTACGGTAAAGGAAAAAGCTCTCCGTTACCAGATCATTTCCTAAGTGAAGACGAAGATGATGACAAACCTGGTCGACATCTATCCAAGTATAGTCCAGAAGCGCGCAAGCTCATGGAAAAGCAGGGCTACGATTTCACACTCGGAGAAGGTTTATACTTCGATCGAGGTCCTCGTAATCCAGCCAAAGCAGTATATGTACCAAAAGGTAAACCTGAGGATTATTATAAATATGGGCGAGGCTTAGGTTATGTTTCATCAGATGACGAATGTGGTTGGCAAATCATCGATCAAATTGCTAACAAAGCCAAGAAAGGATACTCTCCCGATGCTTCAGAGTGGGACTCCGATACAAGTCTGGGAGAAGTCTTCAAAACCCTAATGTCAAATATGGCTACAGCCGATCCATCCACCATGGAAGACGACGATCAAATGCCAACATGGGAAGACCCGTGGGTTCACCATCTGAATATGCAATATGGCGATAGGTTCGAGCAAAGAGAACCACCCACTGAAGATAAAATAGTCCAGATTAACATGGGTGATGAGGCCAACCCAAAGCCTATATTCATCAGCGACAGTCTTCCCCCAGATGAGAAGGAGGAATTGATTGCTCTCATCAGGGAATATATCGACGTCTTCGCATGGAATTATGAAGACATGCCAGGGCTCGACCCCAATGTCGCAATGCACCGCCTCGATATCAAGCCGGATGCCAAACCTGTCAAGCAACAGCAAAGACGGTTTCGTCCGCAGATTATGGAAGCCATTCAGGATTTATCTGAGAGGAGCAACATCCAGATTGGCTAGCCAATATTGTTCCAGTCATGAAGAAGAATGGTAAAATCAGGATTTGCATCGACTTCAGGGACCTGAATACGGCATGTCCAAAAGACGACTTTCCTCTCCCAATCACAGATGTCATTATCGACAATACGTGCGGATTTGAGAGAATGTCTTTTATGGATGGTTTTTCAGGATATAACCAAATCAAGATGCACCCAGATGACGAGAAGCATACAGCGTTCAGAACGCCCCTCGGTGTCTTTTACTACACCGTAATGCCTTTCGGACTAAAGAATGCAGGCGCCACGTACCAGCGAGCAATGACTAAGATTTTCCAAGAACATCTCAGGAAAACAGTCGAGTGCTACGTTGATGATTTGGTTGTAAAGAGCCGCAACAAAGAAGATCACATCAAGGACTTGAAGACGATGTTCGATCTCATGCGGAGTCATCAATTGAAGATGAACCCCACTAAATCCTTCCTTGGAATGTCCACTCGTCACCACTAAAGGTATACATATCGATCATGATAAGGTGAATGCGATACATGAACTGCAACCCCCTAGAAATCTAAGAGAACTCAGAGGATTGCAAGGGCGTCTAGCTTACATCCGGCGGTTCATCTCAAATCTTTCTGGGAAATGCCAACCATTCTCAAAATTAAACAAGAAAGGGGTGTCATTTATTTGGGACGACGTCTGCCAAAGAGCATTCGAATATATCAAAACATATCTGACGAATCCTCCTGTTCTCGTTGCACCAAAATCAGGTAGACCGTTCTTGATTTATCTCAAGGCGATGAACCACTCGATAAGTGCTTTACTAGCACAAGACGATGATAATGGTCGGACCTTTGTAGGCGCCGAGTCTCGATATCCGATGATTGAGAAAGAATGTCTCGCATTGGTATTCGCAATGCAAAAGATGCGACATTACTTGGTTGGACAGACGATTTACATCATTTCCAACGTTAATCCAGTACGGGTGTTTATGACGCAACCAACCTCTATGAATTGGCGATAAGCGAAATGGGCCCTTCTCTTGTCCCAGTATGATTTGCACTTCAAACAACAGAAGTCGATCAAAGGTCAAGCGATTTGCGATCTTTTGGCGGCAAACCCGACAACGGATACAGCAGAAGTATATGATGATTTGCCGGATGAAACCCACGAGGTTAACACTACATCACACCAACAAGTATGGCAATTATACTTCGATGGTGCTTCAAGGGCAGTTAATAGGGCAATAACCCCGGGAGGTTCTACAGTTTTCTCCGGAGTTGGAGTTGTCTTAATTTCCCCGGGGAAGCATGTGATGCCTCGGGCTTATTCACTGACTAGTCCGTGTTCCAATAACGTAGCCGAGTACAACGCGCTTCTCATTGGACTCAGTTTTGCCAAGGAGCTGGGGGTCGAATATCTCGAAGCTTTTGGGGATTCTCAATTGATAGTCAACCAAGTCCGTGGAGAGTATGAAGTCAGGAACCAAGACCTGATCCCGTACCACCAGGAGGCCATCAAAATGGCAGATTCTTTTAAAGAATTCTATATTGAATACATCCCTCGTCTCCAGAACGCTTATGCGGATGCACTGGCAGCACTAGCGGTATCACTTGCGCAGCCTCCCGAATATGAGCTGTTAGTCACAGTAAGGACGCATCAACTCTGCATACCCATATGCGATATGGATGTTGAAGAGGAAGATGACGGAAACATAAGCGCCAAGGAGGTGAATTCAACTCAAATTGGGTCTGAGTCCCGAGATTGGCGTTTTCCTATCGTTGACTACGTCCAATATGGATTCGCCGAAGAGCACCAAGATTCTTCTATAATATCGAGACCCATACATTATACCGTAGAGGGTACGATGGTTTGTTACTCCGATGCCTTTCGAACAAAGAAGCAGAAGAAGTTCTTAAGGAAGCACACGAAGGAGAGTGTGGTGCGCATCAGCCCGGTCCCAAACTTTATGACCGCATCAGGAGAATAGGATATTTTTGGCCAACAATGGTTCGTGACGCAATCGAATATGCCCGAGAGTATCATGCTTGTCAAATACATGCAAATTATATGCATCAACCGCCAGAGCAGCTGCACACGTCAACCACGTCTTGGCCGTTCGAGACATGGGGCATGGACATTGTCGGTCCTATTTTTCCCCCTTCAGTCAAAGGTGATCGATTCATTCTCGCAATCACGGATTACTTTTCAAAGTGGGCTGAAGCAATTCCGCTTAGAGAGGTGAAGACGAACAACGTCATCAATTTCATCAAGCATCATGTCATATACAGACACGGCGTGCCGAGACGGATCATCCATGACAACGGTCCACAGTTCATAAGCAACGCCTTCGTTAGATTTTGTGACAAGTTCAAAATTCAAGATGTTTCGTCAACGGCTTATTATCCCGCTGCGAATGGATTAGCTGAGGCGTTTAACAAGACGATCATTAAGATCCTGTCAAAGCTCATGA
>NC_033797.1:114538265-114564182 GCF_001876935.1 Asparagus officinalis
ACCACCAAAATCCCTCATTGATCAATTTCAATTGACAGTGGGTCCACCAAAAATATTTTTCTGGCCCTCTTGATTCTTTCCATGAACAAGAGGTCCACTTTCAGTTCAGAGTTCCCTTTCGATAAACGAAAGAACTCCCCTTTTTTTTCTCTTTGGTTAAGCCTTCTCATGGTTATAACCGAAGTTAAAACTTCATTTCGATAAACGAAAAATTCATCTTCAGTTTAGATAATCAATCCTATAAAAGGTAAGTTTATCTAGATTTTCCAGATTCTCGGAGTGGAGATCCCACTTCTAGTTTCTTTTGCGCTGAAAATAGAATATAAAATTCTTTCTTTCCAGAATCAAGGAATAGAATATAAAATTCTTCCTTCCTTGTTTTCGGGTTCGCCTTCACCCTAAAAGAAGACCGGGAAATAGAATATAAAATTCTTCCTTTCCCGCACCGATCTTTTCCAAAATTTATCAATCTAGGATTCATCCTAGGAAGTTTATCCCGAATCCTAAGCAGGGATAAGTCTGCGCCTAACACGCGCTGCCGGTTTAGTCTTTTTCCGTAGAAAAAGACACCAGAGTTCGATTCTGGGGTATTCTATCCTGAAACCTAAGCAAGGATAAGTCTGCGCTTAACCCGCGCTGCCGGTTAGTTCTTAACCGTTAAAAAGAACACCCGTTCACATATTCAATATTGTGGCAGGTTGTTATTAATAACACAAAAATCCATGCCTTACATGCATGGGGAATTTCATCATGAATCCTAAGAAAGGATATGCCGACGCCTAATACGCGTCGCCGGTTTAGTCTTTCTCCGTAGAAAAAGATACCAGAGTTCGATTCTGGGGTATTTTATCCCGAAGCCTAAGTAGGGATAAGTCAGCGTCTAATACACGTTGCTGGGTAGCCTATTCCCGTAACAATGGCAGAGTCAAAAGGGTTAACTCTTTTAGCTTAAACGTCACATAGGAGCGGACTTAAACAATCCGCATGCTAGCCCGATTCAAACGGTAGTCGGTAAAGGCTAATCAAATCCGTTGAAGGCTGGGGGTTAGCCAAAAATCCTAAAGTCAACGCCTAACACGCGTCGCCGGGTAGTCTATTCCCGTGAGAAAGACGAAGTCTACGTATTCAATATCGTAGCACTAAGAGCGTTAACTCTCTTAGCTTAACGTCACATGCAGAATGGATTTAGATAATCTGCATGCTAGCCCGACTCAAACAGTAGTCGGTAAAGGCTCATCAAACCCGTTGATGGCTGAGGGTTTGCCAAAAATCCTATAAATACGAGAGTCACTGACGCATCAGCTTCATTAGTTGGTCTCGTGACTTGAGCATCCAATGACATTCGAAACCCTAGGGTCAACGCCGGACAACGCGTAACCCTAGGTCAACGCCAGTCAACGTGTTGCGATCAAAAAGTCAACGTACGACGTTCAAAACCCTAAGGTCAACGCCAGTCAACGTGTTGCCATAAAAAAGTCAACGTACGACGTTCAAAACCCTAAGGTCAACGCCAGTCAACGTGTTGCGATCAAAAAGTCAACGTACGACGTTCAAAACCCTAAGGTCAACGTCGGACAATGCATAACCCTAGGTCAACGCCAGTCAACGCGTTGCGATCAAAAAGTCAACGTACGACGTTCAAAAACCCTAAGGTCAACGCCGGACAACGCGTAATCCTAGGTCAACGCCAGTCAACGCGTTGCGATCAAAAAGTCAACGTACGACGTTCGAAACCCTAGGGTCAACGCCGGTCAACGCGTAACCCTAGGTCAACGCCGATCATATAAACTGCTTCTTAATACTCCGAAAAGTATACGAGTATAAACTGCTTCTTAATACTCCAATAAGGTATACGAGTATAAACTATTTCCTATTTTTGGTTGAGAAGTTTCTGGAGAATATTTTTCTAAAAATATTCTTAAGGATAACTCAACAACACTACGCCGGACAACGCGTCACAAAATAAAAAACTCAACGCCAACAATCGATGGTCAGTTCTATGTTGAACCAGCAAACACGAGCTAAAGATCAAAAAGTCAGGAATCAACTTCAAGTTTAAAATTCCGACAACAGTCAGACAATAAATGCAGCACCGGAGCCCTTACAGACATTCGACAAAGCACCGAATAGCCTAAAGGATTGAAGGAATCAAGAACAGAAGCCATTCTAAAGTCCCACTATACCGACTGAAGGTTGGGACAATCATATCCAAAGTATCTCAGACTCTTCTATAAAAGAACGAGGCTGAAATACTTTGGAGGGGGTATCTGTAGGCGTATAAAACTACCTATAGGTCCCTGAATACAGCTCGGCACGGTGATTCGATAAACCAACGAGCCATCGGGTGACGTATCTAAACACGAACGTCAGTCCACAACACCGAAGCCAAGTGACACGCAACGAAGCGGATTAACGAGGCGACAAGGTTAACGAACCATCGGGCGATGTATCTAAACGTAATCGTTAGACTGTGTCATCGAAGCTAAGTGAGATGTGACGAAGCAGATTAACAAGGATGCGAGGCTAACGAACCGCACGCAAGCAACGGAATACATCCACTCGCGTGCAGAATCAAGCTAACAGTTCGGTGAATCAACGAGTCATCCAACCATAGAACGGATTTAAACTCAAACATCGAGGCGGATTTACTGCCATATTGGGATTCAGACTGCCAAATCAGAGTCCAGATCAACAACGAAGCGCAGAACCGAAAAAACGGACACAACAGAGAAACCAGAAAACGGCAAAACGGCACAACACCTGGAGGACTCGGCCAAAACCGAGCCGCCTCTAGGTGGCTCGGTGGCCGAGCCACCTAGAGGTGGCTCGGGGGCCGAGCCACCTGGGCTAAGCGGCATGACTCATTTGTGAAGGGTTGGAATTTTGGAGCCGAAACTCTACCGGATTGAGAGCTCAACCTCAGATTTCAAAGCTTAGAATACACGGACTTCTAGATCTGGTTCTTGGCGATCATCCACGCCAAATAAGGCAGGAGTTCGAAAAAGATCAGATCTGAGATATACACGGTTTCCCTCCGGATCAAAGCTTGGCCTTTGATCCCGAGAAGAGTCTCGATTTCGTTTGGTCGATTTCGATAACTACGGGCTATTATTTCCCTGGTGAAATAATCCCCTCGGCTGTTATTTCCTTCGTGAGATAACACCCGCTATACAGTGTAGATCCGACCGGATCTAGATCCCGCGGTGGTCCACGGATTAACCCCGGCGCAGGCAAAGAACCCACAAAAGCGAGTGACCGCAAAACAGGAGCTCGTGATTCGTTCGACAAATAAGGAAAGTTGTAATTTTCATTTTCTTTTGATTTTATTGTAACCAGATCTTATAAAAAGACCGGATCTTTGTAACCGATAAACTGTTAACAAAGGAATCAATGGAATCAGCAAAGAAAACAATTTTCCCCGCGAACAGGCCTAGCCAAATGATCACATAAGTGACTGTTTCCCGTCAAATGCCAGGCCAGGCCGGGCCAAAACGGTCACCTTGAGACCGTTATGACCGGGTCGGCCTAGCTTGGCCCGGCTCGGTCGTAACGGCTGTAAACGGCTATTTTTGGCTTTTTGACTGTTTTGCCCCCAAAAAGGATCAAAAAAGGGTAAAAGTTTGAGGGTATTTTGGTTATTTGTCTAGGGGACTACCTCTATAAATAGAGGGGTTTTCACTTGTTTTTCTTATCTAAAACTCATCTACTTCTCAATAATACTCTCATATACTCTCTAATAATCGCTTTAGCTCTCTAATTATTCAATCAAATGGCTTCCTCATCTGATTATTAAGCGCAAAACCCAACTCCCGAAATGAGTCCTCCTACTACATGAGGTACAGCTACTCTTCCTACTCTACAGATGTTGAACCTGAATCCGATGACGATGATTCTACTACACTAAGAGCTCCTAAAAGGCTGAGATCCGATGTGTAGATTTTTTTTTGAGAAGATAGACGTCACCAGGGATGAACACGCTAGGCTTCTCATCCAGAAGGAAGGCTAAGTGTGCGTTGTGTGACCATATTTTTTAAGCTCATCATAAGAGCGGCATCAACCACCTCAAACGCTATTTAGAAAAACACAACAAAGGTCAGACTCCTCAAGGTGATATCCGACAATCTATGCTCTCTCAATTATCATCTTTTGGTAGTCTCGGTAGTTAAAATTATGACACAGCCCGAGACAGGAAATGTGCCATTAGGTTTACCATTCTTAAAAATCTTCCTTTTAAATTAGTAGAAGATGATGAATTTAAAGATTTATTTACAAATGGTTTTTACCCCGATCTTCCTTTTAAATTAGTAGAAGATGATGAATTTAAAGATTTATTTACAAATGGTTTTTACCCCGCATTAAAAAAAAATTCTCGTAAAACTTGTCAACATGATATTTTAAAATATTATCAGGAGGAACAAGGAAAAATAATTTCTTATTTTCAAAGTTTAAACTGTAAATTTTCTATAACTTCTGATATTTAGACATCTAAAGCACAAACTGGTTATTTACGTATCATAACATATTGGATTGATGAAAATTGGTAAATGCTTAAAAAATTTATTTCATTTATTGCATTTGAAGAGTCACATACTGGTATTAATGTTGTAAATTTAATAATTGAAGAACTTTTAAAATTAGAAATATCAGAAAGAATATTTTCTCTTTCACTAGATAATACAAGTAATAATAATGTAGTTGTTAATTTTATCAAAACATCTCTGTCATTGCCATGTCATGATGATCTTTTTCATGTTAGATATATTTGTGATATTTTAAATTAATTATTCAAAGTGTATTTGGTGAAATTAAACTCATGATAGAAAATGTTAGGTCAGTAACTTACGCTCATAATGCTTCTGAACAAAGAATTAAAAGATGAAAATAATTCTGTAAAAGAAAAAAATATAAAACTAAGACTTATTCCAAAAGATGTTGACCATAGGTGGAATTCCACCTATACAATGTTAAGTGTAACAATAGAATATAAAAAAATTATAAATGATTTTATTGCTTTTTATAATTCTAGTTCTAGCTCTGTGTAGACTGTCTAAAAATTATTATAGATAGTTGATTCCCATCAAACACCAATGATCAAAGTTATAATCAACCGTCTTTCACATCAACAAATAAAGGCTACAATTAGAAGATTTTCATGTAGATCGAGAAAGTTACAATTCGACGATCTTCACGACAATCGATGGAAATTCTGATTCAACAGTCTTCACAGTGAGAGTTACAATCTGACGACTCTCATATTTCAAGGAGCTAATGTGGACATTACAAAATGTCGATCTTTGCAAACGCTCTAATGAAAGAGATTAGAGGTCAACAATCTCATTAATTCCAAAATGCAAAGTTCATCTCCACGTCTCAGATTCCAAACGCAACACGACCACTGCGTTTTTAGCCGTAGGCATATGCCTAACTCTACGTTTCAAGTCTAAGACGCAGAGTTTGGGCCCAAAACCTAGTTTCGACGTTTGACTCGTTCAAACATGAGCTGAGCGGTTCCATTTTCCCCACATTCTGAGGGATTTTTGCCCATTTAGGAGCGGTTTAAGGGGTCAGTTGCAATCCCGATCGAGAAAATTTGTAATTTCTTTCTAAGTCTGTTAGAAAGAAGTTGTATCTAGAGAATTGTAATATATTCTTTTTTTAAGTCTGTTACAGAGAATAATACAAATTCAATTCTTAATTATCTTCTTTTAATTTTCCCACCAAACACTCTAGTAGCATGTATAGAATAACTGACTATGAATGGACAGTTATAAGTAATTTTAAAGAGATGTTACAAGTTTTTTTATGATGTTACAATATTATTATCTGGCTATTATTATCCAACTATTATAAAAATGGAAAGTAAATTTAATAAATATTTTATGCCTATTCTTGCTATTTTTGGTTTGGGGGTTCTTATTGATTCGTGTTTGAAGGATATTGACCTTCGAAGTTTGTTAAATTTCTTGTATGGTAATATGATTATAGACATTGATGATGGTCAAACTATTACTACTACTACTCATCATAATACTATTAGAAATTATTTTCAAAGATTATATGATGAGTACGTAACTAAATATGGCGTAGCTACACATCACTCTACAACTTCTACTTCTACGAGCTCAAGTTAGGGAAAAAAATATAAGTCTTTGATAGGTATACAATGGTAACTGATGGATCTGGACTTGGATCATTAGCGGAGATTTCTAAAATTGATCAATATTTAACTATATCTTTAGTTACATGTCAAAATAATAGTTAAGATATTTTATAATGGTGGAAATGAAACATCCATATTTTTACACATAGCTACAGTCTAAGGTTAACCCAAAGATGTCAAACCTGCCATGCACCTATACTGTGCAATAACATGTTTTACCAATCACAGTAATATCCTCTAGTGGAATCAAATAGAAGTGTAGGTACAAAACAGGACAAATAAGAGAATAAAGGTAATAGTCATGATACAGAAAAGATATCTCATAAATAAAAAAAATCATGTCTCAAGTGTAATGCATCTAATAACTAAAATAATAAAAATGTCAACATGAATCAACTAGAATCGTACTAAGGCACGCTGCCTTTACAAAAATGAGAATAAAACTCTAATGTCTGAATAAAATATAAAATCTACTGTGGAGCCTCTAAAAAAACTCATGTGACGGTGACTATGTAAGAACTCCGTCATCTTGCGGCTCTCCGAACATCTGTATTTTCTGAAAGAAGAGAAAATAAAAAGAACCATATAAAGAGCGTCAGAGTATTATAGCAAAATCACCTCCATCCACCCCAGGGGAAGGGCTACTAGATGGAGTGGCGGCTCTATCTATTAAGCATAGTCTACCTAGATTCATTTTCCTTATATCTAACTAGAATTAACATTTAGAAACATACAACACGAGACGTAGTACGTCGAGCGAAATAATCCAAATAAGAAAACCCTCATGTATATACCATTGTCTCTAATTATAGATATCTAAATATTAACATCGAACTAAGAATAGACAATCTAATAAAATCAACAATTAGAAATCCATAACACGAGACTGGTACGTCGAGCGAAATAATCCAAATAAGAAAACCCTCATGTATATACCATATGTCTCAAATTGTGAATCGCTAATCATTGATCCCAAATAAGACAAACAAATCAATAAAGGAAATAAAAATATCAATACATTGTATTTATAATATCTTCCACTGTCACTGGGAAGATAGAATAAATACCAACATATAATCACATATACTTTCAAGAGACCAGTATCTCGGTCCTATAGCTCAAAGATGTGTCGTATTCATAACTGACATCCGTCCAATGACTTAAGCTATTAATCAATAATCTCATAGCAACGGACTATCCTGTGAGTATCCTAAATAATGTACATGGCTCATTAGTTTCATCGCAATCTCAGCACATAGCCTGAGTGTGGGACGACCTACCATATAGGTATCCAAATAGATGTCCTCACAAGCATCATAATTATACGACTCACAAGCCTCATCGTACACTAATGTGGGCGGACTGCTATACAAAGTATCCAAACCCGACTTAATGGCCTGTACATATGGAATATCGATGCACTACCTCATGTAGCACTGAGCTGAGCTCATCAACGATATTCATTTCATGTATAATCTGTGTATATTGGTATATCGATGTACTATGACATATAGTACTAAGCTCTGCTCATCAACGATATCCAACTCGTGTATAACAATTTCTAATTCTAATATAAACAACTCAACTCTTGTCAAATCCCCTTTCTGGGATACTCATGTATGTGTATTGACATTGTACTTTATATTTATAAAATTACATGTAAGGAAGTGTGGCTCAAACCCCAGAAACACATCTCAGCCAAAAACAAAACAAAACTAAGGAAATTAGCCTTAGTAATCGACTACTAGACTTAGTAGTCGACTACTCTGAGTTCATCCAGAATCTGGAAAATCGAACTAAGTGTGAGCAGTCGACTACTATACACATTAGTCGACTGCTATGTTATGAGAAAGTTTCTGTATAATAAATTTTGAGACAGAGTAGCCGACTACTCTTCTTAGTAGTCGACTACTCTGCATACAACTAGAAACTAATATGCGCAAACAGGAATTAACTAAACAACTTACACTTATGTAATCTCAAACATGATTTTCACGATTTGTCTATATTAAACAGAGATTATCTTGATCATAAACATAGAATTATCTTGGTTTAATTAAAGTTAACACCTTCATTAATAAATCTCTTCAATTAATTACATATAAGCAACATGATTATGAAAACATGATGAAAACTACACATGACAGAGTTATATTTCGTTTTAAATCTGATTACAAAGCCTAGATATTATAACCCTAGGTTTTAGTATGATAATATACAAGGAAAACTCAATTATTATCAAATTAGGGTTTTACACATAAGTTAAACTTAATTAACAGATTAAAAATAAGAATAAAATTAAACCTAATAATCATGATCATATTTCTAATGTTAACAACAAGAAAAACATCATATCTAACATAGGTTACAGATCTATTATCAAAAACATATCTTTTATCACATCAAAAAGAGAATTAAGCATATAAACTTTGATTTAACACTTTAAATCATGAAATTACTAAGGGCGCAGGAGTGGATGAAGATGATCTTGCCTTAGGGCACTGCTGGACTCCTCAATCACGTGTATGCAAGATCCCCCTTCAACCACGATCTCAAACTCCGTCTTCCTCTCGACAAACGCCTCAACACTCTCCCAAAATCTCACAAACTAGGGTTTAAGGTTTGAGGAGGAAGGTGGCTACTGATCTCACAAATTTTCTCTCTGAAAATAGGGTTTAAACGTGTATAAAAAGAGATATAACAACCTGGGTTCGGATATAAACCAAATCCAACCCAAAATCTAAAAGAAAAACTAGAAACAGCCCCGATAGTCGACTACTACTCAGAGTAGTCGACTACTAAGCTTGTTAGTCGACTACTCTGAGTAGTAGTCGTCTACTAACAACCCATAAATAGGTCTGTGCATGTTTTCGTGCATGTTTTCCATCTATACTCACATATATATATTGGATTGATCTCAAATCAATCCCTAACATACTCAAACACAAAAATATGTTATTTATAATCATATAACATACTTAATACTATTTGTTATAATTTATTTAAACTTTTAGGGTTTTATAGGAAAGTATATGGACCAGTTTCATATCCTATACTTTCTATCATGATTTGTGACTTACTAATAGTACAAGTTTCCACGGTAGCTTCGGAATCCGCCTTCAGCACAGCCGGACGTTTGATCAACGACCATAGGACATTGTTAGATCTGTATACCATACATGCGGTGATGTACTTACAAGATTGGTGGAAGTATGAGAAGAGAACGCAAGGCATCAATCAGATGGTTGGTATTGAAAATAAATTTGAAGAGTTGGGACTAACAGATAGATATAAAGATTAAACAATATTCATCAAATTATAATTTTTATTTCTTAGCTAAAAATTTGTAATAAATTATTTTGGAAACAGTTATAAATGATAGTGATATAGGTGAATTCATATCAACCTAGTTGGGATGTACTCATCTATTGTGATGCGACGAATTCCAAAATAAATTTATAATTTTAAATAATTTACATATTATTAATAAAGAAGTTATTTTTATCATTTTAATTTTACTAATGTTTTGTATTTGTAATTTATGTAACTTCAAGTGATTAATAATATCATTGTTTTTATTAAAATTTTATGTTAAAAATTTAAAGAAAAAAAAAACTTAAAATATTTTGAAAAAAAGGGCCAGCCCGGTGCCCGGCCTGCTCGGGCCCGGACCCGGGTCCGGGCTCCGGTTTTGTCAGGCCGGGCCGAGTCGGGCCGGGCCGTTTGGACACCCCTAGGTGTGCTTACCCCTCTTTTTATATCTTTATATTATTTTTTTTTGTCGGAGGTAACATCGCCAAGATAATCATATTCACCTTATTTTCTTTTTAAGAATTTGTTATCCTATAATTTGGGTTTGAACCAAACAAGATATTACAAATTTTAGGGTTTACTTTCCTATAATAATGTTGAACCAAACAAAATATTAAAAATACTAAAGTATGTATAAAACCCTATGGATTTGAAATTGACCATGATATTATAAATTTTAAAATTTTGGCATTTAAACCAAGCACCCCTTAGTGTCCAGATACGTGTGATCCACGGATCTGGCTCGAATAGAATGTGCGATTGGACATTTGCCTTTAATTTGTAATCCAATAAGGGTGTTTGTTTCAATAAAATTTTTGGCATTTGGTATGGATTACAGGTTTTGGGATAAAAAGGTGAGTTTTTTTTTTGGATTTTGGGATTCCATATATTGTGTTTGTTTTAAGAAAACTTTTAGAGTATTGAATCCCAAAAGTGTAGAAGTGCCCATTTTTTTGAATTTGCCAAATCCTCTCAATTGAAGAGGATTTTGACAAATCTCATAAATGGGTGTGTTTACCTCTCAATTGGAGAGGATTTGATAAATCTCAATTTTGTATTTTTGTGGGAGGTAACCTCACCAAGATAGCATATTCATCATATTATAAAATTTTAACTTTTGGTAATGCTACATTCACTGGTAAAAAATAAGGTATCCTAGACGGAAAATTCTGTCTAGGATACTCAGAATTCCGTCTAGGACGCGTATTCTAGACGGAATTCCGTCTAGGATACGCGTCTAGAAAGTTTCCGTCTAGGATGTAGTATTCTAGACGAAATTTCTGTCTAGAATACATTTTAAACGGAATATTCTAGACGGAATTCAAAACCATCTAGAATACATCCTAGACGGATTATTCTAGACGGAAATTCCGTCTAGAATAATGCAACCTAGACGGAAAAAATTTCCGTCTAGAATGAGTATCCTAGACGGAAATTTCCATCTAGGATACTCATCCTAGACGGAAATTGAAGTTTTTAATTTTTTTTTAATTTTTTTTTTGTAAAAAAATCATCCTAGACAGAATTTTAGCATCCTAGACGGAATTTCCGTCTAGGATAATATGCTATAGTTTTTTTTTGCAGGATCTACTTTTGGGCATGTACACAATATTGAACAACTAAATTATATTCATATGAATTAACTGTATATATTATTAAAACAAACAATTACAACATTAAAGTTCCAATACTAATTCAATATACATATAAAACATAAGTTTCCCCACATTACAAGCTATTAGATACTGCACCAACATGTGTAACCTGCACCAAAGATAAAAACAACAAATTAAATATGGGTAAATAGCTCAAGTATATGCAAGAGATGTAGACATATAACAACAAGCAATGCAAATAGCATACAACTCTTAAGTTTTTTTAATATCTAATAAATAAATTCATAAATTTGTGAGTTGCATATAAACTAGTGATGCTTAGCATACATCAAAAGAGCAATCCAATTAACACATGTTTACATAAAAAAGAATCAGCAACATATAAAGAGTCATTCATAAACGAAGACCTACATCAACATTTGGACTTGTAAATTAGAGTGAAGAAAGTAACAAACACGTAGATATAAGCTCATGTTATAGAAATTGTACTGACATTTCACCAGAACTACGATGCGTATCAATATCGGATAAGCAATTGGCAAGCCATCCTTCTGAAGACTGATCCAGGCTTGCGTTGGCAAAAGTACACCTATCATCTAATGCAAGTTGTATTATAAGCACCATACTAAGATAATTTTCCCAACTCTTAACAGAAATCATTATGGCGTCAAAGCCAACCTTAGAAGATTGATCCTCTAGGTTCTTCCAACCCTTTATCAGTCTTATCTGAGTTTATGTTTTCCCCTTAGTTATATATAGTTAAGAGAAATCTCGAGAGATAGCAAAGGAGAAAAACTTACCTCCGAAATGCAACTCATAGCCAAAATTTCCAGTATTACTAGTAGGAGTGTGTTCCCCCAAAATTTCCAGTATTACTAGTAGAAATGCGACTCATCAGCAAAGAAAGTCTCCTTCATAGTTTCAGTGAACTCTCTCATTAATTTCTTCCGAGGGTGGAAACCCACCTTGTAAAGTGATGGCAAGTTCTCTGTGTGTCGGCGAGAAGAAGGCAAGCTATGAATGTCTGATTCATTTGCAACTGGTTCATCAGAAACTGAAGTGCCCATCTTGAGTTTTTACCTGTGCAATGAGTGAACAGTTAGAATGCAGGTATAAACTACACTTTGAATTAGCAGTCACAAGTATATTACGCTAAACAAGTACTTATACTACACAATGTTAATTGTTGTTCCAAAAGGGAGGACAGAAACATACGGAAATACTTGCACTATTTTGAGATAGAAAAGCCTTCCCTACTCTGGGAGATGCAAACAAAGATCCTTATATAGGACTCAAGTACAATTGCAGGTCAAACTTCTCATTATAATAAAACCATATTATTAATTGTGAATGTAGATGTAAAACAAAGCACATTCAAGGCGAATGGAGAGGGCTAGGATGCAATGATGTATTGATATATCAACATATGAATTAAAACAGGACAACATTTTCAACTTGCATCATAATTCTTCGATCATACTCTGTTAAATAACCATGTAGGAGGTTGACTTAGATGATTAGATTGTTTAAACTACTCATTAGATTGTTTAAGCTATTCACTTATCCATTTGCCTCAATTGTTGATTTATATAATCAAAATTTTATACGTGGCGTGAGGCATGCAATTAAGAGATTATGAGTATGCAATACTTCATACTCATATAAATCATTATTCATCTCATCAGTCATCCTCAATGACAACGGCAAAGCATTGTAAGTTCCGGGGAAAACGACCGTAAATTCTCTAACAATCTAACAGATCTCTTCTACTGTGGAAGCTATGTGAGTTGCAGGGATCAAAAGAAGAACTTAGCACCCAAAGATTAATTTATTTCTCAAATTGCAAAGCATCAATATTACCAGGAGAGTTCTTTCCCACTTCGCAGAAACACCAGTGCATAACAAGTTCAAAAAATGATCTCAAATAGAATATTCAACTTGATAGCTTCATAATTTATTAGTGTTAATAAAAAGAAACCATTTTCTCAAAAGCCCCAATATAAAAGGGAACCATTACTATCTCCAAACTCTTGAGTGTTTTATGGAGATGGATGTTTCCCCTTTATAACTTGAGGTTTTATTCCCACTGTTTGCTTTAGATAATTGCTTCCAAGTGAAGACTTTTTCGAGGTCCAAACACATAAAGGGCACTTAAAAACACCATTACTGCATTCCAAGACATCAGCAAGCAACTAACACCGGTTGCACTTTCAAATTATATATTTAAACTTGTGCTTTTATTATAATTTTGGCAACTTGCATGAAGAAGTACTTCAAAACCCCAAAGTCTACAAATAAATCTCAGGCCAAAAGGTAAAACACTCGGAAATCAAGTTGTATACTAAGAATCTAAACATTTTAAGGGAAACCCAATAACATACTTCGCTCATAAAAACCTGTGATCAAGCTAAAAAACCTATTAAAGCCCTCAGAATTTCAAGTCTAAAGGATTGGAAAATAGACCTCAGTGAAACATAGCAAGGGTGCCAAGAGCCGTTATCCTTGTGCTTGACTTCGAGCTCAAGAGATTCTCCATCGATCGATGCCTCCGCTCTTTCCTCAATTGCCTCCGCTCCTTCGCCATGAGCTCGCCGGCCGATGTTTCGAGAACTATTGAGGATAGAGAGGTGCATCGAGGGTGGGAAGTGAGCAGGGGCGAGGAGAGGAAACAGAGGCATAGGAGGAAATCTAGGGTTTGTTCGGGAGAGGAGAAGGCTCAGTTTTGGGGGAGGAGGGATTGGAGGAGGGATTTGACGGAGATGGAGTCGGATTCGGGTGGAGTGTAATGGGTTTGGGAGAGGAGGGAACCGATTTCGCCGGAGAGGGTGGTGATTAGAGAGGGGGAGAAGAGTAGGAGGTGAAAGATAGCTTTTTCTGCAAATTTCGGTTTTGGGGGAAATATGGGTGATGAAATTTTGGGGGGAAACGGGGACGGCGAAATTTTGATGGGTTAAATTTTTTAAAAAATCGGTAACGTATCCTAGACGGAAATTTCCGTCTAGGATGTATACTATACGGAAATTTCCGTCTAGGATGTATAATATACGGAAATTTCCGTCTAGGATAGTTGGTTAATTTTTAAAAAAAATAAAAATAAAAAATCCGTTTACTTTTCTATTCTAGACGGAAATTTCCGTCTAGAATGTTTATTCTAGACGGAATATTCTAGACGGAAATTTTCCGTCTAGTTTAATAGCAAACTAGACGGAAAAATTTCCGTCTAGAATAGTCCGTCTAGGATATGTGATGTTCTACTAGTGATTTTGAGCTTGAAAGAAATAAAATATTATAAATTGTAGTATTCCAAATCTCAAAATATTAATAAAACAAACAACATTTTAGAAATCCCAACCCATAATAAAACACCTATGAATTTCAAACCCCATGGTGAAATCCATATCCTAAAATTATAGGATTTGACATAAGGGGCTGTTTGTTTCACACTTTTATAGAAAAGGATTAGTATTAGGGGTCTGACAGTGGCAAAATTGTAAATTATGGAATCTTTGTGAATCCTAATCTAGAGTTTGGCTGGGGAAAAATTTATGGATTACGTATTCCATAAAGTTGCTACAGTCGTGGTTTTTTCAAGAAACCGAAATCGGAGGGGGGGAGAGGATTTGGGCGAGAAATCTGACATTTGCCACTGTTTTCGTTTTCTGATTCCTAATCCTCTCGATTTCGAACCCTAGCTCTGGAATCGCAACTGGGCGTTTCTTCTCCCGCCTCTCCCAAGTTCCTTCGCGCCTCCTCTCTCGTTGTTCTTCGATATTATTTGGGTTTCAGTTTGTGGATTTGCCCTAGATTTTGGGCTCGGCTTCTCTCGCGATCCGCTGTTCTTCGATATTGTTTTTGGTTGGTTGGGTTTGTTGATAACGACATCAATTTCTGGGCTTGCTGTCTGTTCTTCTCTCGCTGATCTTTGATCTTGTTGTTAGGTTCTTCGGTTTGTGGATTTGCCCTAGATTTTGGGCTCGGCTTCTCCCGCTGTCCGCTGTTCTTCGATTTTGATCTTTGTTGGTGGGGTTTGTTGGTAACGACATCAATTTCTGGGTTTTTTATGCTGTTCTTTCTCCCGCTGATCTTTGATATTGTTGGGTTCTTCGGTTTGCTGGTTGTTCCGTCCGGTGGGGTTTGTTGGTAACGACATCAATTTTTGAATTTTTCCCTTCGCAACAACTTGGCATCTGCAGGTATAAATCAATTTAACCCTTTTAATTTGATTATTTAATTGTGCTTGCTCTGATTAAAGTAACATTGGTAGTGGAATTATTGAATTTGGTATATGTTTAATTATTGAAACAAGGGTATTGTTCGGTGGTTGTTTGATGTGGGTATATAGTTTATTACTGATTTTATTAGAATTATTTGTTAGTGGGGTTTCATTCGCAACTGCTTGGCATCTATTTGTCTGTGGGGTTTTGGTATATAGTTGATTAGTGAGCTTTGGTTCTCTGGGCTTGTTGTTGTAGAATTTCAAATGACTAAACCATGGAAAGGAAAACTTAATTACATTTGTTTGATCAGCGTGCATGCTTAGGGTGCAAAATATGAAATGAAAGTTTCACTACTTTATATATATTTGTGGATATGTAGATATATGGTTTTATGATTTTAATATTTTTATTAGTTATTTATTTATCTTTAGTTTTCAAACAATATTACTGTTAAGTTGTAAATATATGCTAATTTTACAATGGATTTAGATGGAAAACGTAGATGAAGAACAATTGAAGAGGATGTGTGCTAATACAGCTGTGTCTGCGGTGGTCACAATAATAACATGTATTCTGAGAATGCGTGCTAAGCGCAAGAGAATTTCATCTTGTACGAAGGAGGAAAAAATCCAAAAAATTTATTGCAGAGAAGCTCACTTCAAACGTGTATTGGAAGGCTATAGTGATAGTTGTCGGTCTTACATTAGAATGAGACCGAGTGCCTTTTTTAAACTTGCTGCAGTAATGAAAGAAAACGGTTTATTAGAGGATTCAAGACATGTTCAAGTCGAAGAACAGCTCGCTATGTTCCTGAGTATAGTGGGGCATAAAACTAAAAATAGAATAATAAGGACTGAGTTCATAAGATCGGGAGAAACAGTGAGTAGGTATTTCAATAAAGTCCTACAAGCAATGAATGGGTTACGTGATCGCTATATGAAGCAAGCTCCAAATGAAGTTCCTGCAGAGATTGCAAACAACCCAAATTATTTTCCTTACTTCAAGGTAAAAATAATACATACACCTCAACATCTGTTTTAAAGTGAATATGTATTTTATTGAATATATATTAACTTATATTTTTTTATAGGATTGCATTGGTATGATAGATGGCACACACGTTGACGCAGTATTACCCAGTAACCTAGTTGCCCGTTTTAGAGGGAGAAAAGGTGTGACACAAAACGTCCTAGCAGCATGCACCCCTAATAAACTATTCACCTATGTCCTAGCTGGGTGGGGGGGAGCAGCAAATGATTATAGGATATTACAGGATGCTTTGTCGAGACCACAGCCTTACGGGCTTCGAGTTTATGATGGTATTAATTCTTACTCGTTCACAATTAAGAAAAAATTAAATACTTGTCAATAGTGTGTTATATGAAGATATTGTTTAATTGTAATGTAGGTAAATATTACCTATGTGACGCGGGATACACCACAATGCCAGACTTCATATCCCCATATCGCGGTGTACGATATCATTTAAAAGAGCACACCGGTAGGACACCAAAGAATAGAAAAGAGTTGTTTAATTTAAGGCATTCAAGTTTAAGATCAAAAATTGAATGCACATTTGGTATATTGAAGAACCGGTTTAAAATACTATCGGCGAAGCCAAATTATCCATTTCCCACTCAAGTGGACATTGTACTAGCGTGTACCGTGTTACACAATTTCATTGCTATAGAAGATCCAGATGATGATATTTTAAATGAAAATATAGACATTGATGAAGATAATGGGGAAGTGACAAATGACGATGACTCAAGTGTGGTGGATTATACTCAAACTAGGACACAGAGAGAGGAAGATGAAAGAAATGAATGGAAGGAGCTACGAGATCAAATTGCTTGGGCGATGTGGGTGGATTATTGTGCAAAGTATAATGGTGGTAACACAATGGAAAGTGGTTTAGCTTAATGTGATGTTTGTTCTATCTCGATGTAATAACTTGTATTATTTTCTTACTGTTTGCAACTATCCATTTTAATGTTTCTTAGCATGTACTAAACATTTTTACGATTATCATCTTCGACCTTTTCATGTTGTTTCTATACATATAGGCGTTTCGTATATTTCTTTTTTAACGCATATTGCTAAATGCATGCATATTATATATTGATTTTGCTTTCTTTAATAATAATGTCTACTTGTTTAATATATATTAGGTATGGTTAACAATAAGGCAGATAAGTAGCCCCTGCCTTCTCATTCTAATGCTCCGCCAAATCTAGCTGCTAACATAAACATGAACTTCACGCCTGTTCAACCACAACCTTTCTCTTCACCCCATCATACATTCTCAACATTCTCATTATATGATGCTAATTATGGTGGAATGACACAGCAACCAATGTCATAAGTGAGCATGTTAAGCAGCCCACAAGGTTTGCTATTTCCCACAGCTAGTTCTCAAAGTAGTGGACCCAATCAATTTTCACCAAACACTGGGGATTCAGCAGAGAAGGTTATTCATGATGTTGATTGTGAGGAGCATACTTCACCAATAAAAAAAGGGAAAAAATTAGCTCATAAGAAATCGGGACTGGGGGCAAGGTTGAACTCAAGAGGTGTGGCTAATAAGTTTTGGCTTCCAGAGCACGATGACGTTCTCATTCCTTATCTTGCAGAATTAGCATTAGATGGGCTAAAGCCAGACAAGAACTTCAAGACAGAGCTTATAAAATGGCAGCGATGAAAATCAACATGCAATTTAGGACTGATTTCACTCATATACATGTCATTAACCACTTGAAATGCTTGAGAAACAAATTCAATGACATGAAGGCTTGCCTTGATATAAGTGGAGCTGGGTGGGATAAAATAAATAAAATGATTACACTAGATGACGAAACCTTGAAATCGTGGTCTCAGGTATAACATTCAGCATCTACATTATTGTTAGTAATTAATACATTTGGTTCACAACTTATGATTATTTGTTGTTGCAGGACAAATCCAAATCTAAGTTCAAAGCGTACATAAACAAACCCCTACCTCACTTCAAAAATTTACAAACTATCATGGGTGATGACCAAGCTAAGGGTGAATTTGTTAGGCCTGTGTATGCTAACATTGGGTCTAGTAGGTCCATACCTATTCCTGAAGATGATAGTGAAATTCCAGAGGAGAGTGGAACTACACCACAATCTGATGCTTGTAACCAACAACAACCAACTAGATGTAAGTCTAAGAGTAAAGACAACATGAATTCATCTTCTAACAAGAAACCTAAAAAATCAAATCGTGAAGAGGAGATGTTATGTGCCTTTGTTGACTCAATGTCTCAGTCCATGAGAAATCAACACATTGTTCATTGGACTGAACAATTGGCTGCAGCGTTGAAGGAACATAGGGATGAATACTCTGAGGAATTCCTGGATAGGATTTTAGATCACTTATATGACAATGAACGTGAAGCTAGAAGGTTTTTCATAAAAGGAAAGGAAGGTCAGCAGAGGTACATTACCAACCTGATTAATGACCAAGGTTGGTCTGTTAACTAATTTGTGCGGTTTGGATTACATGTGGATGGAGCATTTTGTTGTGCACACGTATATGTTGTTGCGCATATATCATTTTGTTATTTGCAAACTATTAATGTTGCAATACTTCTTGTTATGAAAACGCTATGACGTCATGTAATTAATGAATTGGTACTTTTTAACTTTTGATGCAGGTAAGTATGGATAGGCATGACCAATGAGCTCTTAATGTTGCTCCTTTGCTTTATTAGCTATTTGGCTTTGGGTTATTTTGCCATCAGGTTTGTTACTGTTTTGTTCTTGGGTTTGTGTGGTTCCTTGAGTTTGGATTTGTGGCTATTTTTTGGAGCTTGTGTACCTCCTTGCTAGCTGGGTTAGTTGCTGCTTTTTTTGAGCTTGTGTAGCTCCTTGCTGCTGGGGTTGCTGATGTTTTGTTTAGAGCTTGTGTAGCTCCTTGCTAATGGGGTTGTTGCTGTTTTGTTTTTGAGCTTGTGTAGCTCCTTGCTAATGGGGTTGTTGTTGTTTTGTTTTTGAGCTTGTGTAGCTCCTTGCTAATGGGGTTGTTGCTGTTTTATTCTGAGCTTGTGTAGCTCCTTGCTAGCTGGGGTTTGTGCCTGTTTTTCCCCAGTTTTGCAGCTCCTGCTGCTGCTGGGTTTGTTGCTGTTTTGTTGCTGGGTTTGTGCTAGCTGTTTTGTTTTTGAGCTTGTGTAGCTCCTTGCTAATGGGGTTGTTGCTGTTTTATTCTGAGCTTGTGTAGCTCCTTGCTAGCTGGGGTTTGTGCCTGTTTTTCCCCAGTTTTGCAGCTCAAGCTGCTACTGGTTTTGTTGCTGTTTTGTTGCTGGGTTTGTGCTAGCATTACCTGGGGTCTGTTGCTTGTTTACTCCCTGTCTGATGGGTTTGCTACTGTTTTGTTTTTGAGCTTGTGTAGCTCCTTGCTAATGGGGTTGTTGCTGTTTTATTCTGAGCTTGTGTAGCTCCTTGCTAGTTGGGGTTTGTGCCTGTTTTTCCTCTGTTTGAAAGCTCCTGCTGCTGCTGGGTTTGTTGCTGTTTTGTTGCTGGGTTTGTGCTAGGGCTTGGTGGGGTTTGTTGCTTGTTTACCGCCTGTTTGATGGGTTTGCTGCTGTTTTTGTTTAGAGCTTGTGTAGGTCCTTGCTAATGGGGTTGTTGCTGTTTTGTTTTTGAGCTTGTGTAGCTCCTTGCTAATGGGGTTTGTGCCTGTTTTTCCCCAGTTTTGCAGCTCCTGCTGCTGAAGCTAAGGGTTTGTTGCTGTTTTGTTGAAGGGTTTGTGCTTGTTGACCCCGTCTGCAGCAGGAGCTGGGGTTTGTTGCTTGTTTGCCCCCTGTCTGCTGGGGTTTGTTGCTTGTTTACTCCTGCTGCTGCTGGGGTTGTTGTTGTTTTGTTTTTGGAGCTTGTGTAGCTCCTTGCAGGTGGGATTTGTTGATGTTTCGTTCTGAGCTTGTGTAGCTCCTTGCATGCTGAGTTTGTGCTTGCAGGAGCTGGGGTTTGTTGCTTGTTTACCCCCTGTCTGCTAGGTTTGCTGCTGTTTTGTTTTTGAGCTTGTGTAGCTCCTTGCTAATGGGGTTGTTGCTGTTTTATTCTGGGCTTGTGTAGCTCCTTGCTAGCTGGGGTTTGTGCCTATTTTTCCTCAGTTTGGCAGCTCCTGCTGCTGCTGGGTTTGTTGCTGTTTTGTTGCTGGGTTTGTGCTTGCAAGAGCTGGGGTTTGTTGCTTGTTTTTCCCCATCATACATTCTCACCATGCTGCTGTTTTGTTTTTCCGAGCCTGTGGGTTACTTGCTGTTTAGTTTTGAGCTTGTGCAGCTCCTTGCACTTGATATATGGCAATGATGATGATCAGCGTTTACTGAGAATGCAGTCTAACTTATATCGTTTATTATATCCAGATGAGGTAAGAGGGGATGAGATTGCAGCCTACATTGAATTGACAATGTCTAGGCGAGGCAATTCATCCTTATAATGCAATCTGTAATAAACATGTAAGTTATAAGTGGGGCAATCAATGATGACAAGTTGATCTATTACTGAGCCATACAATATCAATTAGAATTTGTACCCAATTAAAACAACAGTTTTCATTACATCCTCAATAGTTTTTGCAATTACAAGTACATGACATGAAGTTTGTAATAATTAAAATAACACAAAATTTTTTCCAAGCTAGTAGTTGATTTTCGACAAGTCTCAATTCTTTCTTCAGCTTCTTTGATTGCAAGATATATTTATCTCCGTACCTATTTTCTTTGACATATTGGCTTCCTTGGGTGCTTGATGACTCTCCTCTTTCTTCAGCCCATACGAAAAAATTACATTCTTTATTTGGAAATTTTGCACACCCCCAATAACACCTACCATTATTTTTCCATTCTTGCACACTTTCATCGGTGTTCGGAGATTGCAGTCGCAATAAACTTCATAATTCTGCCAGCACTCTTCTGATATCATCCTTGATGTCGGGGCAGCAAATTGAAGAGCTTGGGAATTTTATTATTGTTGAAAAATGAGAATGATGGGATTATTTGTGAGGCCTCAAGGTGAATTTATAGCCACCATGCCCCTAAAATAGACGTTGCTACAGTGATTTGTATAAGAAATGGCCGTTGCTACAGTGTTTGCTGCTTGAAAATCTGATTTTTGAGCCTTAAATCCGTTGCTACAGTGATATGTAAATTTTGTTACGGTGTTTGCTGCTGGAAATATGATTTTGGGGGCTTAAATCCGTTGCTACAGTATTTTTTAAATGAAAATTGAGATGGCCATTGCTACAGTAACGATCCCAAGAAAAATATTCTTCTTGAACCAAACATGGTATTAGGAATTGGACCAATTCTATAAAAGTGAGATTACTAATCCTTTGGGTGAAACAAACATTAAAAGCCAAAAAAAGTGGGATTCCATAAAACTCAAACTTGTCCATAAAATTTTTATGGATTAGGTTAGAATCCATAAATTAAATAGGATTCCTAATCCTATTCCTAGTCCTTGGTGAAACAAACAGCCCCTAAACACCCCCCTAAATGTTCGAGAGGTTTATGGAGATGTAAATTTACTGTTCCAATGTGGGGTCCACCATGACTTCCTAAAAACGGAATGGAGAAAATTGAGGATGGCGGGAAAAAAAAGAAAAGAAAAAGTTCCACCGTGCATCTTTTGATCTGAAATCAATATGGTTTGCTTTAATCGAACGGTTAGTATTTGTTGACAGGTGTATGATTGGTGGATGCAGCACATGTACTGAGATGAACTCATAGATAATTAGCTTGTCCGAGTCGTGTGGGATCTTGAACTTTTCTCTGCTTAAGAAATGTCAATAGTGCTGAATTGACTTTGATTGATGCTTGGTCCTGCAAGTTTTAAGTAATAAGTAACTTAACGTAGTTCTAGAATTTGGAGGTCATCGCCATGAGGTTGTAACGCAATGAAAAAAAGGCTGAAGTCAGAAACTAAATGATAATCTCAATATATGTAATTAGTATATAATTCTCTAATTAGTTATACTCCCTCTTTAAATTACTCCTGCTAATATTTGGTGGGGGTCTTCCCGATTGAATGGGCGGATCCACAGTGAGCTCAAACTAGGCTTTTTTGGATCGGTTTCTAATCCTAAAGGGTTAGCCTTTTGTCCTCAACTCTATATATATCCATTTATGTGGAGAATAAGAGACGGAGAAACATCTATTACCATCATCTCCTTCATCCTCTTAATCTGCGTTTGAGTTAGTAGTTGGGTGATAGTAGAAGCTTTACGTCATCTCACAGTGTGATTGCTTTCCGACCGTTGTTAGAAGATTAAAGGTAGGTGAGTGGCAATTCCTATGAAAAGATTTGGACAAGTAATCTCTAAACAAGAAGTTTATTTATTCATACATGATCATGTCTAGTCAACATTTGTATTAGAGCTATGATTAGGGTTGCTTACATCTTTTATCTTATTTTTAGGGTTAGATTTATCTTGCATATTATAATTTTGTCTCCCATCTTTTATCTTATTTTTAGGGTTAGATCTATCTTGCATAGTATAGGTTCTTGTATTAATTTAAATTAGATTAGTTTATTCATGGTGATATTGGTATTAAGAATAGATAAAGTTAGAATTTTTATTAATAAAAGTTTATTTTTATTAAAAAATAAATTTTTTTTGGAGAACTATTTTATTTTTGACATCGGAGATGTCAAATCTACAGCATGAATTCAATTTTTATGAACTAGCGGGTGATTTTTTAAAAAATTAGTTTTTTTTTTAAATTTAAGAAATAAGTTTTTTTTGTATTCTATGTCTTTTTTTTAATAAATGTAACCCTCGATCTCGCTACTGTGGTTAGGACTCATATTTATGAGCCTACTATCTAATTTAGTTTTGATGATTAACAAACAATTTATAACAGTGTATTTTTCCAGTATTTGTATTTTTGTTTATCATGTATCCAGGTTGAAAGGTTCAAGAGCAATTTCTGAAATGAAGCCTATACAAATCAAGTCAAGAATACAAGAGCAAGCTTCATTCAAATTAACTTGGGTATATTAGTATTAGGAGTTATACTTGTGTGCAAATAATTTAAGCTCAATGCATGTTTTATATATACACACACATATTTCTCATTTCTAGTATAAAATGTGTATTTTTGTAAAAATATTGTGTTATTGGTTTATGGACTTAATAATACCAGTTTACATCTTTTCCTAAGTCTATAAACTCATTCAAAAGTTTTTAAAACATTGTTTAAGTAATTATTTTGTCAAAATCAAGTGCTCAAACAAACATGTATTTTTAAGATTTTGCAAAATGTTTTGTTTTCACAAATGAAAAATAATATTTGAATTTTTTTAATATATTTATTTTCATGTTTATAAACATTTCTCTAAATTTTATAATTTTTGAAAATTATTTGCTATTTTTATACCCACTTCAAAGTTCAATTTTACTATGCAGAAAAGTCCCTGTACGTTATCAATCGACTAATGAGGATCATTAGTCGACCGAAGAAACGCGTTGGAAAAGCCCAAAGTCTCTGCTCAGTCGACTGATTCTCATTAGTCGACCAAAGCAGGTCATCAGTCGATTGATAGGCTCATCAGTCGACCGGCAGGCTTTGAGCTGTCGCCAATGGTCAGCTCATCAATCGACCGATGAACCAATCAGTCGACCGACGAGCGTCAGAAAGCCTGTAACAGCTCCTTCTCAAATTTTTTAGGGGTTTTATTTTTTTATAGGATTTGTTTATTTTTTTCTTGGTTTTTCGCTTTGTTTTGTGACCATATAAATACTCCCTCAGTCTCAACATTTAGGGTTAACTAAGAAATATTTTAATCAAGTTTACAAGTTTGTTTAAGTGTGTTTTAAGTTTGTTTTCAAGTGTGTTTATGTGAAGAAAGTTTCACAAGAGGATGAGATCGATTTCATTTCTTTTTTGAACCTTAATTTCACATCCCCATCACTCTTGTTTGCAGAGAAGTTTTGCTAAACTCAATCTCTAGCTTTATATATGTTCATTGTTGATTATCATTTTCTTAAAGCTAGATTATAAATTGAGTTTATATTTCATTTTACTCATTGTTTACACACACAACCTATTGAGCTTTTAGTATGTCATATTAAGTATAAATTGGGTTGTGATGAGTGATTAATTGAGTGTGGGCTTAATTTAGTTCTCATCTTGTTTAGAGAATAAATTATCTTTATTTGTGCTAAATTGTTGAGAACACATTATAATACATAAGGACACTTAGAGAAGTGGTTGGTGAGAGACGGGGTACCAAGAGGAGTGGGGTCGGTAGTAAATCCTAGGGAGAGGTTTTATTTCTGAGCACTTGAGGAGGAAGGTGACATGGTCTAGGCTAACACTTAGAGAAGTATGTTGTGTGATTGCAATTGTGAGAGTTATAAAAGTTTTCGGTGAACTTGAAAAACCGATTGTGTAGTTGATTTATTCGAGATAGTGGAGATTGGGTGAGGAGCGGAGACGTAGGTCGTGGATCAACCGAACTCCGTGATCATTTACCTTGTGTTTGTTTATCTTTTTATGCACCATCTCTCTTATTTGTTTGTTCATGTTTATATTGCCCGTTGTTTAATTCCATATCCTTGCATATATCTTGTTGTATATCATAATTGCTAGGAATTAGTTAATAAGTTTTAATTTGGCATTATATCGGATCAGATTAGTAATTACCTTATTCACCCTCCCTCTAGGGTACTTTCATTTAGTATCAGAGCTTAGTGCTCTTTGATTTGTGGCTTAACTGCCTTGAGTAAAAAATCCTTACTTTGATTTATTGCTAATCTAGTTTTGTGACATTTCATCTTGCTTGCATTTATATTATGGACATGCACGTTGCACATAGTTTAGGTTTTGATATTAATATTGCTCCAAGACTCTATAATTTCCCTTATACTCAATGGTGTGTTAGATTAAAACTTTTTGTTAGATCTAAACATTTTGATTTATGGAATGTTATTGATTATGCTTATGATGATATCCCCCGTGATTATAGGTTGATGGCACCGACGAGGTCGCAGGCTGTTTATGACCACGATGATATTTTGTCTCCCTCCACTTGAAACACCTAGAGTTCGACCTGCATCTACTATACACCACTTCCTCTATCACGTATTTATTGCTCAGGGAGTGTCGCTGATGTAGATGAAGCCAAATGCTATCGCGATGCTAGTGGTGTTCGTGGTGATCTGCAGTTGGCTAGAGATCGAACATGTTGGGCCACCTGATTAGTGTCAATGTGCACTTGAAAGAAGCTCATTTCCACTTCCAGGCGGTAGGTATATTCAAGATCATCCTCGACCTCCCCGACTCGAACAAAGAGTGGAAGGAGAAGTTTATTTGGGTCTCGAGAGATGATTCAGACTTGTGCTGCTCGAATTGGCCTAAAATAGTGAGGGAGACCCTAACGACAAGGAATCTATCGAGTGTAGAGAGGCATGCTCTGGATTAGATCAGGGTGTCCATTGGTCTCTCACAAGATGGAGCATTTACTTAACAACTTTGTCTTGTGAGTGGTCGGTATATCTACCGTGCCTCCTATGATTAAGGATCAGGAGACGACGGCCAGGCTAACCGTCCCTCCAGAAGAAGATGCTGACGCACCGATAATCA